>NW_023396770.1:2007778-2326097 GCF_011125445.2 Fundulus heteroclitus
ATTAACTGGAATTCCATAAATAACCTCCTCGGATCTTTCTTTTCTCCCAACATCTTTTTACTTTCCACTCTTTATTTCCAATACTCTCAACACTCATTGCTTACCCTTTTTTTTTTTTTGTTCTTTCCAATTTACAAACATGTAGCAAGCTTCCATCTCTCAGCGGTTTAGCCATTTCAACTTCCCTATTTTCTTTTTTGTTCCTTAGTTAACTATTTTTGGGCTCAGCGAATATTTTCATCTTCCTTTTTGAATTTTAATGTTATCTTCACCTCCCTTTTCATGATCTTGTAGCGTCTTCAGCGGATCCAAATGCGCAGCAAGAGTTATGATGAAATCAAACAAGAGGGATCATAATTTCTTACAATGTTAGCTTCTTAATTGGCTTCCTGTTAAATCAAGAATAGAATTTAAAATTCTTCTAACGTATAAAGCCCTTAATATCAGCTCCATCATCTATCAGAGCTCTGATTACCCCGTTATGTTCAACCAGAGCACTTCGCTCTCAGACTGCAGGTCTGCTGGTGGGTCCTAGAGTCTCTAAAAGTAGAATGGGAGGCAAATCCTTAAGCTATCAGGCTCCTCTCCTGTGGAACCAACTCCCAGTTTTGGTTCGTGGGCAGAACCTTGTCTCTTTTAAGACTAATCTTAAAACTTTCCTTTTTGACAAACCTGATAGTTAGAGTGGCTCATGTTACCCTGAGCTACATCTATAGTTGTGCTGCTATAGGCTTAGGCTATGGAGGACATCATGGTATTTTTTATCCTATACTGATTTCTACTGTTCTCAGTTCTCGGTTCTCCAGTTTTTCATTCATTACATTGAAAATGACTGCTGACATTTAGACTTTTTAACTTTTTGCTCTCTCTTTTTTTCTTCATAGTAGGTACACCTGGTCTGACCGTAAAAAAATTAAATGATTTGAATCTTTTTATGCACACCCTTGCTTCCATCATCTGTACTGTCGTCTTCAAGATTCTTTTATCTCCTGAAATTCCCGAACCTCTGCTGCTTCACTACTTTTGAATTTTCCCCTTCCCCGGTAACTAGCAAACTGGCGTTCAACTATCCGTATCCATATCACTATGTAGTTCTTCCTCATCCTCTACACCTGAGCCGCCATCCTGATCCAGTCACAAACTTGCTTATGCCTACGCCAAACCTTTTCCTTCTTCCTTCAGATAGATTTCTCTGACGAAGCAACGCACGCACCTGTTTCAACCGCCTGTCACTCAGTCTCTACCCGAGAGGGTCTGTCTGCTCATCTCCATCAACATGGTTAACCCTCCTGTCGGGAAGTCTGAACAACAACAACTCTTAATGCAATCACGTGACTTTTGGCATAAATTTACTGCAGCGTGGGTGGGATTGTTTTGTCGTCGAGCAGAGACCATTTGTACTGGAGGAAAACTTATAAATGATATTTTGAGTGCAAGGTTGGCGCAGTTTGCAAAACAATTTTTTTGTGTGAAACATATATTTTTGTGTGCAAAAAAAGTTTTATATTTGTGTGCAACAACTTTTTTGTGTTACAACCTTTCAGCTGAAGACTTTGAACTGCATTTCAAAACCAGTAAACTAATGTTTGAACCAGGGGTGTCAAAAAACGGGCTCGCCAAACGATTTAGTCAGCCCTGGCCAAAGCCTTATCATTATTCAACGGCTGTCTCTCCTCGCTGCATCGACCGATCTGCACCTGATTTTTGTGAGTTGTGGGGGAGCGCTGCCAAACGGGTTCGTGTGAATCGCCCGGTGGACGGGCAGGGAAATTGCGTGGACCGCTCCTGCAGTGAATGGCGGCAGCGGTGCGCGGACCCACGGCGCTGGCTGCGAGGGCCGATGCATCACCGCTTGCGGTTTTAATATTATTATTATTTATTCTTGGGACTTTTGAAACGGCTTTTTGGAGGCCTAAACATGCATGAAAACTCACCAAACTTTGCCAAAATTGTCCCCCGTGAGAAATCGCATGATTTTAGTGTAATTGAAAGCGGGGTGGCAACCGCTCAACAGCGCAACTAGAGTGAGTTGGGCCAAACCGTAACACGTAGAAGCTGAAATTTTTACCTAGGTAGCTTTTAAAGTTATGAAAAAAAGTCTATTGTGGGTATGCTCTAAAACACACACAGAAGCCTGCCATTTTGGGGTCAAAGGGTAAAAAATATGACGTTTTTGGCCTCGAACTTTAACAAACTAGTCCTAGGCATTTTAAGCTATCACTTCAAATTTTTTCAGCGTGGAGATGAGACCTTGAGGGTTAAAAGTTATCAAAGGTTTATGAAATATGAATATTTGCCTGAGCTGTCACATTGCAAAAATCAGGTTGTGGAAAACCATAAAAAACGCATTAAATCAGTAAGCCCAAGCCATGCTTTGTCTGAGAATTATGAAATTGGTAAGCAGATGTAACTTCTCAGTCCCTACAAAAAGTCTCTTGGACCAATTGTGTAAAACCCTAAAGAAAGTCCAATTAATTTTCATCAAAGATGTCATTTTGGTCATAAAAACGGGTATTATTTTTGACCACAAGAGCCGCATAATACTTTGAACTCTGATTTCCATGTCTATTCTTAACACTTACTTTTATTATCGACTCTTTAGCTTTCTTATCAGCCATTAATTACCTTTATCCTATATGTGCGGAACCCAAAGAAACACAGCTGATAACCCCATCATCTGAATATGAATATAATATTTGTTGAATTACTAATAAGATATCTGGACGGCTTTCTGATGATTCTTTTTAAACTGATCAATGATGAACTTGAATCTGAACATATGAAGCTCTTATGGTCTCACTTCCTCAATCCATTCTACGCAACCTAATAATGCAATAATTTTCTCTGCCGTATAAACAGATATTCCTTCATTTAATTTCTTCCCTATATGCAGTTTTAAAACTCTGGAATTATTACACCTACTCCAGTTTGTCCTAATTGATTTTTTTTTATTCATCCGTATAACATTTTACATAATTATAAAACTTTCTATATATTCCTCCACTATTAAAGAATACATATATACATTTTTATCTCTATTTTTCTTTTCCAATATTTTTAAATCTACTATGATTCAGGTAAGATCCATGGTGGTGTTATTGATAATGGTACTGTTGGACTAATATTTCAATGATTTAATCCTAATTATCTGCTTTCTGAATAATTGTCCAACCAATGACTTATTATGAACCTTCTTTTTCACTGCAGGAATGTAAAAGTCAATTAATTTTCATCAAAGATGTCATTTTGTCATAAAAACGGGTATTATTTTTAACACAAGATGGCAGCATAATACTTTGAACCTCTGATTTACCCATGTCTATTCTTAATCACTCTTACTTTTATTTATCGACTCTTTAGCTTTCTTATCAGCCATTTAATTACCTTTCATTCCTATATGTGCAGGAACCCAAAGAAACACAGCTGATAACCCCATCATCTGAATATGATATAATATTTGTTGAATTACTAATAAGATATCTGGACGGCTTTCTGAATGATTCTTTTTAAACTGATCATGATGAACTTGAATCTGAACATATGACAGCTCTTAATGGTCTCACTTCCTCAATCCATTCTACAGCACCTAATAATGCAATCATTTCTGCCGTATAACAGATATTCCTTCATTTAATTTCTTCCCTATATGCAGTTAAACTCTGGGAATTATAACACCTGCTTCCAGTTTGTCCTAATTGATTTTTTTGATTCATCCGTATACATTTTTACATAATTATAAAACTGTTCTATATATTCCTCCACTATTAAGAATTACATATACATCTTTATCTCTATTTTTTCTTTCCAATATTTTTAAATCTACTATTGATTCAGGTAAGATCCATGGTGGTGTGTTATTGATAATGGTACTGTTGGACTAATATTTCAGTGATTTTAATCCTAATTCTCTTGCTTTCTGAATAATTGTCCCAACCAAATGACTTATTATGACCTTCTTTTTCACTGCAGGAATGTAAAAGTCAATTAATTTTCATCAAGATGTCATTTTGTCATAAAAACGGGTATTATTTTTGACCACAAGATGGCAGCATAATACTTTGAACCTCTGATTTACCCATGTCTATTCTTAATCACTCTTACTTTTATTTATCGACTCTTTAGCTTTCTTATCAGCCATTTAATTACCTTTCACTCCTATATGTGCAGGAACCCAAAGAAACACAGCTGATAACCCCATCATCTGAATATGATATAATATTTGTTGAATTACTAATAAGATATCTGGACGGCTTTCTGAATGATTTCTTTTTAAACTGATCAATGATGAACTTGAATCTGAACATATGACAGCTCTTTATGGTCTCACCTCCTCAATCCATTCTACAGCACCTAATAATGCAATCATTTAGTAAATTAGCCCAATAGTTTAGAGATAACTGAATTCTTCTCAATGTCGGGAAGTCTGAACAACAACTCTTAATGCATCACGTGACTTTTGGCACAAATTTACCGCAGCGTGGGTGGGATTGTTTCTTAGTCGAGCAGAGGCTGTTTTGTGTGTGCAGAGACCATTTTGTACTGGAGGAAAACTTATAAATGATATTTTGAGTGCAAGGTTGGCGGACAGTTTGCAAAACAATTTCTTTTGTGTGAAACACAATCTTTTTGTGTGCAAAACAAGTTTTATTTGTGTGCAACACCTTTTCTGTTTACAACCTTTTGGCAGGAAACTCTCCATAACTCTTGCTGCAGCAATTTTTGATCAGCTGAAGACTTTGAACTGCATTTCAACCAGTAAAGTAATGTTTTAAACCAGGGGTGTCAAACGTACGGCCCGCCAAACGATTTGGTCCGGCCCGGTGGCCAAATGCAATATCATTATTCAACGGCTGTATCTCCTTGCTGCATCAACCGATCTGCACCTGATTTCACTGCCGAACGGGTTCGTGTGAATTGCCCGGTGGACGTGCGCGTAAAATGCGTCACATTTTCTGCGGTGGCTGGCGGCAGGCGGTGCGCGTACCCCAGCGGTGCTTGGCTGCGAGGGCCGCTCATCGCCGCTTGCGGCTTTAATTATTATTATTATTAATCTGCCACCCCAAAGAGGGGCCTTTTTGGGGGCTTTATCATACTCAAAAACTCACCAAACTTGGCGGATGCAAGAAGACTGTTTAAAAATTTTGTATTTTAAGGTCGTCACAAAAATCAAAACAAAAATGCCTCAACGGCGCCACCTAGCAATTTTCAAAAGACCCTTTGCTATTCACTTACTTCATCGTAGAGACATGAAATTTGGTACAGTGGTAGAGCTCACCAAGACGCTCAGAATTTACAATTAATGTCATAGTGAAAATATCACAGGAAGTCGGCCATTTTAGATTGAAGGTCTGATTTTGACCTCAATTTTGACGTTTACAGCATTGGTACTTGATCGAACTCCTCCTAGGGATTTCGAGCGAGCGGCTTGAAACTCGGTCAGTCTGATCATAAGGCATGGCCAATTAAAAGTTATCAAAACGGTGAGTTTTTGAGCATGTTGAAGGGGCGTTAGCAGGGGTCAAAGTTCACCTACTCGCCACAAAACATAAAACTGTTATATCTCCTACACAGAAACACACAGAGGCACCAAACTTTCTGTGATTGATCATCATCGGGTCTTCTACAATATCCAATGGTCAAATGATGACATTGCTTAGGCCACGCCCCTGACAACAGGAAGTGTCATGTTTTGTTGTAAGCGGTCGCTATGTTACCCCTCTGAGCTAATCAACATGAAACTGTGTCAAGAGACAGAAGACATATTGGTGTGTTGTGGATTCCAGCCCCAAGTGGATTCCATGGAGCAGGGCGGCGTGGTGGCGTGGGGAAGTCACATCACACCATATATTTTTAATCTTTTGACAGCATTATTTGCTCAAACCTGTCCACCAGGTGGCAGCAAGAGACCACAAATAAACCAAGTTGTCTTGTTCAGTAAGGCAAGGCAAATTTATTTATATAGCACAATTCAGTACAAAGACAATGCAAAGTGCTTTACATGATTAAAATATAGCAAAATAAAACAGAATAAAAGCAAGTAGGAATAAAATGTAGATAGAAAAAAGAACAAAAAAGTGGTGATTCAGTTAACTAGAACAGTTGAAGGCAATCCTAAACAAATGTGTTTTTAATCTTGATTTAAAGGAACTCAGGCTTTCCGCACCTTTACAATTTTTTGGAAGTTTGTTCCAGATCAGTGGAGCATAGGAACTAAATGCTGCTTCTCCTTGTTTAGTTCTGGTTCTAGGTGTGCAGAGTAGGCTAGATCCAGAAGACCTTAATGGTCTGGATGGTTGATACACGGATAACAAGTCTGATGTATTTAGGTGCTAAGCCATTCAGGGATTTATAGACGAACAGAAGTTTTTAAAGTCTATTCTCTGATATACAGGGAGCCATGGAAGGACTTTAGAACTGGGGTGATGTGCTCTACTTTCTTAGTCTTAGTGAGGACGTGGGCAACAGCGTTCTGGATCAGCTGCAGCTGTCTGATCCACTTTTAGGCAGACCTGTAAAAACAACCGTTGCAGTAATCAATTCTACTAATTATAAATGCATGGATTAGTTTTTCCAGATCCTGCTGAGACATTAGTCCTTTAATCCTGGAAATGTTTTTCAGGTGATAGAAAGCTGACCTTGTAACTGTCTTTAGATGCTTTTGGAGGTTCAGGTCTGAGACCATTACTACTCCAAGATTTCGGGCTTGATCAGTGGTTCCTAGCTGAAGCGACTGAAGCTGTGTGCTAACCTTTGATCTCTCCTCTATTGGTCCAAAAATTATTACTTCTGTTTTGTTTTTATTCAACTGAAGAAAATTTTGGCACATCCACGTATTGATTTCTTCTAGGCATTTACTCAGTGCTTGAACTGGTTCATAGTCACCTGGTGACATGGTGATGTAGAACTGTGTGTCGTCTGCATAGTTATGGTAGTTGATGTTGTTATTTTTTATTATCTGGGCTAGAGGGAGCATGTAGATATTGAAGAGGAGGGGACCCAGGATGGACCCTTGGGGAACCCCACATGTGGTTTTTGTAATCTTCGATGTAAAGTTACCTACTGATACAAAAAAGTCCCTGTCCTTTAAGTAGGATTTAAACCAGTGGAGAGCTGTACCACAGAGGCCGACCCAGTTCTCCAGGCGCTCTAACAGAATGCAGTGATCAACAGTATCAAATGCTGCACTGAGGTCCAACAGAACCATCATGGTGGTTTTTCCGCAGTCTGTATTTATATGGATGTCATTAAACACCTTGATAAGGGCGGTCTCTGTACTGTGGTGAGCACGGAAGCCAGACTGGAAAACGTCAAAGTGGCTGGTCGTTGTTAAGAAGGTGTTTAATTGTTGAAACACAGCTTTTTCAATAATCTTACTGATAAAGGGGAGCTTTGAGATTGGCCTGTAGTTCTGGAGTAGTAGTTTGTCTAAATTGTTCTTTTTTAACAGTGGTTTGATAATTGCTGTTTTCAGGGACTGGGGGGAAAACACCTGACAGAAGGGACGTGTTTATTATCTGAGTCAAATCAGACGCTATGACAGGCAAAACTTTCTTAAGGAAAACTGTAGGTAGAGCATCAAGACAGCATGAGGAGGAACTTAGCTGCTGAATGATCTCCTCTAAGCTTTTGGAGTTTATTTGACTGAATTGGGACATTTTGTCAGGATAAGTTCCAGCTGAATACGGCTTTGGTTCTAGAGTTGGTGTGGATGTACAAACTGATCTTCTAATTATCAGTTTATTTATTTTTAGACTAGTTCCATATGAGAGGTTGCAAGAAAACTTGTAACTTTACTGAATTTGCAGCTTAAGAAGATTGGGTTTGACAGACAACACCAACTGTCCCCTCAATCCAGTGCACACAATACCACAACAGACTTCATCACGCTCTACAGTACATCAAGAAAACTAAATCAACTAAAACAAGTTCACGAGTGCACATGAAATGAAGTTAATCCATATTTGTGTGTCAGGGTGTCTAAGCACTCTCCAGAATTTGACATCTCAGCAGAACCTGTAATAATTATAGAAAGTAACGTTATAGTTGTTCTGCCTTTTGTTAAGACAGCAAGGAATTCATGTCGTGAATACATTACATAAATCAGAGTGAGACATCACAACTTTGTTAGATCTCTATGTGAATTACGTGAGATAGTGAGTGCTCTCACCTTAAAAAAAGATCTTTGTGTAATATTCTGAGTTCTGTTATGGTTTGTTAGTGTTAGTTTTCCTTCTCTTTCATGTCTTTTGTTATCTGGCTGTTTTGAGTTCTGTCTGGTTTGGATTCTTGTTTAGGTTTGTGCTTACTGTTTTAGTTATGTCTTCAGATGCTTCTTAGTTTAGGTTTTGTATTTGTGATCTGTTCCTGTGTTGAGCCTCGGCACTGATGTCTGGTCTGATTACTTACTCTGCACACCTGCCTAACTCCACCCCTGCTGCAATCACCTCTCACCGGTTTCACCTGATTCCACCTTCATATAAACTGCTGAGACCAGACATCAGTGCCAGGTTGTCCTGTTGAGTATGGGTGAGTCTCCTCCTGCAAATTCTGTGTTAGGTTTGCTTTTTGGATTTTTTGACCCCTTTCCCTCCAGAAACCTGAGCCAGTCTGTCCGGTCTGTTCCTGCCTTGTCTGCCCTGCTCGTTTGTTTATTTTTTGTGTCATCTTTTTGTTCCACAGTCTGTTTGGATTTTTTCCCCTGTTTTTTGAGTTGGTTATTAAAGAGCTTTTTTTAAGAAACCTCTGCTGGTCTGGTTGAATTCTGGGTCCTTTCCCTCTGATCATTACAGAACAACCTGGCCATTTTTAGGACCCATCGCCAGATCAGCACGTTTCTTTTTTTTTTGCTTTTTCCCTCCTCTATTTTTTTTATTTTTTTCTCAACATGAGCCTGCTGCGACCCCGGAGCTCTGTCCCCGGCAGAGCTGAAGACCAGGGGGCATCCTTTGAGGGTTCCAGGCTGGTGCTCTGCCCCCCCGGGTACGGTCCAGGACGCCACCTCCTACGGCGGAGCGCATTGCCGCAGCCGTCCCGCCGCCGCAGACATCGTCGAGCGGTTGAAGCCTCTATCCTTGAGGGTCCGCCGCCAGCAAGCGACGTGGAGACCCCAGAGGTTTTACCGCCAGCGGGCGATGTGGAGGTCCAGGAGGGTCCGCCGTCAGCGGGTGACCAGGGGGAGTATGTGGCCCTGGAGAATAAAATAAGAACTTTTGCCCCCATAATTAAGCGTCTCAGGGAGGCCCTATTCGGCCAATATTCGGAGGATCTGGAGCAGAAATTAAAGGAGGTGGAGGAGCATTACAGATCAGCCCTCCAAGCATTCTACAGCCGACCGAAATCTGCTCCTGTGGGTCCGGCCGACGCCTCGGTCCCTGAATCTGTCCCCGAGGGTCCGGCCGACGCCTCGGCCGCTGGATCTGTCCCCGAGGGTCCGGCCGACGCCTCGGCCGCTGGATCTGTCCCCGAGGGTCCGGCCGACGCCTCGGCCGCTGGATCTGTCCCCGAGGGTCCGGCCGACGCCTCGGCCCCTGAATCTGTCCCCGAGGGTCCGGCCGACGCCTCGGCCCCTGAATCTGTCCCCGAGGGTCCGGCCGACGCCTCGGCCCCTGAATCTGTCCCCGAGGGTCCGGTCGACGCCTCGGCCCCTGAATCTGTCCCCGAGGGTCCGGTCGACGCCTCGGCTCCTGACAAGCCCAACGAGGGGGTCCAGGAGGACCTGCCTCTGCTCAAGCCCAACGAGGGGGTCCAGGAGGACCTGCCTCTGCTCAAGCCCCGAGGGGGGGCCCAGAAGGAAACGTCTCCGTCCGAGCCCCAAGAAGGGGTCCTGGAGACTTGCGACGCGGAGACCGAGGAGGGTCCGTCGCTGTCCCGCGATGCTGGAACCCAGGTGGGTCCGTCGCCTTCCTGCGATGCTGGAACCCAGGTGGGTCCGTCGCCTTCCTGCGATGCTGGAACCCAGGTGGGTCCGTCGCCTTCCTGCGATGCTGGAACCCAGGTGGGTCCGTCGCCTTCCTGCGATGCTGGAACCCAGGTGGGTCCGTCGCCTTCCTGCGATGCTGGAACCCAGGTGGGTCCGTCGCCTTCCTGCGACGTTGGAACCCAGGTGGGTCCGTCGCCGTCCTGCGACGTTGGAACCCAGGTGGGTCCGTCGCCGTCCTGCGACGTTGGAACCCAGGAGGGCCCGTTGCCGTCCTGCGACGTTGGAACCCAGAGGGGTCCGTCGCCGAACTGTGAAGTGGGAACCCAGGGGGGGTTACCACTGGTCCAGGAAACCCAGGTGGACGCTTCTTCCCTCGGGTACCCCGGGCCTTCAGAAAGGGCCCAACACCCGGGGCCCCCTAGAGATTTTGATCCTCTCAACGCCTTTCTGAAGCCTCAGTCCCTGGTTGCTCTGGTTGACAGCCAGCTCTGCGAGAGGCGTTACTGGCTGTCACTCCCGGACCCTCTCCAAAGACTAATCACAAGACTCTTTTTGTTCAAGGGACTGACAGCAGCCTGCAGCCAGGCCTCATCAGCAGCCTGCAGCCAGGCTCCCACCATAGCAGCCTGTAGCCAGGCTCCCACCATAGCAGCCTGTAGCCAGGCTCCCACCATAGCAGCCTGTAGCCAGGCTCCCACCATAGCAGCCTGTAGCCAGGCTCCCACCATAGCAGCCTGTAGCCAGGCTCCCACCATAGCAGCCTGTAGCCAGGCTCCCACCATAGCAGCCTGTAGCCAGGCTCCCACCATAGCAGCCTGTAGCCAGGCTCCCACCATAGCAGCCTGTAGCCAGGCTCCCACCATAGCAGCCTGTAGCCAGGCTCCCACCATAGCAGCCTGTAGCCAGGCTCCCACCATAGCAGCCTGTAGCCAGGCTCCCACTTCAGTCGCCTGCAGCCAGGCTTCTTCTTCAGTCGCCTGCAGCCAGGCTTCTTCTTCAGTCGCCTGTAGCCAGGCTTCTTCTTCAGTCGCCTGTAGCCAGGCTCCTTCGGTAGCCAGTAACCTGGTACCACTGCCTGTAGCCATTAAGCCGGCGCCTCCCTTAGCCTGTAGTCCGGCGCCTCCTTTAGCCTGTAGTCCGGCGCCTCCCTTAGCTTGTAGTCCGGCACCCTGTTCTGTTTTCTCCCTCTGCAGGAGTTGGGGTCCGAGGTTCCTGCTCCGCCGACGGCCTCCTGTCACCCTGCTCCGCCGACGGCCTCCTGTCGCCCTGCTCCGCCGGCGGCCACCTGAAATCCTGTCTCACCTGGGTCATCTGCCGGGCCGCCCGCCGGAGAACCTGTCACGCCGGGGCCGCCCGCCGGAGAACCTGTCACGCCGGGGCCGCCCGCCGGAGAACCTGTCACGCCGGGGCCGCCCGCCGGAGAACCTGTCACGCCGGGGCCGCCCGCCGGAGAACCTGTCACGCCGGGGCCGCCCGCCAGGACGACCGCCGGACGTCCTGATTCACTGGGGTCGTCCGCCGGGACGCCCACCAGACTCTGTGTTTAGGAACCTGTTTTTGAAATTTTTCAGTTAGTCTGGATTCACCCTATATGGGTTGTTTTTTTGTTTGGACTTTTTTTGGACTTTATTAACCGTTTTTTGTTTCAGACCCTGACCCTCCGTCCTGGAACCCCCTCCTCCCGCCCGGGCTTATTTATTTTTGTTCTGTTTTGGACTTTCATACACGTGGAGGGCGTCTGGAATCCGCCCTTGAGGGGGGGGCTCTGTAATATTCTGAGTTCTGTTATGGTTTGTTAGTGTTAGTTTTCCTTCTCTTTCATGTCTTTTGTTATCTGGCTGTTTTGAGTTCTGTCTGGTTTGGATTCTTGTTTAGGTTTGTGCTTACTGTTTTAGTTATGTCTTCAGATGCTTCTTAGTTTAGGTTTTGTATTTGTGATCTGTTCCTGTGTTGAGCCTCGGCACTGATGTCTGGTCTGATTACTTACTCTGCACACCTGCCTAACTCCACCCCTGCTGCAATCACCTCTCACCGGTTTCACCTGATTCCACCTTCATATAAACTGCTGAGACCAGACATCAGTGCCAGGTTGTCCTGTTGAGTATGGGTGAGTCTCCTCCTGCAAATTCTGTGTTAGGTTTGCTTTTTGGATTTTTTGACCCCTTTCCCTCCAGAAACCTGAGCCAGTCTGTCCGGTCTGTTCCTGCCTTGTCTGCCCTGCTCGTTTGTTTATTTTTTGTGTCATCTTTTTGTTCCACAGTCTGTTTGGATTTTTTCCCCTGTTTTTTGAGTTGGTTATTAAAGAGCTTTTTTTAAGAAACCTCTGCTGGTCTGGTTGAATTCTGGGTCCTTTCCCTCTGATCATTACACTTTGATGTATTTTGCTCCTGTTAAAAGCTGCTTTTCAGCGATGACGCTAGGGAAACTGCTAATGTTGAAGTTGAATTTGTTCTACACGCTTCTGCCTTGGAAAAATATTCGTCTTTTTACAAAAAGAATGTTTAAAGCCAGATTTGGGAACAAAGGTTATTCAGAGAATGCAAGAAAAGGAAGCTTTTGTGGGGAACTTTTGTCCTAGCTGTCTAGCTGCATATGGCCCCAGGACAGCACAATAGTTTTCTTGAAGTTTAATTTTGGAGAAGTAGAAACAAGTATTAATTTCAAAAGGTAGGTAAAAAAGGAAAAAAGTTTTTACAAAATCTTAAAATGTTGGATAGTCGTTATTTCCATCTTGCTGTGAAAATTGGTGAAATATTATCATTTTTAATGCTTAGATATAAAATTGCAAGGCAATTACTAAAATTGCCGTTTCTTGAAAATGTTTTTTGGCATGCCATACTTTATATTTATAGGTAGCCTAGATGTGCATAATAAAAGAGTGGAACTAAAAGCTGGTCTAAAATTTTTATGGAGCTTTAACTTGCTAAGAGTAATAACGTTAGATGATTATATCTTTAAAATGAGATAACTGTCTCATAAAATGTGAGTTTACTTGGTCTAAAGAGATGATTCAATTCAATGTTATTTATATAGCGACAATTCATGAAATATGTCATCTCAAGGCACTTTACAACGTCAAAATCAATCAGATTATACAGATTGGGTCAGATTATACACATTGGTCAAAAAATTCCTATATAAGGGAACCAGTTCATTGCATCAAAGTCTTGACAAGTAGCATTCTCTCTTGAAGAAGCGTAGAGCCACAGGGAGAGTCGTCTGCATTGTCCATGGCTTTGCAGCAATCCTACCTACTGAGCAAGCATGAAGCGACAGCAGGAAAAAAAAAACTCCCCATTAACGGGAAGGAAAAACCTCCAGCAGAACCGGGCTCAGTATGAACGGTCATCTGCCTCGACAGACTGGGGGTTACAGAAGACAGAGCAGAGACACAACAAGACAGACAAAAAAGCACAGAAGTTCTACATTAGATGGTAGTAGCGGGTGATCTGTCTTCCCTGGATGAAGCCACAGCTAACAGAACGCCAGACCAGGTGTGCCTACTATGAAGAAAAAAGAAAAATCAAAAAGTTAAAAGCTGAAATTACAACAGTCATTCAAAATTGAAGAACAATAGACCCTGATGTCCTGCAGTAGCCTAAACCTATAGCAGCATAACTATAGAGGTAGCTCAGGGTAACATGAGCCACTCTAACTATAAGCTTTTTAAAAAAGGAAAGTCCCAAGGGCCAGCTTCTAGTGGAGAAGTTCAAGTATCTTGGGGTCTTGTTCACAAATGAGGGGAAGATGGAGCGGGAGATCGACAGGCGGATTGGTGCGGCGTCTGCTGTGAAGCGGGCGCTATACCGGTCCGTTGTGGTGAATCTGCACCAGATTTTTTGTGAGTCGTGGGGGAGCGCTGCCGAACACGTTCGTGTAAATCGCCCAGTGGACGGGCGGGCAAAATGCGTGACAGCATCTGCGGTGGCGGGCGGCCGGCGGTGCGCAAATCCCAGCGGTGGCCAAGGCCGGAGCGGCGCTTTGCTGCGAGGGCCGCTCATCACCGCTTGTTAGGCCCGAGCAGCTAAGCGCTGCGAAGGCCTATTGTATCTGTAGTGTTTAATTAGGCCCGAGCAGCGAAGCGCTGCGAAGGCCTATTGTTTCTGTGTTGTTTCTTATTATTATTATTTTTATTCTGCCCCCCTAAAGAGGGGCCTTTTTGGGGGCTTTATCATATTCAAAAACTCACCAAACTTTGCAGATGCATGGTGACTGTTTAAAAATTTTGTATTTTAAGGTCGTCACAAAAATCTAAAGAAAAATGCCTCAACGGCGCCACCTAGAAATTTTCAAAGGACCCTTTGCTATTCACTTACTTCATCGTAGATTAATGAAATTTTGTACAGTTGTAGATCTAAGCAAGACGCTCAGAATTTACAATAAACGTCATAGTGCAAATATCACAGGAAGTCGGCCATTTTAGATTGAAGGTCGTAATTTTACCTCATTTTTGACGTTTACAGCATTGGTATTTGATCGAACTCGTCCTAGGGATTTCGAGCGAGCGGCTTGAAACTCGGTCAGTCTGATCATAAGGCATGGCCAATTAAAAGTTATCAAAACGGTGAGTTTTTGAGCATGTTGAAGGGGCGTTAGCAGGGGTCAAAGTTCACCTACTCGCCACAAAACAGAAAACTGTTATATCTCCTACACAGAAACACACAGAGGCACCAAACTTTCTGTAATTGATCATCATCGGGTCTTTTACAATATCCAATGGTCAAATGATGACATCACTTAGGCCACGCCCCCTGACAACAGGAAAAACTGTTATATCTCCTACACAGAAACACACAGAGGCACCAAACTTTCTGTGATTGATCATCATCGGGTCTTCTACAATATCCAATAGTCAAATGATGACATCACTTAGGCCACGCCCCCTGACAACAGGAAAAACTGCTATATCTCCTACACAGAAACACACAGAGGCACCAAACTTTCTGTGATTGATCATCATCGGGTCTTCTACAGTATCCAATGGTCAAATGATGACATCACTTAGGCCACGCCCCCTGACAACAGGAAAAACTGTTTTATCTCCTACACAGAAACACACAGAGGCACCAAACTTTCTGTGATTGATCATCATCGGGTCTTCTACAATATCCAATAGTCAAATGATGACATCACTTAGGCCACGCCCCCTGACAACAGGAAAAACTGTTATATCTCCTACACAGAAACACACAGAGGCACCAAACTTTCTGTGATTGATCATCATCGGGTCTTCTACAATATCCAATGGTCAAATGATGACATCACTTAGGCCACGCCCCCTGACAACAGGAAAAACTGCTATATCTCCTACACAGAAACACACAGAGGCACCAAACTTTCTGTGATTGATCATCATCGGGTCTTCTACAATATCCAATGGTCAAATGATGACATCACTTAGGCCACGCCCCCTGACAACAGGAAAAACTGCTATATCTCCTACACAGAAACACACAGAGGCACCAAACTTTCTGTGATTGATCATCATCGCGTCTTCTACAATATCCAATGGTCAAATGATGACATCACTTAGGCCACGCCCCCTGACAACAGGAAGTGTCATGTTTTATTGTTAGCAGTCGCTATGTTACCCCTCTGAGCTAATCAACATGAAACTGTGTCCACAGACATGTTGCTGTGTTGTGGATTCCAGGCCCAACTGGATTCCATGTAGCAGTGCGGCATGGTGGCGTGGCGAAGTCACCTGAAACGCCGCTGCCATATGTCCAGACTTCCATAGGGTATTGACAAATTTATTAAAAAGTAACTTAAAATTACCTTAAAAGGACAACATTTTTAAAAGTCAAAAGGCTTATTTGATGCTTTGAGAACATCTCTTCTATTCGGCTACAAAATCAACTGGATTCGATGGAGCAGGACGGCGTAGTGGCGTGGCAAAGTCACCTAAACGCCGCTGCCATATGTCCAGACTTCCATAGGATATTGATAAATTTAATAAAAAGTAACTTAAAATTACCTTAAAAGGACAACATTTTTAAAAGTCAAAAGGCTTATTTAATGCTTTGAGAACATATCTTCTATTCGGCTACAAAACCAACCAAAACAGGATGATCTTTTAAGCTATAAGACCATTTTTAAGATGTCAGTACATAGATTTTAAGCTGGTGGGTCGCCACTGCCTCCGGTGGCCAAATGCATCGCTGCATCAACTGATCTGCACCAGTTTAATCTCGTCATGGCAAAATTATTTTTTCTCTTCATGTGTGGCCCTAATACTCCATCGTAAGAACACCGCTGTCGTTACCGCGGGTCCTGGGGAAAAAAAAAACGCTGCTCCTGGGGGGAATTTTTGATTATGCTCACGCATAGATGTGTAAAACTTCACATTGCAATTCAGACAGGCGCAGACTGAACCGTGCAGTTCATTTTAAAGAGGCAGTTTTGGCGCATATTCCGATAGAAACGGGCTGCGGGGAGCCTAAGTGTGTTGTCGTGGGCGTGTTTACCCGCTGCAGGTAACCGCTGTGAAACAATCAGAAAGATTTCCCTGATTAATAACATCTTTATGGCGCTCATCTTTATTGTTACTATGTGCTGCTTTACCAGTTCTCTCTCTCTCGCTCGCTCGCTCGTCATCGGACAAAAATCAAACTGCTTCGTGTTTGTATTTGAAATTGTGCGTCAGACTCAGATTTAGAAGTGTTGTTACGACGTTTGAGCTGTAACTGCAACCGTTTTTTATATATATATATATATATATATATATATCTGGTAACTTTACTGAATTTGCAGCTTAAGAAGATTGGGTTTGACAAACAACACCAACTGTCCCCTCAATCCAGTGCACACAATACCACAACAGACCTCATCACGCTCTACAGTACATCAAGAAAACTAAATCAACTAAAACAAGTTCACGAGTGCACATGAAATGAAGTTAATCCATATTTGTGTGTCAGGGTGTCTAAGCATTCTCCAGAATTTGACATCTCAGCAGAGCCTGTAATAATTATAGAAAGTAACATTATAGTTGTTCTGCCTTTTGTTAAGACAGCAAGGAATTCATGTCGTGAATACATTACATAAATAAGATAATAATTCTTAGTCAGAGGAAATCCAAGGCAAAAACAGTTAGAAAAGTTTTGGGTTCATATTTAATCAGAGTGAGACATCACAACTTTGTTAGATCTCTATGTGAATTACGTGAGATAGTGAGTGCTCTCACCTTAAAAAAAGATCTTTGACATATTTTGCTCCGGTTAAAAGCTGCTTTTCAGCGATGAAGCTAGGGAAACTGCTAATGTTGAAGTTGAATTTGTTCTACACGCTTCTGCCTTGGAAAAATATTCGTCTTTTTACAAAAAGAATGTTTAAAGCCAGATTTGGGAACAAAGGTTATTCAGAGAATGCAAGAAAAGGAAGCTTTTGTGGGGAACTTTTGTCCTAGCTGTCTAGCTGCATATGGCCCCAGGACAGCACAATAGTTTTCTTGAAGTATAATTTTGGAGAAGTAGAAACAAGTATTAATTTCAAAAGGTAGGTAAAAAAGGAAAAAAGTTTTTACAAAATCTTAAATGTTGGATAGTCGTTATTTCCATCTTGCTGTGAAAATTGGTGAAATATTATCATTTTTAATGCTTAGATATAAAATCACAAGGCCATTACTAAAATTGCCTTTTGTTGAAAATGTTTTTTGGCATGCCATACTTTATATTTATAGGTAGCCTAGATGTGCATAATAAAAGAGTGGAACTAAAACCTGGTCTAAAATTATTATGGAGCTTTAACTTGCTAAGAGTAATACTGTTAGATGATTATATCTTTAAAATGAGATAACTGTCTCAAAAAATGTGATAGTTTATTTGGTCTGAAGAGATGATGCAATTCAATGTTATTTATATAGCGACAATTCATGAAATATGTCATCTCAAGGCACTTTACAACGTCAAAATCAATCAGATTATACAGATTGGGTCAGATTATACACATTGGTCAAAAATGTCCTATATAAGGGAACCAGTTCATTGCATCAAAGTCTTGACAAGTGGCATTCTCTCTTGAAGAAGCGTAGAGCCACAGGGAGAGTCGTCTGCATTGTCCATGGCTTTGCAGCAATCCTACCTACTGAGCAAGCATGAAGCGACAGCAGGAAAAAAAACTCCCCATTAACGGGAAGGAAAAACCTCCAGCAGAACCGGGCTCAGTATGAACGGTCATCTGCCTCGACAGACTGGGGGTTACAGAAGACAGAGCAGAGACACAACAAGACAGACAAAAAAGCACAGAAGTTCTACATTAGATGGTAGTAGCGGGTGACCTGTCTTCCCGGGTTACAACAGTCATTCAAAATTGAAGAACAATAGACCCTGATGTCCTGCAGTAGCCTAAACCTATAGCAGCATAACTATAGAGGTAGCTCAGGGTAACATGAGCCACTCTAACTGTAAGCTTTTTAAAAAAGGAAAGTCCCAAGGGCCAGCTTCTAGTGGAGAAGTTCAAGTATCTTGGGGTCTTGTTCACGAATGAGGGGAAGATGGAGCGGGAGATTGACAGGCGGATTGGTGCGGCGTCTGCTGTGAAGCGGGCGCTATACCGGTCCGTTGTGGTGAATCTGCACCAGATTTTTTGTGAGTCGTGGGGGGAGCGCTGCCGAACACGTTCGTGTAAATCGCCCAGTGGACGGGCGAGGCAAAATGCGTGACAGCATCTGCGGTGGCGGGCGGCCGGCGGTGCGCAAATCCCAGCGGTGGCCAAGGCCGGAGCGGCGCTTTGCTGCGAGGGCCGCTCATCACCGCTTGCGGTTTTAATTAGGCCCGAGCAGCTAAGCGCTGCGAAGGCCTATTGTAACTGCAGATTTTATTATTATTATTATTATTATTATTATTATTATTTATTCTTGGGACTTTTGAAACGGCTTTTTGGAGGCCTAAATATGCATGAAAACTCACCAAACTTTGCCCAAAATTGTCCCCCGTGAGAAATCGCATGATTTTAGTGTAATTGAAAGCGGGCGTGGCAAACCCGCTCAACAGCGCCAACTAGAGTGAGTTGGGCCAAACCGTAACACGTAGAAAGCTGAAATTTTTTACCTAGGTAGCTTTTTTAAAGTTATGAAAAAAAGTCTATTGTGGGTATGCTCTAAAACCCACAGGAAGCCTGCCATTTTGGGTCAAAGGGTAAAATATTGACGATTTTTGCCTCAAACTTTAACGAACTAGTCCTAGGCATTTTAAGCTATCACTTTCAAATTTTTTCAGCGTGGAGATGAGACCTTGAGGGTTAAAAGTTATCAAGGGTTTTATGAAATATGCATATTTGCCTGAGCTGTCACATTGCAAAAATCAGGTTTGTGGAGAACCATTAAAAACGCATTAAATCAGTAAGCCCCAAGCCATGCTTTGTCTGAGAATTATGAAACTTGGTAAGCAGATGTAACTTCTCAGTCCCTACAAAAAAGTCTCTTGGACCAATTGTGTAAACCCTAAAGAAAGTCAATTAATTTTCATCAAAGATGTCATTTTGTCATAAAAACGGGTATTATTTTTGACCACAAGATGGCAGCATAATACTTTGAACCTCTGATTTACCCATGTCTATTCTTAATCACTCTTACTTTTATTTATCGACTCTTTAGCTTTCTTATCAGCCATTTAATTACCTTCCACTCCTATATGTGCAGGAACCCAAAGAAACACAGCTGATAACCCCATCATCTGAATATGATATAATATTTGTTGAATTACTAATAAGATATCTGGACGGCTTTCTGAATGATTTCTTTTTAAACTGATCAATGATGAACTTGAATCTGAACATATGACAGCTCTTAATGGTCTCACTTCCTCAATCCATTCTACAGCACCTAATAATGCAATCATTTCTGCCGTATAAACAGATATTCCTTCATTTAATTTCTTCCCTATATGCAGTTTAAACTCTGGAATTATTACACCTACTCCAGTTTGTCCTAATTGATTTTTTTGATTCATCCGTATACATTTTTACATAATTATAAAACTGTTCTATATATTCCTCCACTATTATAGAATTACACATATACATTTTATCTCTATTTTTCTTTTCCAATATTGTTAAATCTACTATTGATTCAGGTAAGATCCATGGTGGTGTTATTGATAATGGTACTGTTGGACTAATATTTCAATGATTTAATCCTAATTCTCTTGCTTTCTGAATAATTGTCCAACCAAATGACTTATTATGAACCTTCTTTTTCACTGCAGGAATGTAAAAGTCAATTAATTTTCATCAAAGATGTCATTTTGTCATAAAAACGGGTATTATTTTTGACCACAAGATGGCAGCATAATACTTTGAACCTCTGATTTACCCATGTCTATTCTTAATCACTCTTACTTTTATTTATCGACTCTTTAGCTTTCTTATCAGCCATTTAATTACCTTTCACTCCTATATGTGCAGGAACCCAAAGAAACACAGCTGATAACCCCATCATCTGAATATGATATAATATTTGTTGAATTACTAATAAGATATCTGGACGGCTTTCTGAATGATTTCTTTTTAAACTGATCAATGATGAACTTGAATCTGAACATATAACAGCTCTTAATGGTCTCACTTCCTCAATCCATTCTACAGCAACTAATAATGCAATCATTTTCTGCCGTATAAACAGATATTCCTTCATTTAATTTCTTCCCTATATGCAGTTTAAACTCTGGAATTATTACACCTACTCCAGTTTGTCGTAATTGCTTTTTTGATGCATCCGTATACATTTTTACATTATTATAAAACTGTTCTATATATTCCTCCACTATTATAGAATTACACATATACATTTTATCTTTATTTTTCTTTTCCAATATTGTTAAATCTACTATTGTTTCAGGTAAAATCCATGGTGGTGTTATTGATAATGGTACTGTTGGACTAATATTTAAATGATTTAATCCTAATTCTGCTAGCTTTCTGAATAATTGTCCAACCTTATTATGAACCCTTTCTTTTTCACTGCAGGAATGTAACATTCATAGCCAACTAAACATCTCAATATATTAAGTATCCTTTTACATTTTTCAATAACCTTATCTATGTGCACTTTCCAGGATAGTTTTTTTCATCAAACCATACTCCTAAGAATTTAAATTGCTTTACTCTCTCTAGATCTTTGTTCTGCCCTGAATATGTTTAATATGTTTAAAAGACATTTAAAAACTACTTTGAAATGTTAATATACCGTTCTCTGTTTTAAATGAATTTGCGGTGCTTTTATGTTGAAAATCTTCCGAACCGGAAGTAGGAAGTAAAGACGCAAACAAGAGGAAGAGAGCGTGTGTGCATCGTCTCAGGGCAGCAACAATGCAGTTAATCTCTCCGAAAGCAATGGTTGTAAGTGTTGCTCATAGTTTACAGATTCGATAAGATATGTTAATATCTTTTATGGTTATTTTGTGTATAAAAGCAACGGTAAAATGTTGTGGTCTGTGTGACAGCAGAGTGTGTGTGTTTACTTGCTAATTTGCCGCTTTTCTAGCCGGCTGTGAAAATACCTGTTGAGTTAATATTAAGCAGCTGATACTTTGATACGTTAATACTGATATTTACATGGCTGTTTATTAAGCCATTTTTTTTGTATCTTTCTTTTCTAGTTTTACACTGGATTCAAAGCAGTCAGAAATGCTGACTAAATGTGTAAGAAGATAATAAAGGAGCAAGCCGCTCACTTCCTGGCTCTTGAATAAGGAGTTTGGCTGGCTGTTTATCTGTGTTCACGCAAGAGCAAAACACATAGAGAGAACAGTACAATCTTGATTATATAACTTCAGTTGTACTTCTTGATTTCTTTTCTGAGTAAAAAGCAATACTTTTGTTTTATCTACCGAAAATTTAAAACTCCATTTGTAAGACCATTGTTCAATCTTATGAATTGCTTTTTGGACTTTCCCTACAATAAATTTAACATTCCTTCTACGTTTCCAAATAGCTCCGTCATCAGCAAACAATGAACAACCCAATTCATTTTCTATTTCTTTAAGTGCATCATTTATCATAACTGAAAATAATAAAGGACTGATAATACTGCCTTGTGTGGTTCTTTTTAATTTCTCCCTGAAAGACTCTTACCAGCTCTTACCTGTATTATCCATTCTGGCCTCTGGAAATAAAGTTAAAAATCTTGGTGTTGTCTTCGACCAAGACATGTCATTTAAATCCCATATTAAACAGGTTTCCAGAGTTTCCTTTTTTTCACCTCAGGAATATCGCCAAAATTAGAAACATTCTGTCCAGGGGTGACGCTGAAAAACTAGTCCATGCATTTGTTACTTCAAGGCTGGACTATTGTAATTCTTTACTATCAGGAAGTCCACAAAATGCAGTTCGAAGTCTTCAGCTGATCCAAAATGCTGCAGCAAGAGTTCTGATGAAAATCAACAAGAGGGATCATATTTCTCCAATTTTAGCTTCCCTTCATTGGCTTCCTGTTATATCAAGAATAGAATTTAAGCTTTATAGTTAGAGTGGCTCATGTTACCCTGAGCTACATCTGTAGTATGCCTGCTATAGGCTTAGGCTGCTGGAGGACATCAGGGGCCTATTTTCTCTCACTCTACTGATTTCTACTGTTCTCCAGTCTACTGTTCTCCAGTTTTTCATTCCATTACATTGAAATGACTGTTGACATTTCAGCTTTTAACTTTTTGTTCTCTCTCTTTTTTCTTCATAGTAGGTACACCTGGTCTGACGTAAATAAAATTGAATTGAATTGAATCTTTTTATGCATACCCTTTGCTTCCATCATCTGTACTGTCGTCTTCAAGATTTCTTTTGTCTCCTGAATTCCCAGAACCTCTGCCTGCTTCACTACTTTTGAATTTTCCACTTCCCCGGTAACTAGCAACTGGCGTTCAACTATCCGTATCCATATCACTATGTAGTTCTTCCTCATCCTCTACAACCTGAGCCGCCATCCTGATCCAGTCACAAACTTGCTTATGCCTATCCACCAACCTATTTCCTTCTTCCTTCAGATAGATTTCTCTGACGAAGCAACGCACAGCACCTGTTTCCAACCAGCCTGTCACTCAGTCTCCTACCCGAGAGCGTCCTGTCTGCTCATCTCCATCAACATGGTTTAACCTCTCCTGTCGGGAAGTCTGACCAACAACAACTCTTAATGCATCACGTGACTTTTGGCATAAATTTACTGCAGCGTGGGTGGGATTGTTTTGTAGTCGAGCAGAGACCATTTTGTACTGGAGGAAAACTTATAAATGATATTTTGAGCGCAAGGTTGGCGGACAGTTTGCAAAACAAATTTTTTTGTGTGAAACATATATTTTTGTGTGCAAAACAAGTTTTATTTGTGTGCAACACCTTTTTTGTGTACAACCTTTCAGCTGAAGACTTTGAACTGCATTTCAACCAGTAAACTAATGTTTGAACCAGGGGTGTCAAACGTACGGCTCGCCAAACGATTTAGTCCGGCCCGGTGGCCAAATGCATTATCATTATTCAACGGCTGTATCTCCTCGCTGCATCGACCGATCTGCACCTGATTTTTTGTGAGTTGTGGGGGAGCGCTGCCAAACGGGTTCGTGTGAATCGCCCGGTGGACGGGCAGGGAAATTGCGTGACAGCTTCTGCGGTGGCTGGCGGCAGGCGGTGCGCGTACCCCAGCGGTGCTTGGCTGCGAGGGCCGCTCATCGCCGCTTGCGGCTTTAATTATTATTATTATTAATCTGCCACCCCAAAGAGGGGCCTTTTTGAGGGCTTTATCATATTCAAAAACTCACCAAACTTGGCGGATGCATGAAGACTGTTTAAAAATTTTGTATTTTAAGGTCGTCACAAAAATCAAAAGAAAAATGCCTCAACGGCGCCACCTAGCAATTTTCAAAGGACCCTTTGCTATTCACTTACTTCATCGTAGAGACATGAGATTTGGTACAGTGGTAGAGCTCACCAAGACGCTCAGAATTTACAATTAATGTCATAGTGCAAATATCACAGGAAGTCGGCCATTTTAGATTGAAGGTCTGATTTTGACCCCATTTTTGACGTTTACAGCATTGGTATTTGATCGAACTCCTCCTAGAGATTTTGAGCGAGCGGCTTGAAACTCGGTCAGTCTGATCATAAGGCATGGCCAATTAAAAGTTATCAAAACGGTGAGTTTTTGAGCATGCTGAAGGGGCATTAGCAGGGGTCAAAGTTCACCTACTCGCCACAAAAAATAAAACTGTTATATCTCCTACACAGAAACACACAGAGGCACCAAACTTTCTGTGATTGATCATCATCGGGTCTTCTTTAATATCCAATGGTCAAATAATGACATCACTTAGGCCACGCCCCCTGACAACAGGAAGTGTCATGTTTTGCTGTAAGCGGTCGCTATGTTACCCCTCTGAACTAATCAACATGAAACTGTGTCCACAGACAGAACACATGTTGATGTGTTGTGGATTTCAGGCCAAACTGGATTCGATGGAGCAGGGGGGCGTGGCGGCGTGGCATATTCACCTCAAACGCTGCTGTCATACGTTTGGCTCTGAATTCCACAGTTTTGGGCCGAGCTGCTTAAAACTCATTTGGATGCATCCTTATCCACCCCCCAACAGGAATCCATAACAAACTTTAGTGAGCAGGACTTAGTTTCTCTATAGCGCCACCAAGCAATTTTCAAAGGACCCTTTGCTATTCACTTAGTTCATCGTAGAGTAATGAAATTTTGTACAGTTGTAGATCTCAGCAAGACGCTCAGAATTTACAATTAATGTTATAGTGCAAGTATCACAGGAAGTAAGCCATTTTAGATTGAAATCTAAATTTTGACACCATGTTGACATGTAAAGCATTTGGATTTGATCAAACTTGTCCAGCAGGGGGCAGCAAGAGACCACAAATAAACCCCAAAGGAATTTCTCTTGGTAAGTAAGTGATCTTAACTCTGGTTTTCTTTATATAGTTAAGTTGCACAGATATACAAATCCTGCTTGAAAACTGACAAACTTACTCTTGTTCAATACATTTCAGTTTTTATTTATATAGCGCCAAATCATGAAACATGTCATCAGGGGTGGACTGGGACAAAACAATCGGCCCTGGCATTTTGGATTAGACTGGCCCACCACATTTGTTTTGTGTACTGAATGTGTATATCAACTGTGCAATACCAACTGTGCAATACCTTGAGGCCAGGTTAATGGAAATTAGTGAGAGTGGACACTTAAAATACTTCCAAAATCTTAATTTATTAACACTGTAAAATGTAAACTCCACCACAGCACAGCAACAATTCTTAGATCAGAAAGGGGAGAGAGAAAGAGAGGTTTCACGGTCAATCACACATATTATCACGTTACATCATTATAAGAAGTTATTGTAAGTTGCTCATCAGATCTATTCAGTCTTCCAGATACTGTAGGGTAACATTGGACTAATGTGCACTCACTGTGTAAAAAAGGATGCCAATGACAAAATGAACCAGAGAATGCCTCACTTGTCATCATGGAAAGAAAGAAAATATATAATAACATAATATAAATTTTGATTTACTCAGTCATTTGTAATAAGTATTTTATTTATCTAATTTCCTAATTTTTGATCCTATTTTCTTTAAAATCGCAGACTTTTCGCTATTTTTCATGTAAATCCTTGGTGGCGCTTCATAGCGAAGCCGGTGAGGCCGCAGCGAGCTTGGCCTCCCCTGGGATTGTGCAATCCCATGTTAACTGCGCTGACTTCCATTCTGTGAATGCATCTTCCTGTCTCTAGATCATAAATTCAATTGTTCAAACAGTTATGAACAGATTTTCCACAATTTAATATATGTGGATTACGAATTGTGTTTTGGTCATCAAACTGTGTGCAGATAACATGTTTTCGTGGTGCTGGCCGATCATAAACAGCAAAGAACTGGTTGTAGGTGAGGTCGGCAGTTCCTTGGCCGCTAGGCAGGGGGCGCTCAAGGGGCACCGCTCGTGATCCCCAAATAGTAGAGTCAAAACAAGTTATTGATGTTTTATTAGCGAGTTTTGCTAAACAAGTAAAGCACTAAAAAGACTCTAAACATACAGCCGGAACAGGACTGATGAAGGAAGGCTTTCCTCCCTGGCAGTGAGCTCCATTGAGACTGAGAGACTTTTAAAACTGAAGAAGATAAAGAGAACTTTTACCGGAAAATGATGATATTTTTGTTCAGAAAGAGCGCCGCAGGGACTTAAATTATAAGTAGAGGTAAGACAGCGATACTTATTCATGTTTTGTTTTTGTGATAAAATGTGCGTAATGTGGGTTATAGTTTTAGAATGTGTTACAAATGCAGAAATCCATCATAACTCATAAACTGTTACCAATCAAATGACAAATAATTTATTTTTATTTTTTCATCAAAGAATCAATATTTTTCCATGTATCTTGGTGAATTTATTTGGCTCAATCAGTCTCCTTCAGCACTTTGCAACGAGTCTACTCTGTAGAGTGTATATATTTGTAAATCTGACTCTGATGACGTCAGTGCCTCACCAGCTATGAACCCTACCGCACGTCACTGACTACAACCACCACCACCACCATATTTTACATCAGACAACGGAGCAGATGAAGGGCCTGCTGTTGGGAACATGTCAGTCAGTTTGACACATTTCGCAGCGTCCGTTTGAAGAACTTGTTTCTTTTTTTCGTGCAGTTTCTCTGCGCCTCCCTTGCGTTTCTTATCCATTACTACTGTGAACACCGCTGCACAAAGTTCCACATGGAGCGTGAAGGTGTTTTTCTACTTTATGATTGGCCTAGCCCTTTAGACTGTCAGGGATGATAACCAATGGGCTGCAGTAGCCTGTGGTAAGGGCCGGATGATCGGAACAGACTCTTGCTCTGCTGATTTTATTTTTCTTCATGCATGATGCAAATATAACAAGACAGATATATAAAATAATAATAATACATATTATTAATATACATGTCGGGTCTGCCGGCCCAAACAGCACGTCGGCCCACCGGGGAAATGCCCGGTACGCCCGATTACCAGTCCATGCCTGCATGTCATCTAAAGGCAGTTTACAATGTCAAAATCAATCAGATTATACGTATTAAGTCAGATTATCCAGATTGGTAAATGAAATTCCTATATAAGGGAACCAGTTGATTGCATCAAAGTCGTAACAAGCAGCATTCACTCCTGAAGAAGCGTAGAGCCACAGGGAGAGTCGTTTGCATTGTACATGGCTTTGCAGCAATCCCTCATACCGAGCAAGCATGAAGTGACAGCAGAAGGAAAAACTCCCCATTAACAGGAAGAAAAACCTCCAGCAGAACCGGGCTCAGTATGAACGGTCATCTGCTTTGACCGACTGGGGGTTACAAAAGAGAGAGAAGAGACACAACAAGACAGACAAAAAAGCACAGAAGCACACATTGATCCAGTAATCTGTTTTACATTAGATGGTAATAACAGGTGATCTGTCTTCCCTGGATGATGTCACAGCTAACAGAACGCCAGACCAGGTGTACCTACTATGAAGAAAAAATAGAAAAAACAAAAAGTTAAAAGCTGAAATGACAACAGTCATGCAAAATTGAAGAACAATAGACCCTGATGTCCTCCAGCAGCCTAAGCCTATAGCAGCATAACTATAGAGGTAGCTCAGGGTAACATGAACCACTCTAACTATAAGCTTTGTCAAAAAGGAAAGTCCCAAGAGCCAGCTTCTAGTGGAGGAGTTCAAGTATCTTGGGGTCTTGTTCACGAATGAGGGGAAGATGGAGCGGGAGATCGACAGGCGGATTGGTGCGACGTCTGCTGTGAACCGGGCAATGTACCGGTCCGCTTGTGGTGAAGAGAGAGCTGAGCCAAAAGGCCAAGCTCTCGATTTACCAGTAGATCTACGTTCCTACGCTCATCTATGGTCACGAGCTTTGGGTCGTGACCGAAAGAACGAGATCCTGGATACAAGCTGGCCAAAATGAGTTTTCTCCATAGTGTGTCTGGGCTCTCCCTTAGAGATAGGGTGAGGAGCTCAGTCATCCGGGGAGGACTTAGAGTAGAGCCGCTGCTCCTTCACATTCAGAGGAGCCAGTTGAGGTGGCTCGGGCATCTGATCAGGATGCCTCCTGGACGCCTCCCTGGTGAGGTGTTCTGGGCATGTCCCCCTGGGAGGAGGCCCAGGGGAAGACCCAGGACACGCTGGAGAGACTCTGCTGGCCTGGGAACGCTTTGGGATTCCCCCGGAGGAAGTGGCCCAAGTGGCTGGAGAGAGGAAGGTCTGGGCCTCCCTCTTGAAGCTGCTACCCCCGCGACCTGACCCCGGATAAGCGGAAGACGATGGATGGATGGAAAAAGGAAAGTTTTAGGATTAGTCTTAAAAGTAGACAGGGTGTCTGCGTCACGGACCAAAACTGGGAGTTGGTTCCACTGGAGAGGAGCATGATAGCTAAAGGATCTGCCTACCATTCTGGTTTTATAGACTTTAGGAACCACCAGCAGACCTGCTTTCTGAGAGTGAAGTGGTCTGTTAGAAATTACTAAAGTTTGTACACAACATACACATGTGGAATATTGCTAACGTGTTACTTTAGCAATATTCCAATTGCTAAAGTGTTACTTTTACATTATTACTTTTGGGTGTGTATCCACCAATTTAACTGTCAAACTTTCATAAAAGCTGTCTTAATGCAAGAAACGAAACCCTTAAACACATGAAATAATTAACTTTAAATAACTAAAAAGGTTTTGTTAACTTTTCACATGAAGCTGGATTAACAGCTAGTAAGATACCTTTGATTAAATTTGTATACTAGTGTTTAAACCAGGGGTGTCAAACGTACGGCCTGCGGGCTGGATCTGGCCCGCCGAACGATTTAGTCCGGCCCGGTGGCCGAATGCATTTTCATTATTCAACGGCTGTCTCTCCTCGGTGCATCGACCGATCTGCACCAGATTTTTTGTGAGTCGTGGGGGAGCGCTGCCCAACGCGTACGTGTGTATTGCATGGTAGATGGGTGAGGAAAATGCATGACAGCTTCAGCGGTGGCTGGCGGTGGGAGGTGCGCGTACCTCTAGCGGTGGCCCATAGGCCAGAGCGGCGCTTGGCTGCGAGGGCCGATCATCACCGCTTGCGGTTTTAATTATTATTATTATTCTGCCCCCCTAAAGAGGGGCCTTTTTGGGGGCTTTATCATATTCAAAAACTCACCAAACTTGGTGGATGCATGAAGACTGTTTAAAAATTTTGTATTTTAAGGTCGTCACAAAAATCAAAAGAAAAATGCCTCAACGGCGCCACCTAGCAATTTTCAAAGGACCCTTTGCTATTCACTTACTTCATCGTAGAGACATGAGATTTGGTACAGTGGTAGAGCTCAGCAAGACGCTCAGAATCTACAATTAATGTCATAGTGCAAATATCACAGGAAGTCGGCCATTTTAGATTGAAGGTCTGATTTTGACCCGATTTTTGACGTTTACAGCATTGGTATTTGATCGAACTCCTCCTAGGGATTTTGAGCGAGCGGCTTGAAACTCGGTCAGTCTGATCATAAGGCATGGCCAATTAAAAGTTATCAAAACGGTGAGTTTTTGAGCATGCTGAAGGGGCGTTGGCAGGGGTCAAAGTTCACCTACTCGCCATGAAACACAAAACTGTTATATTTCATACACAAAAACTCACAGAGCCACCAAACTTTCAGTAGTTGATCACCACTAGGTCTTCTTTAATATCCAATGGTCAAATGATGACATTGCTTAGGCCACGCCCCCTGACAACAGGAAGTGTCATGTTTTGTTGTAAGCGGTCGCTATGTTACCCCTCTGAGCTAATCAACATGAAACTGTGTCAAGAGACAGAAGACATATTGGTGTGTTGTGGATTCCAGCCCCAAGTGGATTCCATGGAGCAGGGCGGCGTGGTGGCGTGGGAAAGTCACATCAAACCATATATTTTTAATCTTTTGACAGCATTATTTGCTCAAACCTGTCCACCAGGTGGCAGCAAGAGACCACAAATAAACCACAAACCAAGTTGTCTTGTTCAGTAAGGCAAGGCAAGGCAAATTTATTTATATAGCACAATTCAGTACAAAGACAATGCAAAGTGCTTTACATGATTAAAATATAGCAAAATAAAACAGAATAAAAGCAAGTAGGGATACAATGTAGATAGAAAAAAGAACAAAAAAGTGTTGATTCAGTTAACTAGAACAGTTGAAGGCAATCCAAAACAAATGTGTTTTTAATCTTGATTTAAAGGAACTCAGGCTTTACGCACCTTTACAATTTTCTGGAAGTTTGTTCCAGATCAGTGGAGCATAGGAACTAAATGCTGCTTCTCCTTGTTTAGTTCTGGTTCTAGGTATGCAGAGTAGGCTAGAGCCAGAAGACCTTAATGGTCTGGATGGTTAATACACTGATAACAAGTCTGATGTATTTAGGTGCTAAGCCATTCAGGGATTTATAGACGAACAGAAGTTTTTAAAGTCTATTCTCTGATATACAGGGAGCCATGGAAGGACTTTAGAACTGGGGTGATGTGCTGTACTTTCTTAGTCTTAGTGAGGACGCGGGAAGGAGCGTTCTGGATCAGCTGCAGCTGTCTGATCCACTTTTTAGGCAGACCTGTGAAAACACTGTTACAGTAATCAATTCTACTAAATATAAACGCATGGATTAGTTTTTCCAGATCCTGCTGAGACATCAGTCCTTTAATCCTAGAAATTTTTTTCAGGTGATAAAAAGCCGACCTTGTAACTGTCTTTAGATGCTTTTGGAGGTTCAGGTCTGAGACCATTACTACTCCAAGATTTCGGGCCTGATCAGTGGTTCCTAGCTGAAGCGACTGAAGCTGTGTGCTAACCTTTGATGTCTCCTCTATTGGTCCAAAAATTATTACTTCTGTTTTGTTTTTATTCAACTGAAGAAAATTTTGGCACATCTATGTATTGATTTCTTCTAGGCATTTACTCAGTTCTTGAACTGGTTCATAGTCACCTGGTGACATGGTGATGTAGAGCTGTGTGTCGTCTGCATAGTTATGGTAGCTGATGTTGTTGTTTCTTATGATCTGAGCTAGAGGAGCATGTAGATATTGAATAGGAGGGGACCCAGGATGGACCCTTGGGGAACCCCACATGTGATTTTTGTAATCTTCGATGTAAAGTTACCTACTGATACAAAAAAGTCCCTGTCCTTTAAGTAGGATTTAAACCAGTGGAGAGCTGTACCACAGAGGCCGACCCAGTTCTCCAGGCGCTCTAACAGAATGGAGTGATCAACAGTATCAAATGCTGCACTGAGGTCCAACAGAACCAGCATGGTGGTTTTTCCGCAGTCTGTATTTATATGGATGTCATTAAACACCTTGATAAGGGCGGTCTCTGTACTGTGGTGAGCGCGGAAACCTGACTGAAAAACGTCAAAGCGGCTGGTCGTTGTTAAGAAGGTGTTTAATTGTTGAAACACAGCTTTTTCAATAATCTTACTGATAAAGGGGAGGTTTGAGATGGGCCTGTAGTTCTGGAGTAGTAGTTTGTCTAAATTGTTCTTTTTTAACAGTGGTTTGATAATTGCTGTTTTTAGGGACTGGGGGAAAACACCTGACAGAAGGGACGTGTTTATTATCTGAGTCAAATCAGATGCTATGACTGGCAAAACTTTCTTAAGGAAAACTGTGGGTAGAGCATCAAGACAGCATGAGGAGGAACTTAGCTGCTGAATGATCTCCTCTAAGCTTTTGGAGTTTATTTGGCTGAATTGGGACATTTTGTCAGGATAAGTTCCAGCTGAATACGGCTTTGGTTCTAGAGTTGGTGTGGATGTACAAACTGATCTTCTAATTATCAGTTTATTTATTTTTTAGACTAGTTCCATATGAGAGGTTGCAAGAAAACTTGTAACTTTACTGAATTGGCAGCTTAAGAAGATTGGGTTTGACAGACAACACCAACTGTCCCCTCAATCCAGTGCACACAATACCACAACAGACCTCATCACGCTCTACAGTACATCAAGAAAACTAAATCAACTAAAACAAGTTCACGAGTGCACATGAAATGAAGTTAATACATATTTGTGTGTCAGGGTGTCTAAGCACTCTCCAGAATTTGACATCTCAGCAGAACCTGTAATAATTATAGAAAGTAACATTATAGTTGTTCTGCCTTTTGTTAAGACAGCAAGGAATTCATGTCGTGAATACATTACATAAATAAGATATAAATTAATTATTACTCAGAGGAAATCCATGGTAAAAACAGTTAGAAACGTTTTGGGTTCATATTTAATCAGAGTGAGACATCACAACTTTGTTACATCTCTATGTGAATTACGTGAGATAGTGAGTGCTCTCACCTTAAATAAAAGATCTTTGACGTATTTTGCTCTGGTAAAAGCTGCTTTTCAGCGATGAAGCTAGGGAAACTGCTAATGTTGAAGTTGAATTTGTTCTACACGCTTCTGCCATGGAAAATATTCGTCTTTTTACAAAAAGAATGTTTAAAGCCAGATTTGTGAATAAAGGTTATTCAGAGAACGCAAAAAAAGGAAGCTTTGTGTGGGGAACTTTTGTCCTAGCTGTCTAGCTGCATATGGCCCCAGGACAGCACAATAGTTTTCTTGAAGTATAAATTTGGAGAAGTAGAAACAAGTATTAATTTCAAAAGGTAGGTAAAAGAGGAAAAAAGTCTTTACAAAATCTTAAAATGTTGGATAGTTGTTATTTCCATCTTGCTGTGAAAATTGGTGAAATATTATCATTTTTAATGCTTAGATATAAAATTGCAAGGCAATTACTAAAATTGCCGTTTCTTGAAAATGTTTTTTGGCATGCCATACTTTATATTTATAGGTAGCCTAGATGTGCATAATAAAAGAGTGGAACTAAAAGCTGCTCTAAAATTTTTATGGAGCTTTAACTTGCTAAGAGTAATAACGTTAGATGATTATATCTTTAAAATGAGATAACTGTCTCATAAAATGTGAGTTTACTTGGTCTAAAGAGATGATTCAATTCAATGTTATTTATATAGCGCCAATTCATGAAATATGTAATCTCAAGGCACTTTACAAAGTCAAAATCAAGCAGATTATACAGATTAGGTCAGATTATACACATTGGTCAAAAAAATTTCTATATAAGGGAACAAGTTCATTGCATCAAAGTCTTGACAAGCAGCATTCTCTCTTAAAGAAGCGTAGAGCCACAGGGAGAGTCGTCTACATTGTCCATGGCTTTGCAGCAATCCTACCTACTGAGCAAGCATGAAGCGACAGCGGGAAAAAACTCCCCATTAACGGGAAGGAAAACCTCCAGCAGAACCGGGCTCAGTATGAACGGTCATCTGCCTCGACAGACTGGGGGTTACAGAAGACAGAGCAGAGACACAACAAGACAGACAAAAAAGCACAGAAGTTCTACATTAGATGGTAGTAGCGGGTGATCTGTCTTCCCTGGATGATGCCACAGCTAACAGAACGCCAGACCAGGTGTACCTACTATGAAGAAAAAAGAAAAATCAAAAAGTTAAAAGCTGAAATGACAACAGTCATTCAAAATTGAAGAACAATAGACCCTGATGTCCTGCAGTAGCCTAAACGTATAGCAGCATAACTATAGAGGTAGCTCAGGGTAACATGAGCCACTCTAACTATAAGCTTTTTAAAAAAGGAAAGTCCAAAGAGCCAGCTTCTAGTGGAGAAGTTCAAGTATCTTGGGGTCTTGTTCACGAATGAGGGGAAGATGGAGCGGGAGATCGACAGGCGGATTGGTGCAGCGTCTGCTGTGAAGCGGGCGCTGTACCGGTCCGTTGTGGTGAAGAGAGAGCTGAGCCAAAAGGCCAAGCTCTCGATTTACCGGTCGATCTACGTTCCTACCCTCATCTATGGTCACGAGCTTTGGGTTGTGACCGAAGGAACGAGATCCCGGATACAAGATCCCGAAATGAGTTTTCTCCATAGTGTGTGTGAAGTCTCCCTTAGAGATAAGGTGAGGAGCTCAGTCATCCGGGGAGGACTCAGAGTAGAGCCACTGCTCCTCCACGTCCAGAGGAGCCAGTTGAGGTGGCTCGGGCATCTGGTCAGGATGCCTCCTGGACGCCTCCCTGGTGAGGTGTTCTGGGCACGTCCCACCGGGAGGAGGCCCAGGGGAAGACCCAGGACACGCTGGAGGGACTATGTCTCTCGGCTGGCCTGCGAACGCCTTGGGATTCCCCCAGAGAAGCTGGCCCAAGTGGCTGGGGAGAGGGACGTCTGGGCCTCCCTACTGAAGCTGCTACCCCCGCGATATTGCTAAAGTGTTCCTTTGGCAATAGTCCAATTGCTAAAGTGTTACTTTTACATTACTTTTGGGTGTGTATCCACCAATTTAGATGTTAAACTTTCATAAAAGCTGTCTTAATGCAAGAAACAAAACCCTTAGACACATGAAATAGCAAGTAACTTTAAAAAACTAAAATGGTTTTGTTAACTTTTCACATTAAGCTGGATTAACAGCTAGTAAAATACCTTTGATTAAATTGGTATATTAATGTTTAAACCAGGGGTGTCAAAGCTACGGCCCGCGGGCCGAATCCAGCCCGCTGAACGATTTAGTCCAGTCCGGTGGCCAAATGCATTATCATTATTCAACGGCTGTATCTCCTCGCTGCATCGAGCGATCTGCACCAGATTTTTTGTGAGTCGTGGGGGAGCGCTGCCGAACACGTTCGTGTGAATCGCCCAGTGGACGGGCGGGCAAAATGCGTGACAGCATCTGCGGTGGCGGGCGGCCGGCGGTGCGCAAATCCCAGCGGTGGCCAATAGGCCAGAGCGGCGCTTTGCTGCGAGGGCCGCTCATCACCGCTTGCGGTTTTAATTGTATTTATTTTTTTAAGAACGCACATGAAGGTAATGTAGACAGGGCTAAATTCTCCAACATACAGAGATTACTAATTAAGCCAATCTGCCAGCTCCAGCTAAAATTTATATTTTTAAAGTAATTATGTCACTTGGTTAAGAATTTTCACTTTGGCGTTTATGTCATACAAGTTGAATAGAATTTCACAAGAATCATGTGAAAACAATTTTTTTATATAAGTAAATCATATGTTTACATATATTTCCATACATCTATCTATCATTTTTATATAATAAAACTATGGTAATTGCACTGTGCAGATGTTGGCCAGAGGTTCTCTATTCAGAATTAAACTGAGCTTAGTTTGGGTTTCTGAGCTGATAAGGAAACTTATTGATGTAACAAATGAAAGTGGACAACAGAGAGGAAAATATACATTAGTTGTTCTGCAAAGCACTTTTATCAAGATTTATGTATTCTGGTGAATCTGACAAAAGAATAGTTTAGTGAATGAATTTGAGTTATATGAAAAGATAACGAAGCATCGAGATTTATTCTAGAAGATAATGTGTAATTTATTCAATGGGCCAAATTAAAATTATTACTTCAACAAAAATGGAAAATATAGTATTTACTAAATACTTAAATATTTCTAAAATATTTGGCAAAATGTAATAGTCAACTGTCACCCTCATAAAATATACTCAGGTATCTATTTGTAATTTTATCTCAGATTTGAATTTAGTTTACTTGTCTCATACATTTGTGTCACAACAAGTATTTTCTGTTTCTTGCAGTAGTTTAGTGTCACTAATGATTAGCCAGTCACATAGATACTAAGGTTATTAACTGATAATTTAATGTCATTTATCCATCCATCCATTTTCCATCACGCTTAATCCCTCATGGGGTCGATGAGGTTGCTGGTGTCTATCTCCAGCATTCGATGGACGAAAGGTCATCAATCTGTCGCAGTAATGCCATTTACTGTTCTGATAATTACCCAAGTCATTTACGTTTCGTTTTTTACCAACATACAAAGATTCTTGTATCTGGTTTCACTGTATGATGTATTACATAAAGGTTTTAATAGATATAAACACTATACGATTTAACAATTAACAGCCTTTGGCTGCAGGGTCTCAAACTACAAGAAGGGGAATATGGTTGTAAAACGTTGGTTATATAAACTGGAGCGAGGCCACTGAGGGCTCTAAAAGTACAGACTAAATTTTAAAATGAACACTAAAATGTAATGATAATGATAGTCTAATATAGACTCTCTTTGTTTTGTTTTACAGCAAGGCTGCGTTCAGGTATTAGTAGAGATGCGAGAACGACGGCCGGACAGAAACAGGGCAGGCGCAGAGTATTCCTATTACATTTGGTGTCAACGAACAGAATCTCCGACCAACGAGCCAGGAAGTAAGAGGGCAGGAGCGGCTTGGCCGGCCTGGAGAAGTTTTTCGGTCTCTGATGACCCTGAATGTATTCAAGGGACGAGGAGGGGCTCCTGGTCTCGGGACGATTCTTTGGTGTCTGCTTGGGATCAGATTCAACCTTTTTCTTTTCATGAGATGATAAGAGAATTATTTTCTGGCACTTTTAAAATGCAAATGCTTCAAAATGCTTGCAAGCTTTAAAATTTAAATCCCTTTTAAAATACTGCAAGAAAATTTCAAAATAAGAGCAAAAAATCTGCAAAACTGTAACCTACAAAATAGTCATAAATAAAAGCCTGTAGAAATAATGAATTACATTAAAAGCACATATAATAGGATTCACAAATATAGAACATTGACTAAAGTTTTTAAAGTTGAATAACATTTTCCTCTGAAATAAGGGCACTCTTGCTGGGAGGAGGGAGCTGATGATTTTCACCTGGAAACCTGGAGGATGTGTTGTCAAGGGGACAAAGGCTGCCCTGTATTTCAGTGCTGGCTGAAAGCTGCAGGTGTGCTTAAAGCATCTGACTTCTATCTAGACGTCGACCTCGTTTATTTGTGTTGCGATGACTGCAGCCCTGAACACAATTGCATTTGAAAGACCTTAAACATGCATAAAACATTTAGTTAAAATTTTAAATAAAGGAAATAAGACAAATCATATTAAGTATCCGGCCCAAATTAAATTGATAAACAGAGAGATTAACATAGCTTGAACGAAAAATATTTAAGGTTTGTTAGGAATAATTGGAACTGAGAATAAGATGTACATAAAGGCTCGTTTTGTTTACTGTACTACAAAATAAAGCTCCTGAGGTGTTGGGGCTGTATTCAGGAATACCAGATTTGAACCTCTCATATTGTGATTTTAGAAATTAATAGAAGGGCAAACAGCAACAAAGAAAAGATCCTATCATTTGTTTTTAGCTCGAAGTGATATAAAGATTATGATTCATCACAAACCAGTCCATTTGAAAGAATGCTTTAAATATACTTTGAAAAGCAATGTATGAGAAAACAGATCCCTCAGCAGGATTCTTGGGGGGGCATGGGAGTTTGCCCAACCAGTCTACATGTGCTTTGTGGATCTGGAGAAGGCATTTGACCGTGTCCCCCGAGGGATCCTGTGGGGGGTACTCCGGGAGTATGGAGTACCGGACCCTTTAATAAGGGCTGTCAGGTCTCTGTACGACCGGTGTCAGAGTCTGGTCCGCATTGCCGGCAGTAAGTCGGACTCGTTTCCGGTGAGAGTTGGACTCCGCCAAGGCTGCCCTTTGTCACCGATTCTGTTCATAACTTTTATGGACAGAATTTCTAGGCGCAGCCAAGGTGTTGAGGGGATCCTTTTTGGTAGCCTTAGGATTGCGTCTCTGCTATTCGCGGATGACGTGGTCCTATTGGCTTCATCAGGGCGTGATCTACAACTCTCACTGGAGCGGTTCGCAGCCGAGTGCGAAGCGGCCGGGATGAAAATCAGTGCCTCCAAATCCGAGACCATGGTCTTGAACCGGAAAAGGGTAGAGTGCCTTCTCCGGGTTGGGGAGGATGTGCTGCCCCTAGTGGAGGAGTTCAAGTATCTTGGGGTCTTGTTCAGGAATGAGGGGAAGATGGAGCGGGAGATCGACAGGCGGATTGGTGCAGCGTCTGCTGTGAAGGGGGCGCTGTACCGATCCGTTGTGGTGAAGAGAGAGCTGAGCCAAAAGGCCAAGCTCTCGTTTTACCGGTCGATCTACGTTCCTACCCTCATCTATGGTCACGAGCTTTGGGTCGTGACCGAAAGAACGAGATCCCGGATACAAGCGGCTGAAATGAGTTTTCTCCGTAGTGTGTCTGGGCTCTCCCTTAGAGATAGGGTGAGGAGCTCAGTCATCCGGGGAGGACTCAGAGTAGAGCCGCTGCTCCTCCACGTCGAGAGGAGCCAGTTGAGGTGGCTCGGGTATCTGGTCAGGATGCCTCCTGGACGCCTCCCTGGTGAGGTGTTCCGGGCACGTCCCACCGGAACACCTCACCCTACTGAAGCTGCTACCCCCGCGATCCGACCCCGGATAAGTAGAAGAAAACGGACGGACGGACGGATTAAACTCTGACTCTGATTTGTTTTCATTTCAGCGACTGTGACCAACATCGGAGCAGATTCTTCTGGTTCCTCCATCCTGAAGGTTAGAAGCTGGGCCGACTGCAGGATTGAAGCAGATCTACACCAGAGGTTGCAGCGTCTCCCTGTGAGCTTTTAATAGGAAAATATTTTATTGTGTGTGTTTTACTGATTCTAGTAGATCTAACCTGACAGCCTCAGCTGTAGGAGATCACCTGTCCTGGTAATCTCCAGTCAGTCAGGAGCTTGTTGGCATTCCTGGGTCTTTTTGTGTCTCTGAAGGTCTGAAGCTGCTGATAGAAGAGGACAACGCTGACTGAGTGGGAGGACATCGACTGTAATCAGCATGGCAACGTCATCACCAGAACCCAATGAAAAATGTTCAATGGGTCTTTTGAACATAAATGGCCTTAGAAGCAAAATTACTATGGTTAGAAAAATGATTAAAAGTGTTAGGATATCAACAAGGTCAAGTGGAACAAGCTGTTTATCCCAGAACTGCATGGCACACTTAGATGGCACTGACCCAAAAGATTGGCACATATCTATCAGATACCACCCCGGAGGTGACACAGCTTCCCTGCTGATGTCACAGTTTGGATGTGTACCGCCCTTGTATGGGTGTGTCCCGAGATCCCTTTATAATGTTTGTGTGATGAGCACTCGGGGCCTCCTGCCGATCAGGGGCCCATCAGCGCTGGTGTGACTGTAACTATTTCTCTGTCTTTACCTAGATAAAATATAACTAAAAGCATACTTGTCTGTTTTATGCGTCCTACATTCAAGGTAATAAGTAAGTGGGGGTCGCCTGACTGGGTAAAACGAGCTGGGTCCACCGAGGGTGCTTCACCGTAGACGGGACACGGTGAAACAGTAACAAATTGGTGTTTCCTGCCCGGACCCAAAAGGCGGCGTACCACCTTCCGTTTTCCGGCCAGGACGTCATTCCGGAAGAAAAACACACAGCCCGCGGCCGCACAAAAGGTAAGGAGATTTCATTCATCTCCTAGTGTCTTTTTCTTCCTGGAGGGCCGACTTTTTGTATTCCTAAAGGCAGAGAAAGGGTTGAGGATAATTGTTTGCAAACGTGTCGATAAGAACTTGGGATTAGCGTGCGCTCACAGCGGTGAAAGTCCGGGAGACCTTGGCCAGGTGTCTGACAATACTATGAATGTGGAGAATTAGGGTTTAAAAGGTCCCCTTGTTAGGCACGGAGGAAAATGCGTGTTCCTCTGTGTTTAGCATAAAAACAGCCATTCTGACAGGCACGCCGTTACGCGTGGCTTTTAAAAGATCAAAGAGCGCGTAACACTTGGACTTTTTGGTTTCGATGGTTCCATAAGTTCTCTTAAAGAACTTTAAAAAGGGGGAAGTCCAATTACAGCCCAAGAAGGTAAGTAAAAAGGTACCTACAGAGCGCGTAACACTTGGACTTTTTGGTTTCGATGGTTCCATAAGTTCTCTTAAAGAACTTTAAAAAGGGGGCAGTCCAATTACAGGCCAAGAAGATTGAGACCGGAGGTACCTACTGAGTTAACTAAAGATTGGCCAGAGAGAGTGTGTGTGTGTGTGTGGGTGTGTGAGACACGTTACTACATTGAGCCTTTGGAAGTGAAGGGTAAGGGTGCACCTGTTCAGGTGACATATGACCTGCTCATCCTGAGTACACTGGCTCATTGAAATTGCCGTGTAAAAACACAATTATAAGGCATATAGGAACATAATAAGTTTTGGTGTCTGAGAGATAAAAAATAAGCTCTCATTGGACCGGGGTCAGGACGCTGTCCCAGCAGGTTGGCCAAGACGTGTGAGTGCTGGAATGGCTGAGAATCAGGCAGAAAATGAGCTCCAGGGGGGTTCTTTAGGAACACTGCTGGAGACAGGAAAAAGGAGCATAATGGCAAGCTTTCCACACAGAGATGCTGAAAACCATTTAAAACAATTTGAGGAGTGGTGTGAAAAAATGAGGGGAGACGGGGTTTTTGGTGATACACAAGGACCTCCACCCGATGCCCAAATGTGCACTTACTATTTGCAAATGTTAAAAAATAGACTAGCCCAAGCACAAGTAGAAACGGCTGATGCAGGTGAGTTTGCTAGAGAACAATGCCAAAAAGAGGAAATCAAAATAGCAGGCTTGATAAAACTAACTGAACATTATTTCAGCATTTGCTTCTCAGGCCTCGACAAACAACAAGAGAGTGAAAATCTGCAGGGGGTAAGGGAATCATCTTCTTTCAAAAAAGAAGGTAAGTACACAGCCCCTGTTATTCCAGAGATGTCTGCTTCTGGTGCAGCCGCTGTTATGCAAAACAATCTGTTTGGTGATAGTGGAGAACTGTTATCGAAGGCCAGGAGTGTGGTGACTTCATCAGACCCTTCGGTGCATGTGCCTGGTATAGAATTATGTGGGGGACAGGTAAGCTGTGACGTAAGACCCAGATGTAGCCGGCATTCTAGCGAAACTGATCTTTCTTTACCTGCAACAAAACAAAGTGTGCAACTGCCATTGTTTCAGACTCACAGTGCTACAGGACAGGTGAATGCAGCTGTTTACAGCCCTCTTTCATGTGCTGACAACGTTTATCTGAGGCACATGTTCCCTGATCCCAGAAAAGGGGCGCACCTTTGGATCCAAGCATTCGTGGAGACTTTAAGCGGGTATGTATTGGCTATTGGTGATGTGAGATCTGGCTTATCAGCATACCTGGAACCACAAGAGGTACATGCGGTTGAAGTTTCTGCTGGAACGGACGTACTAGGAGCAGCTGCTCCTTTGGCCCCAGTGGCACGGCAACTTTGGAGCACACTGAGGGCGTTTTATCCGGTAAGTACGGATTCTGCCCTTTTAAACGACACTACACGTTGTGCAGGGGAGTCGGCTTCAGCATATGTGAACAGAATGTTGATGGTATGGGAAAACCACACAGGCTCTTGCCCGTTATCAGTCACGCTGCAGCAACTCTTTAAACAAGCAATGTTAAAGGGCCAGGTACAGGATGTTAAGCAGAACATGTATAGAATGGTTGCGAGTTATGATATGCCTTTAGATCAATGGATGGCAGCTTTGGTTCATCAGCTGGATATAGATGATAAAAACATGAAGCAACTTAGCAGTGATATACAGAACTTAAAACAACAACTCGTAGCTGAACAGCTACAACAGCTGAGAGACAATCAAAGTAAAAGGAGGAGGAGGAAGAAGAATGTTGCAAAAGCTCAGATGGTTATGGCCCCGACACCTGTGTTTGGTTCAGACCAGTTTGTGGGATCCCTCCCTCCAGATGTCCCATTTCAGATGTATCAGAATCCTCCATGGGGACAAATTCCCAGCAGAGATACACAGCAGTACAGAAATCATAGAAAGGGACCAACCAAAGGTTATGATGTACCCTTGTGCTGGACGTGTGGTTACCCAGGGCATTTTGAAAGAGGCTGCCCTAACCGTCGTTAAGCTCTGACCAGCCCTTCCTCCCTGTCAGAAGTAAAGGCCTGCGTGTGTTTGTTTGTCTGAATGTCGTCAGTTTCTATGTATCTGTATGTATGTAACTGTATGTAACTCTACGTATGTATGTGTCGTTTGTAACTAAACGTTCTTCTGTGTGGATTAATTAATTCGGTTAAAATTATTGTTCATGGTTTCAAAATGATCATTTGTTTTGGGAGAACTGCAGCTCCGTAATTCAAATGACATTTTAAGCATGGACTAGGTTAACAAAAAGGTAAAAGTAAAAGAGAGATTTAAATAACAAAGTTTGTTTTTTTAACATTAAATATCTGGCCAAATTAAATTGTTACACTGAGATATGCTAACGTGTCTTAAACAGAAAATATCCCAGGGCTGTAAGAAATACTTGGGACTGGGGATAAAAGTTTTTTTTTGTTGTTTGGAGCTTAAATATGCAGTACAGCAACCAGAGGCGTTAGGGCTGTATTCAGTTATGCTATTAGATTGCGTTTGGCTTGTGTTTGTCAATGAATTCATGACAGCTGAAATAATAACAGAGTAAAAGCTTTTATATTGTAATTTTGGAACATTAATAAAATGGCAAACAGCATATGGGGAGCATATGGGAGAATGTTTGGGAGAAATGGAACCGGATGGGATATGTTTAAGGGGAGATTTTTAACTAAGGATTTTACAGCTGCCTAAAAAGAAGAATTTAAGAGCATTAAGATATACATGATTTTTGATTTAAATAGATGAGACAAACGGTGCTTTACACAAACTGTATGGGACTAAATATGGTTGCTTTTCTAAGGGTTCTGTATTAATTTACTTTATTTCTTTTTACTGGGGATTTGAATGCAGCTAACGAGAAATTTTGAGAAGTGTCAAGATATGACAAGGCCACATTAAGCATGTCATCGGTTACAAAAGCATCTGATGTTATTAGTTATGCTGAGCTGAGGCAAGCCTCAGAGGGTCAGTTTAACCTGAAGCAGGACAAAAGATATGATAAACAAATCTGACCATGATGTAAACATCTGAATGTTATGGCAAGGCTGGGTCTGTGTGTTCTAGCCTGGGGGCACGAAAACTATGTCAGAGGGAAAGAATGAAATAAAGCCAGCTTGTGAAGAGTTAGATTCTACTTCTAATCTCTTTGTTTTTGGGTAGCTTTCTCAATGTGCTGAATTACGGGGAAAACTCTTATCATGTATAGAAGAACACTAGAAGCTCAAAAGCCTGAAAGAGAAAATGGTTGCTTTAAAGTTTCACCCTTGACCATTTAAGATTGAAAAGCATTAATAACTAAGTTTGCATGATCGAAAGAGCTAGAAAGAAATCAAAAGAATGCTATAAGATATTGGAACACACATAATGCACGCTTTGGGAGACTTTTTACTTTCGGGTTTTTATTGTTTTGTGTATTTTGATTATTTCTTTGTTAAATGATTCCTTTGCTTTAATTTTTGCATCACCAGTGACAAAGAAGTGACAATATTCAAGGTTGTTCGGCAGATAATTTAAGAAGAGGAGAAGTTTTAATATAAAATGATGAAAGTAAAGGAACGAGAGATTCCTACCTCCCCTGGACCAACCAAGAACTTAGACACATCACGTTAAGAACCAAGACACTAGAAAGACCAGGTTTTCTTTTGTCACCTAATACACTAACAGAATTGTTTTTCTCTGAGTTACTTCTTTCAGATGATGTGAGATGAAACTGTAAAGCCACCTTGTTCCAACAGAAGTCTCTGGAAAGTGAGCTCTTTCAGGCCGTATGGTAAGAAGTCATGATCTAAAATGGACATGCAGGGATTGACAAAAAGTGACTAAATTATGCTAAGTTTTAACAAACTTATGGCAGGTAATATTGAGACCTTCTAGGCAAGGCAAGGCAAATTTATTTATAAAGTACAATTCAGCATTCGGTATCCTTCTAGAGGTAAGAAGGTGGCTTTGGAAATTGTTCATGTACCCCTGCTGCCCTCTCTACTGACTCACATTAACATTTCTATCCTGTTTTCTGCTTTTTTTTCTTGCAAGGAAACCTGGTCATATATATAATTGGAATGTGCTAACGGAGAGATTTTAGTCTCTTTTTAGGCATTCTCAGAGACAAGTTAGTACCAAGCGGTGCCACAGTGGTCCAGGGGACGGAGAAAAAGGTGATGTACTTGACTCCTGCCTAATCCAGTTTTTAATCAAAAAAAAAAAAAAAAAATCAGTAATTTTTGCAGAAGCTGCATAGAGGTTTAATGGGGAATGTGATGCTACAAAGTTAAGAGAAATGTTTTTTATCAATGAACTTATACAAAGAGGTTGAACTGTCTGTAAAATATTTTGCTTGGATAAATTTTTAAGGGATCAAGATCTGGGGTAAAGGTGAAGAACTTCAAAAATAATTTTGTTTTAGAGGGAACGATGTGGTTGATTTTGTTTTGAGACAGTTTTCTTGTAATTTTTGTTTTGATTTTTTTCTTTTCAACTTATTTACACTACACTACGGATGAAGATGGACAATTCTTGTATTAGACAATTTGATTTTGGACAAAATCCATATTGGCAAAATGCTGGCAGAATTCCTTGTGGTTTCAGACACGACGATTGGAGAAAGAAGATTCATGGACAACGCTCATCCTGGAACGATGTTGTTGTACTGAACTGAGACATGAGGACTGAAAATGGACAACTAATTGCGGGGGCAAAGACAGAGGCATCGGATAACCTTCAATGGACCGCAACACGAAACAAAGATGAGTTGGCAGACACCCCTTCTGCATTTCACATCAGATTTTCCTGCACATAATTAAAACACAAAACACGCATTAGAAACATACACATTGGCGGATGCGCTTAGAAAAAAACTTTCAGATTAAAAGCAATCAAGATTATTATTAAACCCCTAGGATGTTAATTGTTTAAGGTCAGAGCTGTTATTAGCGAGCGATAAGAGGGTCAAACGCATTCGGACAAGTGGTACTGGTCTGGAAACAAAGCTGGTAGAGATTTTGGGCCGCTGATAAGAAGGATTTTCTTTTACTTTTCTAACAAAGTTTTTATTTAAATCATTTAAAACACATATAGATATGTTTTGGAATTTTATTAACCCCACAAGGGGTTTTGAATAAGATTCAAAGAGGCACCTTTAAGATACAATAAGCTTCATAAAATACATCATGCATGAGAAGAAATAGGGGGGAACCGCTAAAAGACATCCATTTTGCACCAAAATATTAAGTTACGGGATGAGAGCATAGAGCAGCTTAAGTAATTATGCTAAACCTAAAAGGTTTGACAACTTATATTGGGGATTACATAGAGGGGCCGTTTAAACGTAAAAGGAAAGTGGATAAGAACAATGTATGCTATTACATCAATGGGCGATAATTATGATCATGAAAAAACTAGTGGGCGAAAAAGTTAAAGTAGGCATTACAGCAACAGTTAATAGCATAAACGAATGAACGAACGAGTGAGCAAACTAATTTTTCAATATAAGCAGAATAAACTCTAAACCTTTTAACCTTGTTCAAGCGAAGGAGAAATTGTGAGCACAACATTTACTGGGTATCTTAAAGTAAGCAGAGGCGCAACTAAGAAATTAATTATTAGGATGTAAAGCAACACAAAGGTTAAGGACTTAAATGGATAAAACTGCAGGTTTAGAATAATGCCTTATTCTAATAAATAACTTGGGTAAATTAGGATTAAAGCACCAATGTAAATAGTTTGGAATTGTACGCAGTTACCTAAAAGGTGTGAGGAGACTTAACAACTATCTGTTTGAACACAAAATAGCACAATAGTTGTTCTTTAACTAAATGTTAAAACATCCAGAAGAAATAAACCCACATAAATATAGTTTAGTCATCTATTAACCTAGTGGTCTTTTAGACCAGAATAATCTAACGATCGTCCTCTTGTACATGCAGAAAAGTAATGAGGTCAATTAGATTAGTTGGACATTTGGAATCTGGTCAGGACAGCAGAAGTGACTCCTGGACACAAGATGATGAGGAAGGATAACAGCTTCAACATGATATCGATGCATGAAGGTTGGCTCTGAGGAACATCAGAGCTGCAATGGCACCGGACAGTGAAGCTCCTGCTGTGCTAACAAGACTATGCATGACTGCTTTGCTTCACAGGTGATGGAATTCAACTGCAAGGTTTCACGAACATGACATGGAGAGGTTGCCGTTCAGGAAACGTACCTAGAACACACTCTTGGACTCTTTGGGGTAAATGGGCTCTAAAGGGGGACACTTAACAGGAGATAAACTGAAAGCCTGGGCTTACGACGAGAGACATTTCAGACAGGGGGTGTGGACACCCAGGAATGCTGCTGTGGTTTGAAAATGTCAAAGATTTGTCACAGGTGGTGGAGTGTTTCGATGTCCCAGGCGCTTGAAACCAGGTTGAACAGAGGAGACGACGTCGTGTTCCCACAGGGATTACCTGTAACCAGTGTCCGAAATTAACTTTGTTATTCACCGGCCAAGTTGGCCGGTAGATGTAAAAATCAACCGGCCAGGCATATTTTTTACCGGCCAAAATATTAATTTTGACCAGACCTCAACTTTTATAAAAATTAAGAGTGAAATTATGTTAATTATGGGGGGCGTGGTTGGGGGCGTGGCTGACTGGAACCTGGAAGAGAAATCTTTGTTTCCTGAATTAAAAAAATAGATATATTGTAGTTGATTATAAAAGACACAATATGAATTATCAGATTCACATCCAGCCGATAAAAAACACTACAGATTATCATTATTCTATCCATGTTGGCCTTATTTGTGAATGAGGCAGAGTTTCATCAAGCCTGTACGGTCAGTGGGGGTTCTAGACCAAATGTAGCAGGGTGGGTCAGGGTGGGGCCAGTGTTTTTTCACAGGGGCACAGAACAAAAGATTGGGGGGGGGGGGGGGAACTTAACAGGTCAACATTTCATCGTTTAAAATATTAAGTAAGCCAAAGAGCCAATTGTGGCTCTGGAACTGCAGGTTGCAGACCCCTGATCTTTTCTCAATACAGCGGGAGCTTAACGTGAAACAGCTTGATTTTAATTATTGTTATTTTTTTATATTTATTTTTTTATTATTTTGTTATTTTATTATTGGGTAAAACCATAAACGAAAAAAATGCAACTGATCCAAATGACCAGTCAGTCACGTTATCTTTGTCAGCATTTATCATCCTAAGAAATTTAACATCATGTTTTTAGTACAGGGGCCATAACAGGGGCAAGGAACAGTTCTACATGGGCATAGGCCCCTGTTGGCCCCTGTTCAGAACCGCCCCTGTGTCTGGTTCAAATTTTTCCCCTCAGCTGCAACACTTAAAGCACTCAGGGTTCACGCTGCGTCTTTACGCTGATCTCGCTGCTGGATTTTACCCTCGTGCGCTGCGCCCCCGATGTTACAGGTTACATGTAACGTAATTTTGCGCACCTGAATTCAAGCGCAACGCACCACGCCCACTGAAGCACCGCTGGTTCTGTGTCGTTAAAAACAAGAGAGCATGAAAAACAGTTACCGACTCTCCTACTGACTTTAATTGGGACATTTTGGTACGAGTGGAAGGACATTAAACGTAGCGATTCACGTTTTGAAGGCTGGCCGCTGATAAAAGCACCTTGCTCCGAGAGGGGGCGGGGGAGGCGCAGTAAGAGCGGTGAAGCACAGAGCCGCAGCGCAGGTAGTTAAAAAAAAAATCGGAATAAATAAGAACGAAACTTATAAACAGACTAATTGGCGTTTTAGACTGTATCTGGTTAGCAGATCTGTTTTCTGATCCAGCGTTCAGCCATGACTGGTTCTGAATGTGAAAGAAGCTGAACCAGCACCGCAGAAGGCGGGTCTAGACTGACATCTGGATGGACAGAGCTGTGAACGGATCGTATGGGTTTTGTTATTTTTATGCTACTTTTATTTTATTTGGTACAAATATTTACTCGCCATGTGGCAGCTAGCCCTCTGAAATTCACTCGCCAAACGGGAAATTTACTCGCATTTGGCGACTGGCGAGTGTTAATTTCGGACCCTGCCTGTAACCTAACACTGACAGTGAACATTTTTGTTTTTGGGTTTGCTGGGGTTGCCAAAAGGAGCATCGGAGATGACTTTCTCTATCCTGACCAGGTTCACAATTAAAATGCAAAGAACAAAATTATAGAGGCCAAAACAAATGCGGACACAGAGAAGTGTTTATACAAAGAATTCCACTATTCGTCAATTTAAGGTGCAGATACTAAGGCTAAACAAAGAATTAGAAGAAGGGCAAAACTTAAAGCTGATCATTTACCAATGGGTGGTCAATATTTAAGAGGGTTTATAGGAACTGCACAATTTCTTCAATAATTACGACAGACAGTGATTGAGGAAACAAAAAAGCAAATTCTAGAATGAGAATTTTAATCTGCTGGGACAAGACGGTGCAAACATAAAATAAGGATTTATAGATCACTGGGTGATATAAGATCACAAAGGTAATAATAATAAATGTATGATAATTTAAGAAAATCACTCGGAGTAATGTCTGCTTAAAGTTTTTCAAGGATAAACTAAACACATGAGAACAAGAATTGGATACTTGTTAAAGGGTTGATTTACTTGGGGATAAAATTATGCTTGGATGTATTATCAATTAAACTAATGTTGAATGACTGAAAAAGGTTTAAAGACCTAGAGCAGTATGGAGCTTCTTACATGGTCAGGGGGCGATGTGTTTAATAAGCAACAATGAGTTACTGCTCACAGCATACTACAGTTTAAAGGTTTGTTTCAAACAAGATTCAAACAGGGGGACATAAGATAAAACCAGGATCGCTTACAAAAGCTGTCTGTTAAAACAGGCAGAAGTGATTAAAAAATCAAGAATTAATGGGGTTAGAATTGCTCTTCGCTTCAGGTGGAGGGCGCATTCAACTACAAGTCTTTTGGTCTGATGCACGTCAAGCTGAAACTGATTCACAGAACTACTTCCTGTCTCCACCCTGGGCTACACCCACTTCCTGAATAGCAACCAATCACAACTCCGTGTGGGCGAGGGGCATGCACACACTTCCTTTCTCTTAGCTGAGCTTTTCAAAATAAGACAAGAAGTACATAGGGCTGCTTCTTATTAATATCACAACATTATTCTGCGAATATATATAGTGGAGCTTTCTTTTACAAACTTAAGGGTTTTTCTGTTGGACTTTTTAGAAAAATGTGAAGTATTTTGGAGCTGGTTCAGTAAGAAGTTTCTGAAAGGTTTTAATACAATTCCTTGTGTGCTAAATAAATTGAGATAAACTAGTCACAGTGAAACATATGATGATAAATTTCTATTGCAGAGATTGTTCAACTGTTGGACAATTGTAAGGTGAGACACACATGGGAAAGAATTATAGAGAAATGCTGCTGCAGATAACGTTGAACTTTCAGATTTTTCTTTTATATAAGAGTAATGCAAGATCTAATGATTACAGTAAAGGAGGTTAAGATAAGAGCATAATAATTGTGAACGGAAATATCTGGATGTGAAAGTGTTTGAAGAAGGTAAATGAAAGAAGGATTGGGAGTCTTGATAAGAACACTAATTACACCTTGTTTCTGTTATCCAACAGTAAACAAGGCCTGGTGTCTGCCAACCATCTCAACAGAGCATTTTACTGGAGATAAAATGCTTATTGCCTGAAAAAGGACAGGACACTCATTACCATCCAACTAAATCGTTTTTGTCCATGCTGAGGAATAAGAAGAGGACTTAAGAAGTTTGGGAGTAACATGCCAGAGACCTATGGATTTTTTATGTTTTCTTCTTTCTGTTTGCCATGAAGGAGCAGTTGCCTGAGAACACTGAGCTGACCACTTATGCGCGAATAGATTCATGTCTGCCACGTGCTCAGACTGGCCTGACGTTTTTACTTGCGTTATTGACGTACAGACTCTTTTTATATCACAAAACTGATTTTTTCCTTTCTCTTCTCCACTGACTTCCATCACCATGTTTGATTTTATGTATTATGATGTTTATACTGTGATGTTGCATTATGTTGATCATTATGGCTTTATGACTAAGAATGAAAACTCTGTTACAGACACACACACCAAGACCTACAGTTCTTGCAATCTTTTTGCTTTGTTATATAGAGAACCAGGATCTGATGGCTATCACAGATCCATAAATTACTTGGTAAGGCTAATTTTTAGATTCAATACAGGGTGTCTTCTCGCTCAGATTGGCCCAGAGTGGGATTCCCCTAGACTGGGCTCTATCGGGTTTTTTACCATTTCTTAGAGAGATGGGGTTTTCCTGCTTGAGGCTCAGCCTGCCCTCTGATGCCCCCTACTGGTACTCTTGGATTTGTGAGGACTGAAGGTGATGGATGATTGTCCATAGGAATGGAGAGGGGAGGACCAAGTAGGAGGTTTCTTGGGGTGGGGGTAGAGTAGACGAATTTGGCCTTGATTAAGGTACACCTTTAGCTTATATAGTCTAAAGTAAACTTAAAATAATGTGCGCATAGGAACCTAAAACAGGCCTAGCTCAAATAGCTGAACCCTAAATTGTAGTTAAAATGCTTGGACTGTGGTGTTGAGTAAAAAATGCTGAATTATGATGTATTCATGCTGATTGATGCTAAGATGTTTCCATTGTGGTTTGTCCGGCCCTTTTCTTGGAACTGTTTTCGTTGTGATGTGCCTTTGGGGCACACCAACAGGGGGGGCTAACGGACAACTGGACTGTTTTTACAAAGTGCATTTCAGTCACACCAGCAGAGATTGTGTGACCCCAGAGACTGAACCGCACTATCGACTGCCATGGAGATCACAGATGGATGGACTCTGGAAGCCGGAAGCTGACGTGATTGATTGCTTGGACTGGACGGAATGACCGACTGTTCTGGGAGAGGGACAGACTGAGAGTTGTCGTTCCACTGGTTGATCATCTTTGGTGATGTGCCATAATGACACATCATCAGGGGGACTGTTAGGATATCAACAAGGTCAAGTGGAACGAGCTGTTTATCCCAGAACTGCATGGCACACTTAGATGGCACTGACCCAAAAGATTGGCACATATCTATCAGATACCACCCCGGAGGTGACACAGCTTCCCTGCTGATGTCACAGTTTGGATGTGTACCGCCCTTGTATGGGTGTGTCCCGAGATCCCTTTATAATGTTTGTGTGATGAGCACTCGGGGCCTCCTGCCGATCAGGGGCCCATCAGCGCTGGTGTGACTGTAACTATTTCTCTGTCTTTACCTAGATAAAATATAACTAAAAGCATACTTGTCTGTTTTATGCGTCCTACATTCAAGGTAATAAGTAAGTGGGGGTCGCCTGACTGGGTAAAACGAGCTGGGTCCACCGAGGGTGCTTCACCGTAGACGGGACACGGTGAAACAGTAACAAAAGCCACAAGCTCCATGTTCTGGCTCTTTGTGAAACTAAGTTAGACCCCGACGTTCAAGATGAAGTTCAAATATCAGATTTCAGGATGTGGAGGAAGGACAGAGACAGTAAGGGAGGTGGTGTTGCTCTGTATGTTCAGGATCATATTGAAACTGAATTAAGGTCTGACCTGATGGAGACTGAAGCTGAGATCATTTGGGTTGAGATGAAGCTTCCTGGCAGATCAGTCTTAGTGGGAAGTTGCTACAGACCGCCAAATGATGATTTAGGTCTAATTGAAATCTATCACACCATGACTTTGGCGTCAAAGGAGAAGAAAGAAATTTTTCTGATGGGCGACTTTAACTTTGGCTGGAATAAGCAGCTGGTGAAAAATCCTCCCAAAGCTATATCTACTGGGCTTAACTCAGATTGTAAATGTTGGTACCAGGTTGGATCAATGCATTGATCACATTTATACTAATGTTCCAGGCTTGTGCTCAAACCCAAGATCCACTGAAAAAGATTTCTCTGACCATAACCTCATTACCTTCAACAGAAGGGATAGGGATTTGACTTCAGCAATGGAATTATTGACTGTATGACTTTAGACTTGAGTTGAAAAAGTCTTCAGAGACTTGTGACTTGACTTGGACTTTAACACCAATGACTTGAAACTTGAATTGGACTTAAAGCTGCTTGCTTGAACACTTGATATTTTACCCAAAATCTAAAGTTTAAAAAGTACGCACAAATAATTAATTTCACTCAATCATCTACAAATGCAGACCGTCTCTCTCTATTCCCACTCTGTACATATGTCTGCGTGTCAAATTAACCAGATTTTAAAAAAGGAAAAGAAAAAGAGCTAAGGACAAAGATGCTCCCAGGAATAATTTTATTTTGGTCTGAAAATGAAGTTCTGCTGTTGCATTTTTATCTGAATATTCTGGAAAAATATGGTTCAAAGGAGGAATGTTGTTGACACTAAGTTTTATTTTACTATTTTGTCAGGTCAGTTTCACTGGTTTCATCATGTTTTGAGATAAATACTGATTTAAAAAGAACACATGCTCTATTATTTACATTTAACTTGTTTTTCAAAATTATTAAAAACTCGAAAGGACTTGAAATTAGAAGTTTCAGACTCAGGACTTGACTTGAGAAATATTTTTTAATTTGAAACCTGACTTGGACTTGGCTGTCTATACTTGAAATTTGACTTGGGACTTGAGGATAAAAACTTGAGATTCACTTGGGATCTGCAAAACAGTGACTTAAAAAATAAATATTCCTCAAAGGATCAGAAGGTCAAACAAAGAGTTTGATGAAAACTGGTTTAAAGAAAACATGAAGGCAGTTCAATGGAGGGATGTGCTGACAGAGACTAATCCTACAAAAGCTCTGTCCACATTTACTGAAAAGTTTCTTTCAAACACGCTCTGCTACAGATCCAAAATGTTCATGATTTAATCTTTGATAGAATTGTCTTTAAACAGGCAAAAACGCACATTTCAGCGTCACATGATGAAGAAATCAGGCAAATAAAAGCTAATTGGATAGAAACTGAACAAAATAATAAAAAGGTTCAAGCTGTGTTCCTGGATTTCAGTTCTTCCTTTACCACCATCAGTCGTGATGTGCTTTTGGAAAAACTGACAACTTCTGGTTTCTGATTCCAAACAAATCAAGAATCAAGGTAGATTCAAGCTAATTAAAAACAATCAACGAAATTAAGAGAGGATTTCTTTCTCCACTGACAGAAACTATCTGAAATGATCTAAAAAACTCACCTCTGCACGCTTTATTTGCTACGTTAGTTTTGAACTTGGTAGAGTGCTCTAAAAATGCTCCTTGTTTCTTTTTATTTGTATCTTTTTCTTTTATTGGACATAAAGAACTCTAAACGTTTCTATGAATGAAAATCATGACTGTAAACATGATTAAAACATTGTTCAGTCTGTCATATAAACCTCGCATAGAAGCCTTTAGGGCAGATAAACTCTGTCATGTAGTTAAATAGACTGCCTCTAAATATTCATTTTCTTTATTAGAGATTCATAGTTAATAATAAAACAGGGCTGATTCTGTTTTGATTCTGTTGTAGCTCACTGATCATCTTTCATTTTATCTGACTCTGTGCTGATCACATATACATCTGTCACTCTGTAACACATTAATGCTGATCTGCATGTTCAGATATTATCATATATTATCAAAATAATGTTCTGCTGAATATGACCACATCAGATGCATACATTTACTTAAACATGAATGTTTGGATCTGTAAGGAACGGAGACTGGACCCAGTAAACAACCAAGACAAGGTCAGTGACGCTTTCAAGTGTTTATTTAATGGCGGTCGCACGGCAACCCGAGCGGCTCACGTCTGCAGGAACCCTGGAGGCAGAGCAGCTGGTTAATGACCAGGAAATGCTGGCGTTTGATGGACAGAGGAGTAGGCACTAACCTGGAGAGTCGGGTAATCCGAGCGCCGGCTAGTAACGAGGAAACGGGGCAGAGAAACGGGGGTCCGGGGAAGGAGCCGAGGGGTTAGAAGTCCAGAGAGGGTCCAGAGACGGATCCAGAGCGGGTCGGGGTCCAGTCCAGGTCCTTAATCCGGCTGAGTTCAGAGGTTCACAGGGGTTAGTCAGATGCGGTTACTCACAAACAGATCGGAGTCGGGCAACAGGCAGGCAGTCCAGTTCCGGTGGAATCCGAAATCCTGAGAAGGTCCGAGGGATAGTCCAGAGCGGGTCGGGGTCCAGTCCAGGTCCTTAGTCCGGCTGAGTTCAGAGGCACACAGGGGTTAGACAGATGCGGTTACTCACAAACAGATCGGGGTCGGGCAACAGGCAGGCAGTCCAGATTCAGAGGTCCAGGATGAGTCCAGTCCGATGCAGAGGACCACGGGCTGATCGGTGGGAGTCCAGACCGGCAACAGAGCTTGAAAGGGGTTAGGCAGACTCAGAGACGGGCAACAAACAGGCAGGCAGATAATAGAGAATGCTGGATAGTCTCACCGAGGTGGCACAAGACGTTCTGGCACTTTTGCTTGGACAGAAGGCTGATTAAATGGAGCTGGAGACAGGTGGATCAGATGAAGGCTGATTGAGGACTGGGCAGAATTTGGGCAGGTGTGTAGGGTGGATGATCAGCCCAGCAAAAGTACTGAGATCATTACAGGATCTATTTGTCTTGTAAACTGTATATAGTTAATTCTTGACTATTTACCACATTTGCATGTTGATTAAAGGTGCTTGTCTAATCAGCCTCCTGTGAAATCAAACTGTGAGCCTCTCTGTTATTGAATTAAAATGCTGTAAACACAACAGCTGCTATTATCAGGTGTTTGTCACTTTCTGGTAAGGAGTCTTTAACATCCCTGTGAAGGAATTTGGACCGGCTCTGCTTTGATAATAACTTTATTTATTTATTTTTTTGGAAACAGGTGAGTTTTAAGCACAAATGACCTTTTTAATTGTTACACTTCAATTAGATTCAGTCCAGAATTTGACTAGACCATATCTAAATCTTCTTGCTGGTCTGCTGTGGATTATTGTCTTTCTGCAAAACTTAAATGTGACCGGTGGTCAGATTTTCTGTTAGAGAGCAGAATTCATGGTTCCTTTAATTACACCAAGTCCTCCAGGTCCTGAAGCTGCAAAGCAGATCCAGACCATAACACTACCACCACCATATTTGACTGTAGATATGAGGTTCTGGTTCTAAAATGCTGAGTTAATTTTATTCTAAATGTAACAGGACCAAAACCTTCCACAAAGGTCCACTCTAATCTCCTTGGTCCACAGAATATTTGCCCTAAACACTTAGAGATCAAAAATAATGGACCTTATTGCTCTTTTGGGTCAACAGAGGTTCTGGTCCTGGAACTCTTCAGGTAACCTTTGCCCAGTCTCTCTTACTTATTGTTGAAACATGACCTCTGACCTTAACTTAGGCAGTGAGGTCTGCAGAACTTCAGATGTGGTTCTAGGACCTCGTGGATGAATCATAATTCTGTTCCATGTTAGGATAAAGGTTCTCCCTGTGGTTCTCTGGAGTCCAAAAACCTAACAAGCATCACAGGTACGTCATCTGGGAAATTTGCATCAACAAACATCAGGATGAATCATAAAGGGGTGTAGCCCAGTTAAGACATAAAAACAAGTGAATCTATTGGTAAAGCACCTGTTAAAGTATCAATATGGTCCCCTCTTCTAGCAACAAGACCACAAACAAACATTCAAGTATTAGTGGAAAGAAACCTGCCTGAAACAATAACCGTTGGACAAGAAAATACAAATGAGAATGTTTCCCTTAGACATTGTCTATAAATCTTTTTTTGTAAAACCCGTAAGATATATCTCTACATATTAACTACAACAGTATATCACAGATTTAAGCAACCTTTGCAATCCAAGGAGCCACCTTTCGCTTGATTTTTAATGAAAGAAATGTGTCTAGAGACATAAAACCTATCTAACCCTTTTTCTAGTTTACTCAAAATTTACTGTATAAATAGTTTTATAGTTAAATATGACCATTTTACATATATATGGAAAATTAAGCCAGAAAATAGTTTGCAGCCTAATGACAAAATCAAAGAAGCAGCAACCTAAAGCTTGAATAGTCTGATTTGAGATACCCGGACTGAATGCTGTAGAAGTGGCTCCTATTCTGAAAGAAAGGGTGAAATAATGTTCAAGTTGCCATATTTGGGCCTCAAAAATAAACTTCTTAATCATTCATTTTATCTGGATGGTATTAAATTGGCCTCTGGTGATAAAGTGAAAAAAAAAATCTTGGTGTTATTTTTGACCAAGACATGTCATTTAAGTCCCATATTAAACAGGTTTCCAGAGTTTCCTTTTTTCACCTCAGGAATATCGCCAAAATTAGAAACATTCTGTCCAGGAGTGATGCTGAAAAACTGGTCCATGCATTTGTTACTTCAAGGCTGGACTATTGTAATTCTTTACTATCAGGAAGTCCACAAAATGCAGTTCAAAGTCTTCAGCTGATCCAAAATGCTGCAGCAAGAGTTCTGATGAAAATCAACCAGAGGGATCATATTTCTCCAATTTTAGCTTCCCTTCATTGGCTTCCTGTTAAATCAAGAATAGAATTTAAAATTCTCCTTCTAACGTATAAAGCCCTTAATAATCAAGCTCCATCATATATCAGAGCTCTGATTACCCCGTATGTTCCTAACGTTCTTTCTCTAACCCCCACTTAGTCATGGCACACTGCTGTTCACAATGAGTCTGGTTCTGGTTCTGCTGGGGAGTGTTGGTCTAGTGGTTAGAGCAGTGCACTTGTGCTCTGAGAAGGATGCAAGTACCTGGTTCGATTTCAACTGCCTGTACTCTGGGTCCCTGATATGGACCCTTAAGCCCAGATTGCTCCCCAGGCACCGCACAGTGGCAGCCCACTGCTCCCCAAGGAAATGGGTTAAGATGCATAAGTGAATTTCTCCGTTGTGAGATCAACATGTTCAATTTATTTATTTTTATGGAAGCTTATCTCTGGTAAAGGGGAGTTTTCCTCTCCACTGTCGCTACATCCATTCTCGATATGAGGAATTGCTGCAAAGCCAACAACTCAAAGCCAGCAACTGTCCACTGAGGCTCCATGCTCAGCCAGGAGGAGTGAATACTGCAAGTCAAAGACTGGATGCAACCTGCTGGGTTTCCTGAGAGAGAAAACGTTGAACCAACCTGAATGGAGGATTTTATTTAACTGACTTTGTAAAGTACCATGAGATGATTTGTTGTGAAATGGAACTATATTAAAAACTTAAGTGAAATAAATCATAGTTTTATCATCATATTTCCTGATGATTTTAATTAAATCCAGGTAGAAAAATTAGAGCAGGTCTTCTGGATGGGTTCTTCTCTGTTGAAACGTTTCGTCTCTTCTCCAAGAGACTTAAGTCTGAGGAGTTTCAGGTAAAGTCAGCCTTATAAGCAGCGCCTTCACATAGTGGATCCAAAAGTCTAATTGTGACAGTAAAAACTGGTTACTCACATGCAAAACAGGACCATAATTCTTTCTACCTAAATTATTGAGCTGTATCAGGACACCAATACAGACCTGTGTAGGTTCAGTGAAAGGAAACATTTTGTGATCTTTTCTGTTGGGTTTAATGATGGATAAACACATAGATTCTATGTTTGGTTAATATGTGGGAACTGTTTTAATACTTTTTATGTTTTCTCTAAAGGTCCAAAGCTTCCTGTAGAGGAGGACAACACTGTCTCACTCAGGAAGAGGATGTCTACAAGCATCGCCATGGCAACGTCATCTTCAAACATCTCTGGCTACGAGCTTTTATCTGTGGCTCTTCTGAACATTAATGGCCTTAGAAACAAGACTGATTGTATTTAACAGATAATTTTAGAAAATGAGCTCCATGTTCTAGCTCTGTGTGAAACTAAAATAGACTCCAAAGTTAAATACAGTAAAGTTTACATACCAGGTTTCAGGATGTGGAGGAAGGACAGACCAAATAATGGAGGTGGTGTTGCTCTGTATGTTCAGGATCATATTGAAACTACTTTAAGGTCCGACCTGATGAAGACTGAAGCTGAGATCATTTGGGTTGAGATGAAGCTTCCTGGCAGATCAGTCTTAGTGGGAAGTTACTACAGATCTCCAAAAGATAATGTAGCTCTAATTGAAATCTATCACACAATGACTTTGGCATCAAAGGAGAAGAATGAGAAAGACATTTTTTTGATGGGCGACTTAAACATTGACTGGAAAAATGAGAAAGAGGGAAATATTCCAAAGCGTATATCTGAACTGGGCTTAACTCAGATTGTAGAGGTTAAAACCAGGTATAATTTAAAATCCTCCTCATGCATTGATCACATTTATACAAATATTCCAGACCTGTGCTCAGAACCAAAATCCACTGCAGCAGATTTCACTGACCATAACCTCATAACCACCGATGTTCTTATTGTCATAGTTTGAGTTCTGTTTTTAGTTTAGGTACTGTTGGTGTTTGATTTTTGGATTTTTGTTTGTTTTCAGTATTATTTCTGTGCAGTTCATTTGTTTTCTCAGTTCTGTTGGGATCTCGGTACTGATGTTGGCTCTGATTACTTACTCCACACACCTGCTCATCTCCACCCCTGCTGCAATTAGTTCTAACATGCTCCACCTGTATCTACCACTACTTAACCAGCTCCCAGACCCAACATCAGTGCCAGATCCTCTCATGAGCTTACTTGGTGAGTTGTATCCAGTGGGTTTTTTCCCTATCTGTTGATCCTGACCTTATTTTGCTTTGTGGATTCTGAGACAGCTGATTCTTTACCTGTTTTACCCTGCTTGTTGGATTACCTGCTTGTTTTTGTCTTGACCGGACCGGTGTTTTGGATTTTCTGAGTTTTTGCCTTTCCAGGACCTGTGTTTTTGGATTCCCTGAGTTTTTCTTTGTTCCTGCCTGTTTTTGGGTTCAGCTCTCATGTACTGACTGGAACTGTTTTTTGAGCCTGTCTATCCCTTTTTCTGCCAGTCTGAGGTTAATAAATCCTCCTTTCATCCACTCCTGTTGTCGGTCTGAATTCTGGGTCCATCTGTCCCCGTTCATTACACTTATGGTCTACCTCAGCAGGGATTTCTCACTCAAGTCCTCTTCCACATCTTTCTAAATGATCTCAGCAGCATTTTCAAACATTCTTCATCTGCTTTGTTTGGAAACAACTTTTTGATTTATTCTGCAGAAGACAACCATGAGAGGTTTGAAGCTAATTTACAATCTCTGCACTGCTGGGCTGAAAGGAAAAAGATTTATAATAAATTGGGGTGGGGTGCTGGTAATAACTTTCCCTTTGACGCCTTTAAGACCAAAGAGGTGATTGCTGACTGTAGGAGGAGTTAATCTGACTCAGTCCATCCCCATCAGTAGGAAATGTGTGGACAGGAGGACCAGCTTGAAGCTCCTGGACGTGCTCATGAATACGGACCTCTAATGGAGCCACAAACCATCAACAATCTTCTTTCTGAGGACCTTAAAGATGCTCAGCTAGAGGCTGGAGCTGCTGACTGACTTCTACCGCTGCTCCACTGAGTTAGCTGATGTCCTGCATCTCAGTTTGCTCTGCAATCTGCTCCATGGCAAAAGAGAAGACACCACAGATGGTCATCAACACCGACCAGGAGATCATCGGTCACCCTCCTCCTTCACTGAGGGACGTCTTCTGTCTCCAAAGACTGTCTTACCTTTTTAGGGACTCCATCACCAGGACACGTGATGGAGCTGCTGCCTCCAGGTCGTAGATGTAGAGCGCTGAGGCTACAAACTAGCAGACTCAGGGATAGTTTTACAACAAGAAAAAAACTGATCCTTGAAGTGGGCCATGCATAATACTGTAAACAAAATGCTTTTTTATTTGTATAGCTGCACTATCTATCCACTTTCCATCCTATACTGTGTACAGTTTTAGATTAATCACCTTGCATTGGGCAGTAAACTCATTCTGTTGCACTACTAAACACCATTTGCTGAAATGTTTTTATTTATCTTTTGTTAAAAATGTTATATCAAAAAGTTTTAATGTCCTTTACAATAATCAGTGGAAAAATCTCAAAGCCATTAAGTCCTTTCTTCTTTCTCCTCTGGTATTATTTTAATTATCTTTGGTGATGAGCTCCAACTCCTTGAGGATTTAAGGTCTCCTCACCATCACCCTAATCTTTACCTTCGTCTAGATAGAGAAGTTACCACTCTGCTCGGGAAGCTCTAAAATAATTTCATTAGTTGCTTTCAGAAGATTAATTTCAACATGTCAATCTGCCAGAAGTATAAATAATTTTATGCATTAATGTGCAAAATGTGCAAAAAAAAAAACTGATAAGGCCCAACCAATAGAAATATAACATTAAAGTAGGAACCTACTGTACTTTGATTTAACTGTGATTTAACTTTGTACTCTTGTTTATGTTTGCATCATGCAAACATGTATATATTTGCAATTTAAGTTTATAGAGTGTTTTTGATTTTTATTTCTTTTTTCAAAGAACGCACATGAAGGTAATGTATGTCAGGACTCAGACAGCGCTCAGTTATCAAAAATACAGAGATTATTAATTAAACTGAACTGCCAGCTCCGGCTAAAATTTATATTTTTAAAGTAATTATGTCACTTGGTTAAAAATGTTCACTTTTGTGTTTACTCTGCATGTTATATATAGGTAAATCATTTGGTAACAAATATTCTGCATACATGTTTTATCTTTCTTATATATTAAAAACGATGGTAATTGAACAGTGCAGATGTTGGCCAGAAGTTCTCTAACCAGAATTAAACTAAGCTTAATTTTGGTTTGTGAGCTGATAAGGAAACTTTCTAAAAACTTATTGATGTAACAAATGAAAGTGGACAACAGGGAGGAAAACGTACATTAGTTGTTCTGCAAAGCAATGTTATCAACATTTATGTATTCTGGTGAAAATGACAAAAGAACAGTTTAATGGTTCAAACATTACTGTTATGATGAAAAGACAACCAAGAATTGACATTTATTCTAGAACATAATGTGCAATTTATGCAATGGGCCAAATTAAAATGATTACTTCAACAAGAAGGGAATGCAAAGTATTTTATGAAATACTTAAATGCTTCTAAAATATTTGGCAAAATGTAATGGTCAACTGTCACATGCAGAATATGTACTTATGCATTTATTAGTGATTTTATCTAAGATTTGAATTTAGTTTATGTGCGTCTCACATTTGTGATACCACGTTTTTTCCGTTTCATGTAGTAATTCAGTTTCACTGATGATCGGCCCGTCACGTAAGCTGGATAAGGTTATTGTTTATGAAATTAATGTCAAATATTGTTCTGATATGAACTCAAATCATATACATTTAATTTTTTAACCAATTTACTAATGTTCCTCTGTATGATGTATTACATACAAGTTTAAACTAGGATATATATATATATATATATATATATATATATATATATATATATATATATATATATATATATATATATATATATATATATATATATATATATCTTTTCCATATGAGATCTTAAGTTGTTCTGTTGAAATGATCTGATCAGCTCTAATATTAACCATTCTTGGTCATTTAAACTTTAGGTCAGAAATTTTAGTCTGCTCAGTAAGTTTTTTTTTAAGTTCAAGATCTTGCCAAAGTTCAGTTTTGTAGGATTGAGAAGATTTTTTTAAATTAAAAATCTAATTTGGCATAAAATAAAGCAACCATATTTGTGCAAAACCATTTTTTCCTTTCACCAATAGGCTTGTTAGTCATAGAAAATGAAACAGACATCTGTCATGTTTGAAGGTTAGGTTGTTGGTTTGACCCAAATGCAGAGAGACCAAGGCAGTAGTGATGTTACGTTATGTGCCGAGGCTTCGAGGCGTGTGTCGAGTAATGGAGGGGGCGTTTCCGTAAAGCGCGTATCGAGGCTTGCTTCATTTAGGGGAGGAGCCGAAAACGATGACGTCCGAAGCCTCGCTGGCCGGCTGTACCACGTGACTGCTTCGGGAAGTGGTTCAGATGTTGGCGCGGCTTCGACAGCTTTTAGAAACCCGACAGGCTCCATTCAAAATGTGGGTTGTTGTAGGCGAGTTGCGGTCAGTTGAGAGAGTGGATAGAGTTTTGATAGTTTGGATAGCAGAGTTTGGATAGTGGTTATTTAGTTTGAGAAAGTTAGTTTGGTGTTTGGAGAGTTTAGGAGAGAGATAGATAGATAGGAGATCAGTGCTCTCAACTATCACGCATTGACCGTCACTGACTTCACACGGTCACACGCAAACATGGCATTTTTCACGCATAAAAATCCCAACGCCCATCTGGGCAGCGGACGATAAAAACTCCGCCTTCTGCTGAGATGTTTCAGCTTCTTTCACAGCTTGTGGCCATCAGTAATTCCTGCTGCAGTTCATGTTAACAGAGCAGCAGGAAGAGCGATCAGAGTTATGAATAATTTTAGTCTTAACCAGCGGGTGAAAGTGTGCCGGTAAGGTCCTGTACTACGTACGCAGGAGGGGAGGGGGGCGGGGGAAGAGAGCTGCTGCCAGATATTGCCTTCATTCAGAACCAGTGATGGCTGCACTCTGGATCATAAAACAGTTCTGATCACCAGATGCAGTTTAAAACGCTACGTCTGGTTATAAGTTGTTTTTATTAATTCTGCATTGTTTAACTACATGCACCGTATTTCTGTGCCTCAGCACTTCGATGCGCTTCTGCCGTGCGCTTTTTTCAGGTGCGCAAAATTACGTTACTTGTAATTTGGGTGCGCGCTTTCATTTTAAAGAACTTGTAACATCAGGAGGCTGATCTCAGACCGGTCAGCTCCTATGATCACTGTATAGGAGCCCTTTACAGATTTTATTTATGCATTTCCACCCTGTTTATCCCTCGCACGCAGCGCACCATCGGGTAAAATCCTCCCACCTCACCGCCCAGAGCGCACTGAGGAGAGCAATAGAGATTTGTCTGGTCGACTGAGATGAGAAACCTGTTGCTGTGAAAGGTGATATAGGTTATAAACTGTTACTGTCTAGAATTGCATTGAGCTGAAAAGAGAGGAGACATCTGCAGCTGGATCGTGCGTAAAGACGCAGCGGGAACCTCTGTGTGCTTCAGTGTTGCTGCTGAGGGGAAAATGTGGTTTCTAAAGCTGTCGAAGCCGCGCCAACATCTGAACCACTTCCTGAAGCAGTCACGTGGTACAGCCGGCCAACCAGGCTTCGGACGTCATCGTTTTCGGCTCCTCCCCTAAATGAAGCAAGCCTCGATACGCGCTTCACGGAAACGCCCCCTCCATTACTCGACACACGCCTCCAAGCCTCGGCACATAACGTAACATCACTACCTGTTTGATATCGACCCGATTGCCTTTTTGATTCTGAGCCAGCCTGATCCCTGAACCTGATTTTCTTGCCCGGTATGATTGCTTACCTGTTTTTCTGACCTGGACCTGCCTTGGGATTTTGAGTTTTGCCTTAGCCTTGTCTGTACTTCTGCTTTTTTGGATTGCCATTTTGTGTACCGGATTTTGGACTGCCTTTTTGACCACTGTGCATTGCCTGTCCCAGATTATCATTAAATCCTGTTTTTGCTTGAAACCTATCTTGTCTGGCTGAATACTGGGTCCTCTGTCTCTGGTTCATGACAGTTTCTTAATAAAAATGCATGAAATCATCCAAGTTACACAAGCATTAGCCTAACCACTACCCCCTGCCTAGTTCCACAAGCACTTTCATTGTCCTCTGCCTGATTAAGCCCATGCAATTTTTCTAGAGTCACAGAAAAATATTATTATACAACATGACATATCACATGTCACTACTATTTTGGGAATAATTACACACAGAGAATACATTCAAACAATATTTTATTATACACATGTGTATACAAAATTCATGTAGACAAATTATTTCGTCCTACACCTTTTGTGAAGTCATTCCCAAGAGCCATAATAGACAAAAATTCAATGCATCACACGTGTTAAGATACAGCTGGCTGTGATTTTACACCTGGCCAGTAGGTGGTGTCGTGTGCACATGAAGCATCAAGACATGAACCCTTTCTCGAACCAGTTGGCACAAGCAAATGGGAAAAAGCTGTTCTTGTGGCGTGAGGTTCTGGTCCTGATGGAGCGCAGCCTCCTGCCAGAGGGAAGTGTCTGAAATAGTCTGTGACTGGGGTGAAGGGATCAGCCACAATCTTCCTGCACGCCTCAGAGTCCTGGAGGCTACAGGTCCTGGAGAGATGGAAGATTGCAGCCAATCAGCTTCTCTGCAGACCTGATGACACGCTGCAGTCTGCTCTGGTCCTTAGCGGTGGCACCAGCGTACCAGATGGTGATGGAGGAGGTGAGGATGGACTCAATGATGGAGGAGTAGAACTGCACCATCATTGTCCTTGGCAGGTTGAAGTTCTTCAGCTGCCTTCTTCAGGAAGTCCATCCTCTGCTGGGCTTTCTTGGTGAGGGAGTTGATGTTCAGCTCCCACTTTAGGTCCTGGGAGATGATAGTTCCCAGGAAGCAGAAAGACTCCACAGTGTCCATGGTGGAGTCACAGAGGGTGATGGGGGTAGCTGGGGCTGAGTTCTTCCTGAAGTCCACAACCATCTCCACTGTTTTTACAGCGTTGAGCTCCAGGTTGTTCTCCCTGCACCAGGTCTCAAGTGAGATAAAGGCTTCCTCAGTCTGGGGGCTACAGCTTTAACAGACCGGTCCCCTCTGGTCCTGAAATTAGTTCCTGGAACCATTAAGAGCCTTTAGCTGCAGGATCTCAAGATACAAGAAGGAGAATATAGTTTTAAAAGGTTGGTGATATAAGCTGGAGCTTTGCCACTCAGGGCTCTAACAGTAAAGACTAAATTTTAAAATGAACTATTTTTTTTTTTCCAGTGTCCTCTCTAGCAATGTGGCAATAAGAATTGATGTCTTAATACAAAATGGAGCTCGACAGATTGTTACTTAAGTGGAGCAATCAGCTTTCGCCATAGTGCTACGCTTTGTTCATGCATGTAAATAGTTTTATTGTGATTCCTGCGGGGAGAATTTCAAATTATGTGGACGCTACAATGGGAAAGTAGGAGAGTAAAGGAAGAACAAGAAGAGAAAAAAAGAAAGAGAAGAGGTGCAAGAAAGAAGAGATAAAAGGGAGACAATGATAAAACGACTTCAGTCTGCTTCATCACCTGGAAAGAGAGATGTAAAAAGAACAGCACAACCAACAGATATAGTGTAACAGATACAATAAAGTGACACCTTGATACCATTGTTAAATTATATGTATTATTATTTAATCTGTATAGTGAATAATGTGATAGCTGAGAGAAAAATAAATAAATAAATAAATAAATGATGGGCTTTCTGTATAGAAGTGAACACTTTGTACCTGGAACCCATCACCTGCGGGTGTTTGTGTGAGTGCACTTGTGTACGTGAAATTTATCCAAAAGAAAAAAGCTCAATAGTGGTTGTGAAGAACCAAAGATCCGAGGCAGGCACCGGGGGAGTTTTAAAATTAACTCTAAAACTCTGGTTAAAAATGCAGCAGCATTCTGCACTTACTGCAGATGGCCAACATCTTTTTTATTCAAAGATATAAAAGGCTGTTACAATAGTCAAGATGAGATGAAATTAAAGCTTGAATATTCATCTCCAATTCAGCCTTTGACTCCAAAGTTTGAAGCTTAGAAACATCATGAAATCAGCAAAAGTTTACGGTAGAAATGAAGATAATTAAAGAGTCGTTGACTTTTTTTATCCTTATAATATCCCGACTGGACGGCTTGTGTGTAACTGGAGGTGACTTCAATTGCACATTAGATCCCAAAATGGATTAATTAAGAGACAAGGAAGCTAATTAATTATGTATCACTGATTTAAATTTAGTATTATTATTATTCAGGTCAACTTAAATCTCAATCTAGAATAGATTATTTCTTTTTGAGAGAGTCCTAACATTAAAATTTGCTGTTATAACAGCATAGTTATAAGCGATCAGGCTCCAATCTCGCTTGACATGTAGTAGCTTAGTGATTTATTAATGCAACTGGTGCTTTCCAATCAGATGACTTTATGATGTAGATTTGTCAAATGTATGTAAATTACACAAAACAAAAAAAATAAAACACACATCCATAAGATGGGAAGGAATTAAAACATTTATCAGAGGAAAGGTCATCAGCTACACCAGCGCCAACTCCAAACATAAAAAGTAGAAAAGTAATAATTAGAAAAACTGTATTACTTAGAACTAAACATGAAATACAAGCTAGAGAAACAGTTAAATTCTAAGTTTTGTATTTGTAGAATTTTAAAAAAATCACAAGTTTCTGATTTAATTTCATTTCATTGTTCATTGCTCCCTCTACAACTTCAAATTCATGCTTACAATGCACAAATCGTTTTGGAACAAAAGAACCTTCATAGAATGCTGCTTGGAGAGACTTGATGCAACCTGTGGGTTTCCTTAGAGAGGACATTTCCTTTGACCAATCTGTATAATCTGACCCAATCTGTGTAATGTGATTAAATTGGACTTTGGATAGTGCCTTGAGATGACATTTTTCATGTACTGGCGATATAAAAATAAAATTGAATTGAATTGATGCAAAGAAGAAAACTTGCAGCATTTCCAAACACTGGTGTGTTGAGTTTGGCATGTGTTGTTTTAGGCACTGTCCAGCAGAGGGCAGCAGACTCAATGCTGTAAACACGCTTTTTACATTAAAGAGTTTCTATTTTGACTGTTTTCTGGAAGATAAGTCGTAAAAATGGAAATTTAGTCAAAAATGCTGTTTTTTATAGTGTACAAAAAGTGACATAAAAAAATGTAACTGCGTGAAAGGACTCAACAACAACAAATATTTGAAGTAAACACAAATATAAGGTATACAATAACAGAACTGTAAGCTGTAAAGCTTGTAAGCCTTCTCCATATCCACAAATCACATGTAGGTCAGAGAAGAACGCTCCCCTGACCCCATCATTAATGATGCAAAGGTAAAGATCTGGTCTCTGCTCCAGACAAAAGCCACATTGCGCTTCCTGAATTTAAAATTTGACTACTGGCCCGTTCAACCACTTGCTCTCTCACACCTTTAACCTTCCTAATAATAAGAATACTCATCTTTATTGTCATTGCAACATATGTGATCTCTGCATTTAACCCAAACCCTTTGGGAGCAGTGGGATGCCGCTGTGCATCATCCAGGGAGCAATCTGGGGTTAAAGGTCTTGGTCATTGAGCCAGAGCAGCAGTCTGTGGGACTTGAACCCAGAACTTCCAGGAGACAAGTACAATGATCTAATCACTAGGCCAGCACTCCCCACAAATGAGGAGCCAGGCTCAGACTTATGTTTGCACGCAAAGTGTATGTTCTCATGCAAACTGACAAAAAGCTAAAAGGGAGAGAATGTGACAACAATAGAGCAGAGAAAACAGAGAACAAGTTAACATCCTCATAGTCTGACTATACATCTGCAGAGAGAGATATAAAAAGAACAGCAGAACCAGCAGAACAAGTGTTACAGGTACAAAAAACCAACGCCTTCAATACCATCACTGAAAAATATGCAGCATAGTTTAATGTAAGATGTATTTAGTGACAACCAACCCTAAACACATCCAGGCTCTAAGTATGCAGGATGATCCTGTTTTCTCCAACATTCCTGAGTGTGAAGACGAGGACGGTGAGTCCACTGATTTTCTCAGTTAAAACTTCTAAATGACGCCTTGAAGAACATCACCTTCCATTGTGTCACTGCACTGTGTTGCTCTGCACTAGAGGAGAGATCCAGAGTTAGAGCTCACAGCTTCAGCTGCTTCAGCTAGGAACCACTGATCAGGCCTGAAACCTGGAAGTAGTGATGGACTCAGACCTGAACCTCCATCTGAAGACAAAGTGGACCTTCTAGAACCTGGAGAACATTTCCAGGATTAAAGGACTGATGTCTCAGCAGGATCTGGAGAAACTAATCCATGTTTATCTTTAGTAGAACTGATCACTGCAACAGTGTTTTCACAGGTCTGCCTAAAAAGTGGATCAGAACGCTGCTGCCTGCGTCCTCACTAAGACTAAGAACGTAGAGAACATGGACCCGGTTCTGAAGTCCTTCCACTAAGAATAAGAACGTAGAGAACATGGACCCAGTTCTGAAGTCCTTCCACTAAGACTAAGAACGTAGAGAACATGGACCCGGTTCTGAAGTCCTCACTAAGACTAAGAACGTAGAGAACATGGACCCGGTTCTGAAGTCCTCACTAAGACTAAGAACGTAGAGAACATGGACCCGGTTCTGAAGTCCTCACTAAGAATAAGAACGTAGAGAACATGGACCCGGTTCTGAAGTCCTCACTAAGACTAAGAACGTAGAGAACATGGACCCGGTTCTGAAGTCCTCACTAAGACTAAGAACGTAGAGAACATGGACCCGGTTCTGAAGTCCTTCCACTAAGACTAAGAACGTAGAGAACATGGACCCGGTTCTGAAGTCCTCACTAAGACTAAGAACGTAGAGAACATGGCCCCGGTTCTGAAGTCCTCACTAAGACTAAGAATGTAGAGAACATGGACCCGGTTCTAAAGTCCTCACTAAGACTAAGAACGTAGAGAACATTGACCCGGTTCTGAAGTCCTCACTAAGACTAAGAACGTAGAGAACATGGACCCGGTTCTGAAGTCCTCACTAAGACTAAGAACGTAGAGAACATGGACCCGGTTCTGAAGTCCTCACTAAGACTAAGAACGTAGAGAACATGGACCCGGTTCTGAAGTCCTTCCACTAAGACTGAGAACGTAGAGAACATGGACCCGGTTCTGAAGTCCTTCCACTAAGACTAAGAACGTAGAGAACATGGACCCGGTTCTGAAGTCCTTCCACTAAGACTGAGAACGTAGAGAACATGGACCCGGTTCTGAAGTCCTTCCACTAAGACTGAGAACGTAGAGAACATGGACCCGGTTCTGAAGTCCTCACTAAGACTAAGAACGTAGAGAACATGGACCCGGTTCTGAAGTCCTTCCACTAAGACTGAGAACGTAGAGAACATGGACCCGGTTCTGAAGTCCTTCCACTAAGACTAAGAACGTAGAGAACATGGACCCGGTTCTGAAGTCCTTCCACTAAGACTGAGAACGTAGAGAACATGGACCCGGTTCTGAAGTCCTTCCACTAAGACTGAGAACGTAGAGAACATCTTCCTGACAGCAAAACAAATATGTTCTGTCTCCTTTCTGATCGTCAGTCTCAGGTGTGGTAATACCTGCATTGTTACAGGATCAACGATGAACACCTTTGTGACGGTGAGTGAAATTCCTTCATGATTGTTGCCTGGAACGAACAAAAGAACGACGTTCCTCAGAAAGCAGGCGGAGGAACTTCTGCTCAGATATTTACTCTGACACACATCAGGATGGACGTATTTAAAGGTTGAGGATCAGCTGAGAAGCAGCAGGAGTCGGGTCTGTGTCTGACAAGCATTGATTTTACCTGGAGATCACAGGTGAGAACGCACCTTTACACATTTGTCAACAAAAGAAAGGAACATTAGATCTCAGAGATGCAATAACTGTTGGATATTCTGATAAAGCAGAACAGAAGCTGGTACAGCTTGTTCCGTCGGTTCTGATGGGTCAGGAGGAGCTGCTGGTTGGTCCAGATTCTCTGAAAACTGAAATCTGTTTAATTTAATGTTGAGGTGGTCCTGCTAGGTCATGTTCATGTCAATAATTTATTTAAAGCAGTTTTATTGCCTCCATGTTCTCACTGAGGAAGAACCTAATAAAGTAAGAAACATTAATTCTGTTAAACATCCATCTAAATATATTTTCTGTTGTTTCTGGGATTGTCTGAAGGACCCTGTCAGTGATTTAGTGGAGAAACTGAAAGGAAATCTTTTTAAGAACTCTGGGCAGAAAAAAACTGAAATTTATTATTTAGTTTTACGTCTTTTCTTGTTGTTTTATCTGCATTTCCCTTCATCATCAAACATCTCAAACATTACAATCATATCTATGACAGAGATGTATAACCATCATAAAGGATGCAGTGAAGGTGGAATTTCAATTTTTTGCAACAATTAATTCAATTAAATTCAACTTTAATAATCATTGAATTGTAATTTTTAAATTGTTTAGTATTATGTATGATAGATCTCTGTTATACATTGTTATTTTTATGGCAGCCATCTTGGCCAGGTCTCTTCTAGTTAAATACATTTTATGTCAATGGGACTTCCTGTTTAAATAATTAAAAACAAATAAATGAATTCGTTTTTAATTACTGTTGTCATTAATTAATTGAAAGCTTTTACATTATTAATAGTTTTTATCAGTTTCTGTCATGACTCATATTAAACATCCTCAAAGACATGTTGAGCATTTGTTTATTAATACGTCACTTTAAAGGCATTTATTCATCACTTGTCTTTTCCAAAAACACCCTGAAGAACCGGTCTGAGGTAAATGAGAACAAACCTGTTACCAGGAAACTGAGTTAGAAATGAAGCATAACGATTAAACTGTGACTCTGATTGGTTCTCATTTCAGTGACTGTGACCAACATCAGATTCTTCTGGTTCCTCCATCCTGAAGTTTAGAAGCTGAGCCGACTGCAGGATTGAAGCAGATCTAAACCAGAGGCTGCAGCGTCTCCCTCAGTTTCTAGCTATAATATTTCTATGGTGTACATTTTAACCACCTGGCACCTTGCTGAAAACTTCTAACAGGTGGGTGAATAAACGGATGTAAAAGACTGGTACATGAACAGTTTACATTAGATTAGATTCAGCTTTATTGTCATTACACAGGTACAGGTACAAGGCAACGAAATGCAGTTTAGGTCTAACCAGAAGTGCAATAGCAGGTGGATATTACTGTGAATAGAGTTTTACAGATATGTACAATAGCATAATATACAGATGATTATTATAACAGAGTTTACATGTACTATGAATTAGGGGTGGATGATATGAAGAAAATCTAATATCATACGATATATATCATGATATGTTCAAATAACCCTGAATAACAAATGTTTTTAGCCAAATAGTAACTAAAGTTGCATTGGCATATCTCATATTAACGTGTCAAATCTTTTTTGTTTGAAAGATTTATTGCAAAATAAAAAATGTATTTAAAATGTTATATTTTAGCTATTTTTTAACCACAGCTGCACATAGAAGTTTTTCACAAATTACAATATTGTCATATTAGTGCTCTTTTGTGATCAACACTGGACCTTAAAAACAGAACATCCCAGCGGCCAAAAGGAACACCAAGGAAAAATCTGACACAAATTAAACCTGAAATAAAAGGTGCTCTTTTGTGCTTAAGACATATAAATCTGTATAATAAAAATGTGACAATCCCAAAAACAAAGCTTGCATAGTGACTTTAAAATCAACTGACCAGTCGCAGCTACATATTCAGAGCATCTCAAGAATATTTCCGTTGCTCTTTAGGTGCTGGAAAATTTTAAACAAACATTTTTTTCTGTCATATGGGTTTTAGCAAAAGAAGACGCCAGTTTCAACAATTTTACGTCTGGTTTAATTGAAGTTTCCATTGTTTTTTTTGGGGGGGGGGTCGACATGCAGAGCTTACAAGAGTTGCACTGCATGATGTTTTAGGTGGAGGAACAAATTTGTGCTACTGCTACCTTTTGTGGCAATGGTGTTACGGCATGTTTAGGAAATTACCGCATTTTGTTCGACATCCTTCCACTAAAACGCTCGCTGTTGCCATGGTTCTCGCCGCCTCGTCACCGTTACGTAATCGCACGGCTTCGTTGTTGCGTGTGCGTGTTTGCGCCAGAGCGCTTTCTGGCTTGGAGGCGAAAAGAATCATGCGTTCACAGAATGCGGGAGAAACTAAACTCACAGTGAATTAAATACAGCGGCTCAATCTTGCCGTGAAAATTTGCACGTGATGGTCGCGATAAAGTAATTTTCAATATTGCGGCAAGGAAAACTCAAGATACATCGAGTATATTCGATATATCGCCCAACCCCACTATGAATATATGTACAGGTGGCTATTACTATAGGCAGAATTGTGAGCATGACATACAGGTAGCTGTTTCTATAAATTGAATAAATAGAGTTTGGACAGCAGCTATTTAAATTAAAGTGCAGTGGAAGGTAAATGCATATTACAGTAAAAGTACGGTATTGCAAATGTATATGTAAACAATTGGTACTGTGAATAAACAGTCAGCAGTGCAAATCAATATTCAGTCATGGACAGATCATCAGTGTAAACACTGGACTGTTTGAAGTTTTGTATTCAAACGTTAACTGTAGATGGTCCAGGTTGGACAGAAGCTATAATTATCTGGAAAAAAAGACTATAAAGCAATAATCTGGAACGTCTGGAAGTCCTGTTACCGTATGAAAATGATAAAATCCTTGTCATCACTTTCACTGGACGGTCATCAATCCCTCGAAGATCAATGACTTTAATTCAAAGTGTTTTTCAGTTTTTTTTAGGAAAACATTGATGACAAAAAAAACTAGGTTTAATGGACACATAGAAACAAAAGTACTTATTTCAGCAATCATGATCAATATAAATACAAATAAATATATATTTTTTCTTCTGTCTGTTTTCAGCACGTTTCACTGCTTGCTGGACATTAGCACCAGTCGGCCATCGTAACTTCCAGGAGAACTGCTGCTCTGCTTTAGCCTCTGAAGTTTCACTTTAAAACACAAAATCCAGTTTGTGTTTGAGGACTGGATCAGTGACAAGAAACACCTTTCCTGATAAAGATCTTACATTAGGTAATGTCATGGTGTGTTACTTTTAAATTTTTACCAAGCACTGCTGATGTGGAAGATTTTCAGATTACTAGGAGATTCTTTTTGACTTTCTGGCTCTGGCCTTTCCTGATAAAGATCTTACCTTGAATAATGTCCTAGTGTTGGTATCCTGATCATGATATTGATAATGATGATGATGATGATGATGGTGATGATGATGATGATGATGATGATGATGATGATGATGATGATGATGATGATGATGGTGATGATGGTGATGATGATGATGATGATGATGATGATGATGATGATAGTGATGATAGTGATGATGATGATGATGATGATGATGATGGTGATGATGGTGATGATGATGATGATGATAATAGTGATGATGATGATGATGATGATGATGATGATGATGATGATGATGATGATGATGATGATGATGATGATGATGATGATGATATTGTTGGATGTGTTGGACCATCAGGATACCAGTCGATTGGTATCAAAATTAGTCCTCTTTTGAAAGGGAGGAACCAGCTTTGATTGTCACAGTTAAACTGGTTGATTCACTGTGTGAATGTTCTGCTTTTAAGCCTGAATTTACCTGAAACTCCTCAGATTAAATAAGTCTTTTGGAGAAGAGAAACATTTTAACAAAGAAGAAATGCTCCAGAGGACCTATTTAACTTTTTGTTTTATTTCTGTACCTAATTATTGAGCTGTATCAGGACACCAATACAGACGTGTGCAGGTTCAGTGAAAGGAAACACGTTGTGATCTTTTCTGTTAGATTTAACGATGGATAAGCACATAGATTCTATGTTTGGTTAATATGTGGGAACTGTTTTAATACATGCAACATTTAATGTTTTCTCTACAGCTTCCAGTAGAGGAGGACTACACTGTCTCACTCAGGGCGAGGATGTCTACAAGCACCACAATGGCAACGTCATCTCAGACAAACAACTCTGACTTCAAGTGTTTATCTGTGGCCCTTCTGAACATTAATGGCCTTAGAAACAAAACCGTTTGTATTCGACAGATAATTTTAGAAAATCAGCTCCATGTTCTAGCTCTGTGTGAAACTAAATTAAACACCTCAGTTAAAGACAGTAAAGTTTACATACCAGGTTTCAGGATGTGGAGGAAGGACAGACCAAATAAGGGAGGTGGTGTTGCTCTGTATGTTCAGGATCATATTGAAACTACATTAAGGTCTGACCTGATGGAGACTGAAGCTGAGATCATTTGGGTTGAGATGAAACTTCCTGGTAGCAGACCAGTTCTAGTAGGAAGTTTCTACAGACGTAAACAAGATAATGCAGGTCTAATTGGTATCTATTACACAATGACTTTGTTATCAAAGGAGAAGAAGGACAAAGACATTTTTTTGATGGGCGACTTAAATATTGACTGGAAAAATGAGATAGAGGGGAATACTCCAAAGGGTATATCTGGACTGGGCTTAACTCAGATTGTAGAGGTTAAAACCAGGTATGATAAAAAAAACTCATCTTCATCATGCATTGATCACATTTATACAAATATTCCAAAGATGTGCCAAGATGTACGCTCTACTATGAGCGGCTGCAGTGACCATAACCTCATTACGGCTAAAGTAAGGATAAACATTCCTGAGAAGAAAATATGGTGTAGGTCAGATGAAGAGTTTGATGAAGGAAGCTATAAGATTGATCTAGAGAAGGCTGAGTGGACTAAAATGCATGAAGAATCTGATCCACTGTCCACATTTACAGATACATTTCTCTCAATAGCAGATAAACATAGTAAACCATGGATAACAAATATCTATGATAACCTGAAGGTAGACAATGAGTGGACATCTTTCATAGCTGAAAAGAAGAAAAAAGAGGAAAAAATAGAAAACGATGAGCGTGATAAAGTTTTAGAACAGATTGAGACAAAACAAAAGGAGATTTTCTGTGGGAAAGTAGAAGCTGCACAGGATCATCCTGAGAAACTATTACCAATATTTCAAGAGGTTTTGGGTAAAAGTTTGCCTTCTTATGTGATCAACATAACAAAAGAGGGAGACCACCCGAAAGATCTCCAACAAACTAAGACTAAAACTGAGGAGTTGGTTCCTGATGACGATCAACTTCAAAACAACTCACAAACAAGAGAGTTACTTAGTTTCAAGGACACTGATGCTGAAACAGTAAAGAAACGGTTGATATATTTCTGTGATAATGTGTCTCGTGGAATAGATAAAACTGAGCTTAAACTGCTGAAACGTGCAGCTGATTACATCTCTGTTCCCATCTGTCACATCCTGAACGGATTCATCCGCAGTCAAGTGTTTCCATCTGAGCTGATAAACCCCAAAACAGCCTTAATGTCAGGAAACAAATGTACATTTTTCAGAGAGAACAACCATAAGCATGGTGTTCACATTATGTTAGGTTTAATCTTTGAAGCTGTTCTTTGCGGCCAGGTTAGACAGCGCCTTAATCTAAATGATCTGATTCCTTCAACACCAAGGGAGGATGAAATCAGTCAAATAAAATCTGAGTGGATCAACACGACAGGAGACGTCAAGAAAACTGGGATAGTTTATAGTATTTTCTTGGATTTTAGTTCTCTGTTTCACAGCATCCGTCATGAACTGCTCCTCAATATACTGAGGGAATATGGTTTTTCAGATTCAGCTATTTGTCTCATAAAAAGTTATCTCTATAACCACAAACACTCTTATGGTCTACCTCAGCAGTGTTTACCCGCTCAAGTCCTCTTCTACATCTTTCTAAATGATATCAGCAGCGTCTTTAAACAAGACTTCACTGTTTTGTCTGGAAACTACTTTATGATGTATGATACAGGCAAGAACGATGAAAAATTAGGAGAAGATTTAACGTTAGTGCACCGCTGGGCTGAAAAGAAAAAGATTTCTTTAAATGAAACAGAATTAGTTGCAACCAAAGACAGTACAGAAATTATTTTTAACCTCCTCCGGTCAGTGTTAGATTGTGGTCAGTTGTTTCAGTTAAACTGGATTCAAGTTCTGAAAGTTGTAATGCAGAATCATGGATCCTCCTGGGAAAATAAATATTATTCAGTCTTGAAAGATTTAGAGTCATATTTTGGTAAGAAGCGTCTTGATATTCCTGAAGAAGTCAAAGACAAAGTGATTCATTTTCTGGTGCAGGATCAGTTTGGGAAAACACCACCACCATAAAAGTTCTTATGCTGTCAGAAAACTTTCATTTAAGAAAACTCCCCTGCAGGATTGTGTGAAAGTGTTTATAAAATAATTACTTCAAGCTATTTTAATGCCAAACGGAAAACATTTCTTAATTCTTCTGTGTTGTGTCTGTTAGATAAGATAATCCGTTCAGAGCTCAAATCCAAAAACAACTGCCACTATATCATTAAAATGTGAACGTGCTCCTTTTTATACAGTTTAGCCCAAAATTATTGATACTTCTGTTAGGCTTATATTAAAAAAATATTTTTAGGCCACTAAAAAGCTTGTTTCTGATGTATAATGAAATGTCATGTCTCCAAACATAATACTGTAATGTAAAAGATGACTATTATGACAAATAAATCATTCTGTTTTTATCTATATTTAATTAAAAAGTCCTGTGAATTTTTTTTAATATCCTTAACGATATTCCATGGAAAATATTACTTTGCATTAAAGCCATCAAGTCTTTTCCTCTTTCTCCTCTGGTATTATTTTAAATTATCTTTGGTGATGAGCTCCAACTCTTTGAGGGTTTAAGGCCTCCTCACCATCACCCTAATCTTTACCTTCCTCTAGATGGAGAAGTTACCACTCTGCCCGGGAAGATCTAAGATGTTTTCATTAGTTGCTTTCAGAAGATTAATTTCAACATGAATCTGCCAGAAGTATACAGGACTGTCTCAGAAAATTAGAATATCGTGAAAAAGTATACTAGTAGGCTATTTAACTAATCACTTGAATCGTCTAATTAACTGGAAACACTGCAGGGTTTCCTGAGCCTTGAAAAAACACTCAGCTTGGTTCAGTAAACTAAATCACAAGTATGGTAGTGGTTAAGAGACGACATCAGATTCTCACAGTAACTGGTGTACTGACCATGGCATTACTGTCCTTGATTGGCCTGCCAATTCCCCTGACCTGAACCCCATAGAGAATTTGTGGGGTATTGTGAAGAAGAAGCTGAAAGACACCAGAGCCAACAATGCAAATGAGCTAAAGGCCGCTATTGAAGCATCCTGGGCATCCATAACACCTCAGCAATGCCACAGGCTGATTGCCTCCATGCCACGCCGCATTGATGCACTAATCTGTGCAAAAGCATTCCCAACCAAGTACTGAGTGCATTAACGGACATTTTCAAATGTTTGATTTTGTTTTGCTGTTATAATTTTTTTTTTACTTGGTCTGAGGAAATATTCTAATATTTTGAGATAGGATTTTTGAGTTTTCTTCAGCTGTAAGCCATAATCAGCGATTATTAAAACAATAAAAGGCTTGCGATATTTCAGTTGATTTGTAATGAATGCAGAATGTATGACATTTCATGTTTTTTAATTGCATTACAGAAAATAAAGAACTTTATCACAATATTCTAATTTTCTAAGACAGTCCTGTAAATAATTTTGGGCTTAAATATATGTGCAATTATAAACTGATGAGGCCCAACCAATAGAAATGTAACAGTATAGTAGAAACCTACTGTACTTTGATTTAACTGTGATATAACTTTGTACTCTTGTTTAATTAGGCCCGAGCAGCGAAGCGCTGCGAAGGCCTATTGTTTCTGTGTTGTTTCTTATTATTAGGCCCGAGCAGCGAAGCGCTGCGAAGGCCTATTGTTTCTGTGTTGTTTCTTATTAGGCCCCAGCAGCGAAGCGCTGCGAAGGCCTATTGTATCTGTAGTGTTAATTAGGCCCGAGCAGCGAAGCGCTGCGAAGGCCTATTGTTTCTGTGTTGTTTCTTATTATTAGGCCCGAGCAGCGAAGCGCTGCGAAGGCCTATTGTTTCTGTGTTGTTTCTTATTATTATTAGGCCCGAGCAGCGAAGCGCTGCGAAGGCCTATTGTATCTGTGTTGTTTCTTATTATTAGGCTCGAGCAGCTAAGCGCTGCGAAGGCCTATTGTAACTGCAGATTTTATTATTATTATTATTATTATTATTAGGCCCGAGCAGCTAAGCGCTGCGAAGGCCTATTGTAACTGCAGATTTTATTATTATTATTATTAGGCCCGAGCAGCTAAGCGCTGCGAAGGCCTATTGTAACTGCAGATTTTATTATTATTATTATTATTATTATTATTAGGCCCGAGCAGCTAAGCGCTGCGAAGGCCTATTGTAACTGCAGATTTTATTAGGCCCGAGCAGCTAAGCGCTGCGAAGGCCTATTGTAACTGCAGATTTTATTATTATTATTATTATTATTATTATTATTATTATTTATTCTTGGGACTTTTGAAACGGCTTTTTGGAGGCCTAAACATGCATGAAAACTCACCAAACTTTGCCCAAAATTGTCCCCCGTGAGAAATCGCATGATTTTAGTGTAATTGAAGGCGGGCGTGGCAAACCCGCTCAACAGCGCCAACTAGAGTGAGTTGGGCCAAACCGTAACACGTAGAAAGCTGAAATTTTTTACCTAGGTAGCTTTCTTAAAGTTATGAAAAAAAGTCTATTGTGGGTATGCTCTAAAACCCACAGGAAGCCTGCCATTTTGGGTCAAAGGGTAAAATATTGACGGTTTTTGCCTCAAACTTTAACGAACTAGTCCTAGGCATTTTAAGCTATCACTTTCAATTTTTTTCAGCGTGGAGATGAGACCTTGAGGGTTAAAAGTTATCAAAGGTTTTATGAAATATGCATATTTGCCTGAGCTGTCACATTGCAAAAATCAGGTTTGTGGAAAACCATTAAAAACGCATTAAATCAGTAAGCCCCAAGCCATGCTTTGTCTGAGAATTATGAAACTTGGTAAGCAGATGTAACTTCTCAGTCCCTACAAAAAAGTCTCTTGGACCAATTGTGTAAACCCTAAAGAAAGCCAATTAATTTTCATCAAAGATGTCATTTTGTCATAAAAACGGGTATTATTTTTGACCACAAGATGGCAGCATAATACTTTGAACCTCTGATTTACCCATGTCTATTCTTAATCACTCTTACTTTTATTTATCGACTCTTTAGCTTTCTTATCAGCCATTTAATTACCTTTCATTCCTATATGTGCAGGAACCCAAAGAAACACAGCTGATAACCCCATCATCTGAATATGATATAATATTTGTTGAATTACTAATAAGATATCTGGACGGCTTTCTGAATGATTTCTTTTTAAACTGATCAATGATGAACTTGAATCTGAACATATGACAGCTCTTAATGGTCTCACTTCCTCAATCCATTCTACAGCACCTAATAATGCAATCATTTCTGCCGTGTAAACAGATATTCCTTCATTTAATTTCTTCCCTATATGCAGTTTAAACTCTGGAATTATTACACCTACTCCAGTTTGTCCTAATTGATTTTTTTGATTCATCCGTATACATTTTTACATAATTATAAAACTGTTCTATATATTCCTCCACTATTAAAGAATTACATATATACATTTTATCTCTATTTTTCTTTTCCAATATTGTTAAATCTACTATTGATTCAGGTAAGATCCATGGTGGTGTTATTGATAATGGTACTGTTGGACTAATATTTCAATGATTTAATCCTAATTCTCTTGCTTTCTGAATAATTGTCCAACCAAATGACTTATTATGAACCTTCTTTTTCACTGCAGGAATGTAAAAGTCAATTAATTTTCATCAAAGATGTCATTTTGTCATAAAAACAGGTATTATTTTTGACCACAAGATGGCAGCATAATACTTTGAACCTCTGATTTACCCATGTCTATTCTTAATCACTCTTACTTTTATTTATCGACTCTTTAGCTTTCTTATCAGCCATTTAATTACCTTTCACTCCTATATGTGCAGGAACCCAAAGAAACACAGCTGATAACCCCATCATCTGAATATGATATAATATTTGTTGAATTACTAATAAGATATCTGGACGGCTTTCTGAATGATTTCTTTTTAAACTGATCAATGATGAACTTGAATCTGAACATATGACAGCTCTTAATGGTCTCACCTCCTCAATCCATTCTACAGCACCTAATAATGCAATAATTTAGTAAATTAGCCCAATAGTTTAGAGATAACTGAATTCTTCTCAATGTCGGGAAGTCTGAACAACAACTCTTAATGCATCACGTGACTTTTTGGCACAAATTTACCGCAGCGTGGGTGGGATTGTTTCTTAGTCGAGCAGAGGCTGTTTTGTGTGTGCAGAGACCATTTTGTACTGGAGGAAAACTTATAAATGATATTTTGAGTGCAAGGTTGGCGGACAGTTTGCAAAACAATTTCTTTTGTGTGAAACATCTTTTTGTGTGCAAAACAAGTTTTATTTGTGTGCAACACCTTTTCTGTTTACAACCTTTTGGCAGGAAACTATCTCCATAACTCTTGCTGCAGCATTTTGGATCAGCTGAAGACTTTGAACTGCATTTCAACCAGTAAAGTAATGTTTAAACCAGGGGTGTCAAACGTACGGCCCGCCAAACGATTTGGTCCGGCCCGGTGGCCAAATGCAATATCATTATTCAACGGCTGTATCTCCTTGCTGCATCAACCGATCTGCACCTGATTTCACTGCCGAACGGGTTCGTGTGAATTGCCCGGTGGACGTGCGCGTAAAGTGCGTGACATTTTCTGCGGCGGCTGGCGGCAGGCGGTGCGCGTACCCCAGCGGTGCTTGGCTGCGAGGGCCGCTCATCGCCGCTTGCGGCTTTAATTATGATTATTAGGCCCGAGCAGCTAAGCGCTGCGAAGGCCTATTGTAACTGCAGATTTTATTATTATTATTATTATTATTATTATTATTATTTATTCTTGGGACTTTTGAAACGGCTTTTTGGAGGCCTAAACATGCATGAAAACTCACCAAACTTTGCCCAAAATTGTCCCCCGTGAGAAATCGCATGATTTTAGTGTAATTGAAAGCGGGCGTGGCAAACCCGCTCAACAGCGCCAACTAGAGTGAGTTGGGCCAAACCGTAACACGTAGAAAGCTGAAATTTTTTACCTAGGTAGCTTTCTCAAAGTTATGAAAAAAAGTCTATTGTGGGTATGCTCTAAAACCCACAGGAAGCCTGCCATTTTGGGTCAAAGGGTAAAATATTGACGGTTTTTGCCTCAAACTTTAACAAACTAGTCCTAGGCATTTTAAGCTATCACTTTCAAATTTTTTCAGCGTGGAGATGAGACCTTGAGGGTTAAAAGTTATCAAAGGTTTTATGAAATATGCATATTTGCCTGAGCTGTCACATTGCAAAAATCAGGTTTGTGGAAAACCATTAAAAACGCATTAAATCAGTAAGCCCCAAGCCATGCTTTGTCTGAGAATTATGAAACTTGGTAAGCAGATGTAACTTCTCAGTCCCTACAAAAAAGTCTCTTGGACCAATTGTGTAAACCCTAAAGAAAGTCAATTAATTTTCATCAAAGATGTCATTTTGTCATAAAAACGGGTATTATTTTTGACCACAAGATGGCAGCATAATACTTTGAACCTCTGATTTACCCATGTCTATTCTTAATCACTCTTACTTTTATTTATCGACTCTTTAGCTTTCTTATCAGCCATTTAATTACCTTTCATTCCTATATGTGCAGGAACCCAAAGAAACACAGCTGATAACCCCATCATCTGAATATGATATAATATTTGTTGAATTACTAATAAGATATCTGGACGGCTTTCTGAATTATTTCTTTTTAAACTGATCAATGATGAACTTGAATCTGAACATATGACAGCTCTTAATGGTCTCACTTCCTCAATCCATTCTACAGCACCTAATAATGCAATCATTTCTGCCGTATAAACAGATATTCCTTCATTTAATTTCTTCCCTATATGCAGTTTAAACTCTGGAATTATTACACCTACTCCAGTTTGTCCTAATTGATTTTTTTGATTCATCCGTATACATTTTTACATAATTATAAAACTGTTCTATATATTCCTCCACTATTAAAGAATTACATATATACATTTTATCTCTATTTTTCTTTTCCAATATTGTTAAATCTACTATTGATTCAGGTAAGATCCATGGTGGTTTTATTGATAATGGTACTGTTGGACTAATATTTCAATGATTTAATCCTAATTCTCTTGCTTTCTGAATAATTGTCCAACCAAATGACTTATTATGAACCTTCTTTTTCACTGCAGGAATGTAAAAGTCAATTAATTTTCATCAAAGATGTCATTTTGTCATAAAAACGGGTATTATTTTTGACCACAAGATGGCAGCATAATACTTTGAACCTCTGATTTACCCATGTCTATTCTTAATCACTCTTACTTTTATTTATCGACTCTTTAGCTTTCTTATCAGCCATTTAATTACCTTTCACTCCTATATGTGCAGGAACCCAAAGAAACACAGCTGATAACCCCATCATCTGAATATGATATAATATTTGTTGAATTACTAATAAGATATCTGGACGGCTTTCTGAATGATTTCTTTTTAAACTGATCAATGATGAACTTGAATCTGAACATATGACAGCTCTTAATGGTCTCACTTCCTCAATCCATTCTACAGCACCTAATAATGCAATCATTTAGTAAATTAGCCCAATAGTTTAGAGATAACTGAATTCTTCTCAATGTCGGGAAGTCTGAACAACAACTCTTAATGCATCACGTGACTTTTGGCACAAATTTACCGCAGCGTGGGTGGGATTGTTTCTTAGTCGAGCAGAGGCTGTTTTGTGTGTGCAGAGACCATTTTGTACTGGAGGAAAACTTATAAATGATATTTTGAGTTCAAGGTTGGCGGACAGTTTGCAAAACAATTTCTTTTGTGTGAAACACATCTTTTTGTGTGCAAAACAAGTTTTATTTGTGTGCAACACCTTTTCTGTTTACAACCTTTTGGCAGGAAACTATCTCCATAACTCTTGCTGCAGCATTTTGGATCAGCTGAAGACTTTGAACTGCATTTCAACCAGTAAACTAATGTTTAAACCAGGGGTGTCAAACGTACGGCCCGCCAAACGATTTGGTCCGGCCCGGTGGCCAAATGCAATATCATTATTCAACAGCTGTATCTCCTTGCTGCATCAACCGATCTGCACCTGATTTCACTGCCGAACGGGTTCGTGTGAATTGCCCGGTGGACGCGCGCGTAAAATGCGTGACAGCTTCTGCGGTGGCTGGCGGCAGGCGGTGCGCGTACCCCAGCGGTGCTTGGCTGCGAGGGCCGCTCATCGCCGCTTGCGGCTTTAATTATTATTATTATTTATTCTTGGGACTTTTGAAACGGCTTTTTGGAGGCCTAAACATGCATGAAAACTCACCAAACTTTGCCCAAAATTGTCCCCCGTGAGAAATCGCATGAGTTTAGTGTAATTAAAAGCGGGCGTGGCAAACCCGCTCAACAGCGCCAACTAGAGTGAGTTGGGCCAAACCGTAACACGTAGAAAGCTGAAATTTTTTACCTAGGTAGCTTTCCTAAAGTTATGAAAAAAAGTCTATTGTGGGTATGCTCTAAAACCCACAGGAAGCCTGCCATTTTGGGTCAAAGGGTAAAATATTGACGGTTTTTGCCTCAAACTTTAACGAACTAGTCCTAGGCATTTTAAGCTATCACTTTCAAATTTTTTCAGCGTGGAGATGAGACCTTGAGGGTTAAAAGTTATCAAAGGTTTTATGAAATATGCCTATTTGCCTGAGCTGTCACATTGCAAAAATCAGGTTTGTGGAAAACCATTAAAAACGCATTAAATCAGTAAGCCCCAAGCCATGCTTTGTCTGAGAATTATGAAACTTGGTAAGCAGATGTAACTTCTCAGTCCCTACAAAAAAGTCTCTTGGACCAATTGTGTAAACCCTAAAGAAAGTCAATTAATTTTCATCAAAGATGTCATTTTGTCATAAAAACGGGTATTATTTTTGACCACAAGATGGCAGCATAATACTTTGAACCTCTGATTTACCCATGTCTATTCTTAATCACTCTTACTTTTATTTATCGACTCTTTAGCTTTCTTATCAGCCATTTAATTACCTTTCATTCCTATATGTGCAGGAACCCAAAGAAACACAGCTGATAACCCCATCATCTGAATATGATATAATATTTGTTGAATTACTAATAAGATATCTGGACGGCTTTCTGAATGATTTCTTTTTAAACTGATCAATGATGAACTTGAATCTGAACATATGACAGCTCTTAATGGTCTCACTTCCTCAATCCATTCTACAGCACCTAATAATGCAATCATTTCTGCCGTATAAACAGATATTCCTTCATTTAATTTCTTCCCTATATACAGTTTAAACTCTGGAATTATTACACCTACTCCAGTTTGTCCTAATTGATTTTTTTGATTCATCCGTATACATTTTTACATAATTATAAAACTGTTCTATATATTCCTCCACTATTAAAGAATTACATATATACATTTTATCTCTATTTTTCTTTTCCAATATTGTTAAATCTACTATTGATTCAGGTAAGATCCATGGTGGTGTTATTGATAATGGTACTGTTGGACTAATATTTCAATGATTTAATCCTAATTCTCTTGCTTTCTGAATAATTGTCCAACCAAATGACTTATTATGAACCTTCTTTTTCACTGCAGGAATGTAAAAGTCAATTAATTTTCATCAAAGATGTCATTTTGTCATAAAAACGGGTATTATTTTTGACCACAAGATGGCAGCATAATACTTTGAACCTCTGATTTACCCATGTCTATTCTTAATCACTCTTACTTTTATTTATCGACTCTTTAGCTTTCTTATCAGCCATTTAATTACCTTTCACTCCTATATGTGCAGGAACCCAAAGAAACACAGCTGATAACCCCATCATCTGAATATGATATAATATTTGTTGAATTACTAATAAGATATCTGGACGGCTTTCTGAATGATTTCTTTTTAAACTGATCAATGATGAACTTGAATCTGAACATATGACAGCTCTTAATGGTCTCACCTCCTCAATCCATTCTACAGCACCTAATAATGCAATCATTTAGTAAATTAGCCCAATAGTTTAGAGATAACTGAATTCTTCTCAATGTCGGGAAGTCTGAACAACAACTCTTAATGCATCACATGACTTTTGGCACAAATTTACCGCAGCGTGGGTGGGATTGTTTCTTAGTCGAGCAGAGGCTGTTTTGTGTGTGCAAAGACCATTTTGTACTGGAGGAAAACTTATAAATGATATTTTGGGTGCAAGGTTGGCGGACAGTTTGCAAAACAATTTCTTTTGTGTGAAACACATCTTTTTGTGTGCAAAACAAGTTTTATTTGTGTGCAACACCTTTTCTGTTTACAACCTTTTGGCAGGAAACTATCTCCATAACTCTTGCTGCAGCATTTTGGATCAGCTGAAGACTTTGAACTGCATTTCAACCAGTAAAGTAATGTTTAAACCAGGGGTGTCAAACATACGGCCCGCCAAACGATTTGGTCCGGCCCGGTGGCCAAATGCAATATCATTATTCAACGGCTGTATCTCCTTGCTGCATCAACCGATCTGCACCTGATTTCACTGCCGAACGGGTTCGTGTGAATTGCCCGGTGGACGTGCGCGTAAAATGCGTGACATTTTCTGCGGTGGCTGGCGGCAGGCGGTGCGCGTACCCCAGCGGTGCTTGGCTGCGAGGGCCGCTCATCGCCGCTTGCGGCTTTAATTAGGCCCGAGCAGCGAAGCGCTGCGAAGGCCTATTGTATCTGTGTTGTTTAATTATTATTATTAATCTGCCACCCCAAAGAGGGGCCTTTTTGGGGGCTTTATCATACTCAAAAACTCACCAAACTTGGCGGATGCAAGAAGACTGTTTAAAAATTTTGTATTTTAAGGTCGTCACAAAAATCAAAACAAAAATGCCTCAACGGCGCCACCTAGCAATTTTCAAAAGACCCTTTGCTATTCACTTACTTCATCGTAGAGACATGAAATTTGGTACAGTGGTAGAGCTCACCAAGACGCTCAGAATTTACAATTAATGTCATAGTGAAAATATCACAGGAAGTCGGCCATTTTAGATTGAAGGTCTGATTTTGACCTCAATTTTGACGTTTACAGCATTGGTACTTGATCGAACTCCTCCTAGGGATTTCGAGCGAGCGGCTTGAAACTCGGTCAGTCTGATCATAAGGCATGGCCAATTAAAAGTTATCAAAACGGTGAGTTTTTGAGCATGTTGAAGGGGCGTTAGCAGGGGTCAAAGTTCACCTACTCGCCACAAAACATAAAACTGTTATATCTCCTACACAGAAACACACAGAGGCACCAAACTTTCTGTGATTGATCATCATCGGGTCTTCTACAATATCCAATGGTCAAATGATGACATTGCTTAGGCCACGCCCCCTGACAACAGGAAGTGTCATGTTTTGTTGTAATTGGTCGCTATGTTACCCCTTTAAGCTAATCAACATGAAACTGTGTCCACAGACAGAACACATGTTGATGTGTTGTGGATTTCAGGCCCAACTGGATTCGATGGAGCAGGGGGGCGTGGCGGCGTGGCATATTCACCTCAAACGCTGCTGTCATACGTTTGGCTCTGAATTCCACAGTTTTGGGCCAAGCTGCTTAAAACTCATTTGGATGCATCCTTATCCACCCCCCAACAGGAATCCATAACAAACTTTAGTGAGCAGGACTTAGTTTCTCCATAGCGCCACCAAGCAATTTTCAAAGGACCCTTTGCTATTCACTTAGTTCATCGTAGAGTAATGAAATTTTGTACAGTTGTAGATCTCAGCAAGACGCTCAGAATTTACAATTAATGTCATAGTGCAAGTATCACAGGAAGTAAGCCATTTTAGATTGAAATCTGAATTTTGACACCATGTTGACATGGTATCAAATACCATCATCATCAAGTTTGATCATATTTGATCAAACTTGTCCAGCAGGGGGCAGCAAGAGACCACAAATGAACCCCAAAGGAATTTCTCTTGGTAAGTAACTGATCTTAACTCTTTGGTTTCCTTATATATTTAAGTTGAACAGATATACAAATCCTGCTTGAAAACTGACAAACTTACTCTTGTTCAATACATTTCATTTTTTATTTATATAGCGCCAAATCATGAAACATGTCATCAGGGGTGTACTGGGACAAAAAAAAATCGGCCCTGGCATTTTGGATTAGACTGGCCCACCACATTTTGTTGTGTACTGAATGTGTATACCAACTGTACAATACCTTGAGGTCAGGTTAATGGAAATTAGTGAGAGTGGACACTTAAAATACTTCTAAAATCTTAATTTATTAACACGGTAAAATGTAAACTCCATCACAGCACAGCAACTATTCTTAGATCAGAGAGAGAGAGAGAGAAAGAGAGGTGTCAGGGTCAATCACACATATTATCACGTTACATCATTATAAGAAGTTATTGTAAGTTGCTCATCAGATCTATTTAGTCTTCCAGATACTGTAGGGTAACATTGGACTAATGTGCACTCACTGTGTAAAAAAGGATGCCAATGACAAAATGAACCAGAGAAAGGCCTCACTTATCATGGAAAGAAAGAAAACATATAGTAACATAATATAAATTTTGATTTACTCAGTCATTTGTAATAAGTATTTTATTTATCTAATTTCCTAATTTTTGATCATATTTTCTTTAAAATCGCAGACTTTTTGCTATTTTCCATGTAAATCCTTGGTGGCGCTTCATAGCGAAGCCGGTGAGGCCGCAGCAAGCTTGGCCTCCCCTGGGATTGTGCAATCCCATGTTAACTGCGCTGACTTCCATTCTGTGAATGCATCTTCCTGTCTCTAGATCATAAATTCAATTGTTCAAACAGTTATGAACAGATTTTCCACAATTTAATATATGTGGATTACGAATTGTGTTTTGGTCATCAAACTGTGTGCAGATAACATGTTTTCGTGGTGCTGGCTGATCATAAACAGCAAAGAACTGGTTGTAAGTGAGGTCGGCAGTTCCTTGGCCGCTAGGCAGGGGGCGCTCAAGGGGCACCGCTCGTGATCCCCAAATAGTAGAGTCAAAACAAGTTATTGATGTTTTATTAGCGAGTTTTGCTAAACAAGTAAAGCACTAAAAAGACTCTAAACATCCAGCGGAACAGGACTGATGAAGGAAGGCTTTCCTCCCTGGCAGTGAGCTCCATTGAGACTGAGAGACTTTTAAAACTGAAGAAGATAAAGAGAACTTTTACCGGAAAATGATGATATTTTTGTTCAGAAAGAGCGCCGCAGGGACTTAAATTATAACTAGAGGTAAGACAGCGATACTTATTCATGTTTTGTTTTTGTGATAAAATGTGCGTAATGTGGGTTATAGTTTTAGAATGTGTTACAAATGCAGAAATCCATCATAACTCATAAACTGTTACAGTCAAATGACAAATAATTTATTTTTATTTTTTCATCAAATAATCAATATTTTTCCATGTCTCTTGGTGAATTAATTTGGCTCAATCAGTCTCCTTCAGCACTTTGCAACAAGTCTACTCTGTAGAGTGTATATATTTGTAAATCTGACTCTGATGACGTCAGTGCCTCACCAGCTATGAACCCTACCGCACGTCACTGACTACAACCACCACCATATTTTACATCAGACAACGGAGCAGATGAAGGGCCTGCTGTTGGGAACATGTCAGTCAGTCTGACACATTTCGCAGCGTCCGTTTGAAGAACTCGTTTCTTTTTTTCGTGCAGTTTCTCTGCGCCTCCCTTGCGTTTCTTATCCATTACTACTGTGAACACCGCTGCACAAAGTTCCACATGGAGCGTGAAGGTGTTTTTCTACTTTATGATTGGCCTAGCCCTTTAGACTGTCAGGGATGATAACCAATGGGCTGCAGTAGCCCGTGGTAAGGGCCGGATGATCGGAACAGACTCTTGCACTGCTGATTTTATTTTTCTTTATGCATTATGCAAATATAACAAGACTGATATATAAAATAATAATAATAATAATACATATTATTAATATACTTGTCGTGTCTGCCGGCCCAAACAGCACGTCGGCCCACCGGGAAAATGCCCGGTACGTCCGATTACCAGTCCATGCCTGCATGTCATCTAAAGGAAGTTTACAATGTCAAAATCAATCAGATTATACATATTAAGTCAGATTATCCAGATTGGTAAAAGAAATCCTATATAAGGGAACCAGTTGATTGCATCAAAGTCGTAACAAGCAGCATTCACTCCTGAAGAAGCATAGAGCCACAGGGAGAGTCGTTTGCATTGTACATGGCTTTGCAGCAATCCCTCATACTGATCAAGCATGAAGTGACAGCAGAAGGAAAAACTCCCCATTAACAGGAAGGAAAAACCTCCAGCAGAACCGGGCTCAGTATGAACGGTAATCAGCCTTGACCGACTAGGGTTTACAAAAGAGAGAGAAGAGACACAACAAGACAGACAAAAAAGCACAGAAGCACACATTGATCCAGTAATGTGTTTTACATTAGATGGTAATAACAGGTGATCTGTCTTCCCTAGATGATGTCACAGCTAACAGAACGCCAGACCAGGTGTACCTACTATGGAGAAAAAATAGAAAAAACAAAAAGTTAAAAGCTGAAATGACAACAGTCATGCAAAATTGAATAACAATAGACCCTGATGTCCTCCAGCAGCCTAAGCCTATAGCAGCATAACTATAGAGGTAGCTCAGGGTAACATGAACCACTCTAACTATAAGCTTTGTCAAAAAGGAAAGTCCCAAGAGCCAGCTTCTAGAGGAGGAGTTCAAGTATCTTGGGGTCTTGTTCACGAATGAAGAGAACATGGAGCGGGAGATCGACAGGCGGATGGGTGCAGCGTCGGCTGTGAAGCTGGCGCTGTACCGATCCGTTGTGGTGAAGAGAGAGCTGAGCCAAAAGGCCCAGCTCTCGATTTACCAGTCAATCTACGTTCCTACCCTCATCTATGGTCACGAGCTTTGGGTCGTGACCGAAAGAACGAGATCCCGGATACAAGCGGCCAAAATGAGTTTTCTCCATAGTGTGTCTGGGCTCTCCCTTAGAGATAGGGTGAGGAGCTCAGTCATCCGTGGAGGACTCAGAGTAGAGCCGCTGCTCCTTCACATTGAGAGGAGCCACTTGAGGTGGCTCGGGCATCTGGTCAGGATGCCTCTTGGACGTCTCCCTGGTGAGGTGTTCCGGGCATGTCCCACCGGGAGGAGGCCCAGGGGAAGACCCAGGACACGCTGGAGAGACTCTGCTGGCCTGGGAACGCTTTGGGATTCCCCCGGAGGAAGTGGCCCAAGTGGCTGGGGAGAGGAAGGTGTGGGCCTCCCTCTTGAAGCTGCTACCCCCGCGACCTGACCCCGGATAAGCGGAAGACGATGGATGGATGGAAAAAGGAAAGTTTTAGGATTAGTCTTAAAAGTAGACAGGGTGTCTGCGTCACGGACCAAAACTGGGAGTTGGTTCCACTGGAGAGGAGCATGATAGCTTAAGGATCTGCCTCCCGTTCTGGTTTTACAGACTTTAGGAACCACCAGCAGACCTGCTTTCTGAGAGTGAAGTGGTCTGTTAGAAATTACTAAAGTTTGTACACAACATACACATGTGGAATATTGCTAACGTGTTACTTTAGCAATATTCCAATTGCTAAAGTGTTACTTTTACATTATTACTTTTGGGTGTGTATCCACCAATTTAACTGTCAAACTTTCATAAAAGCTGTCTTAATGCAAGAAACGAAACCCTTAAACACATGAAATAATTAACTTTAAATAACTAAAAAGGTTTTGTTAACTTTTCACATGAAGCTGGATTAACAGCTAGTAAGATACCTTTGATTAAATTTGTATACTAGTGTTTAAACCAGGGGTGTCAAACGTACGGCCTGCGGGCTGGATCTGGCCCGCCGAACGATTTAGTCCGGCCCGGTGGCCGAATGCATTTTCATTATTCAACGGCTGTGTCTCCTCGGTGCATCGACCGATCTGCACCAGATTTTTTGTGAGTCGTGGGGGAGCGCTGCCCAACGCGTACGTGTGTATTGCATGGTAGATGGGTGAGGAAAATGCATGACAGCTTCAGCGGTGGCTGGCGGTGGGAGGTGCGCGTACCTCTAGCGGTGGCCCATAGGCCAGAGCGGCGCTTGGCTGCAAGGGCCGATCATCACCGCTTGCGGTTTTAATTAGGCCCGAGCAGCGAAGCGCTGCGAAGGCCTATTGTATCTGTGTTGTTTAATTAGGCCCGAGCAGCGAAGCGCTGCGAAGGCCTATTGTATCTGTAGTGTTTAATTATTATTATTAATCTGCCACCCCAAACAGGGGCCTTTTTGAGGGCTTTATCATATTCAAAAACTCACCAAACTTGGCGGATGCATGAAGACTGTTTAAAAATTTAGTATTTTAAGGTCGTCACAAAAATCAAAAGAAAAATACCTCAATGGCGCCACCTAGCAATTTTCAAAGGACCCTTTGCTATTCACTTACTTCATCGTAGAGACATGAGATTTGGTACATTGGTAGAGCTCACCAAGACGCTCAGAATTTACAATTAATGTCATAGTGCAAGTATCACAGGAAATCGGCCATTTTAGATTGAAGGTCTGATTTTGACCCCATTTTTGACGTTTACAGCATTGGTATTTGATCGAACTCCTCCTAGAGATTTTGAGCGAGCGTCTTGAAACTAGGTCAGTCTGATCATAAGGCATGGCCAATTAAAAGTTATCAAAACGGTGAGTTTTTGAGCATTTTGAAGGGGGGTTAGCAGGGGTCAAAGTTCACCTACTCGCCACAAAAAATAAAACTGTTATATCTCCTACACAGAAACACACAGAGGCACCAAACTTTCTGTGATTGATCATCATTGGGTCTTCTACAATATCCAATGGTCAAATGATGACATCACTTAGGCCACGCCCCCTGACAACAGGAAGTGTCATGTTTTGCTGTATATGGTTGCTATGTTACCCCTCTGAGCTAATCAACATGAAACTGTGTCCACAGACAGAAGACATGTTGGTGTGTTGTGGATTCCAGGCCCAACTGGATTCCATGGAGCAGTGAGGCGTGGTGGCGTGGCGAAGTCACCTGAAACGCTGCTGCCATATGTCCAGACTTCCATAGGATATTGACAAATTTAATGAAAAGTAACTTAAAATTACATTAAAAGGACAACATTTTTAAAAGTCAAAAGGCTTATTTAATGCTTTGAGAACATCTTTTCTATTCGGCTACAAAATCAACTGGATTTGAGGGAGCAGGGCAGCGTGGTGGCGTGGCGAAGTCACCTGAAATGCCGCTGCCATATGTCCAGACTTCCATAGGATATTGACAAATTTAATGAAAAGTAACTTAAAATTACATTAAAAGGACAACATTTTTAAAAGTCAAAAGGCTTATTTAATGCTTTGAGAACATCTCTTCTATTCGGCTACAAAATCAACCAAAACAAGATGATCTTTTAAGCTATAAGACCATTTTGAAGATGTCAATACATAGATTTAAAGCTGGTGGGTCGCCACTGCCTCCGGTGGCCAAATGCATCGCTGCATCAACCGATCTGCACCAGATTTTTTGCGAGTCGTGGGGAAGCGCTGCTCAATGCCTTCGTGTGTATTGCCCGGTGGATAGGCGGGGAAAATGCGTGACAGCTTCTGCCATGGCTGACGGCCGGCGGTGCGCGAACCCCTGCGGTGGCCAATAGGCCGGAGCGGAGCACAATAAAGATTTAAAAAGAATTGTAAAATATTTTTCTGGAGCTTGACTCAAAGCAAAACAATGTTTATAATTATTTGTAAACATTTGTATACTCTATGTTTATCTTGTTTTTAAGTATTTTATATTTACAATAAAATGCATAATTTATTTTTCAGACTAGTTCCATATGAGAGGTTGCAAGAAATCTTGTAACTTTACTGAATTTGCAGCTTAAGAAGATTGGGTTTGACAGACAACACCAACATTCCCCTCAATCCAGTGCACACAATACCACAACAGACCTCATCACACTCTACAGTACATCAAGAAAACTAAATCAACTAATACATGTTCACAAGTGCACATGAAATGAAGTTAATCCATATTTGTGTGTCAGGGTGTCTAAGCACTCTCCAGAATTTGACTTCTCAGCAGAACCTGTAATAATTATAGAAAGTAACGTTATAGTTGTTCTGCCTTTTGTTAAGACAGCAAGGAATTCATGTCTTGAATACATTACATAAATAAGATATAAATTAATTCTTAGTCAGAGGAAATCCAAGGCAAAAACAGTTAGAAAAGTTTTGGGTTTTATTTAATCAGAGTGAGACATCACAACTTTGTTAGATCTCTATGTGAATTACGTGAGATAGTGAGTGCTCTCACCTGTTGAAGTTGAATTTGTTCTACACGCTTCTGCCTTGGAAAATATTCGTCTTTTTACAAAAAGAATGTTTAAAGCCAGATTTGTGAATAAAGGTTATTCAGAGAACGCAAGAAAAGGAAGCTTTGTGTGGTGAACTTTTGTCCTAGCTGTCTAGCTGCATATGGCCCCAGGACAGCACAATAGTTTTCTTGAAGTATAATTTTGGAGAAGTAGAAACAAGTATTAATTTCAAAAGGTAGGTAAAAAAATAAAAAAGTTTTTACAAAATCTTAAAATGTTGGATAGTCGTTATTTCCGTCTTGCTGTGAAAATTGGTGAAATATTATCATTTTTAATGCTTAGATATAAAATTGCAAGGCAATTACTAAAATTGCTTTTTGTTGAAAATGTTTTTTGGCATGCCATACTTTATATTTATAGGTAGCCTAGATGTGCATAATAAAAGAGTGGAACTAAAACCTGGTCTAAAATTTTTATGGCGCTTTAACTTGCTAAGAGTAATAACGTTAGATCTTTAAAATGAGATAACTGTCTCATAAAATGCGATAGTTTACTTGGTCTAGAGATGATGCAATTCAATGTTATTTATATAGCGCCAATTCATGAAAGATGTCATCTCAAGCTGCATTGTCCATGGCTTTGCAGCAATCCCTCATACTGTGCAAGCATGAAGCGACAGTGGGGAAAAAAAACTCCCCATTAACGGGAAGGAAAAACCTCCAGCAGAACCGGGCTCAGTATGAACGGTCATCTGCCTCCATCGACTGGGGGTTACAGAAGACAGAGCAGAGACACAACAAGACAGACAAAAAAGCACAAAAGCACACATTGATCCAGTAATCTGTTCTACGTTAGATGGTAGTAGCGGGTGATCTGTCTTCCCTGGATGATGCCACAGCTAACAGAATGCAGTCGTCTGCATTGTCCATGGCTTTGCAGCAATCCCTCATACTGAGCAAGCATGAAGCGACAGCGGGGAAAAAAACTTCCCATTAACGGGAAGGAAAAACCTCCAGCAGAACCGGGCTCAGTATGAACGGTCATCTACCTCGATCGACTGGGGGTTACAAAAGACAGAGAAGAGGCACAACGCAGCTGTTTAGAGCATTGAGCTTGGTCCCAGATGTTCTGAGTTCAACTCCCACAGACTGCCACTCTGGGTCCCTGAGCAAGACCCTTAACCCCTGATTGCTCCCCAGGCGCCGCACAGTGGCAGCCCACTGCTCCCCAAGGGGATGTGTTAAAATACAGAAGTGAATTTCTCCATTGTGAGATCAATAAAGTTCAATTAATATTATAACTATAGAGGTAGCTCAGGGTAACATGAGCCACTCTAACTATAAGCTTTGTCAAAAAGGAAAGTTTTAAGCTTAGTCCTAAAAGTAGACGGGGTGTCTGCATTACGGACCAAAACTGTGAGTTGGTTCTACAGGAGAGGAGCCTGATAGCTAAAGGATCTGCCTCCCATTCTACTTTTAGAGACTCTAGGAACCACCAGCAGACCTGCAGTCTGAGAGCAAAGTGCTCTGTTAGGCACATACGGGGTAATCAGAGCTCTGATATATGATGGAGCTTGATTATTAAGGGCATAATGCGTTAGTAGAAGAATTTTAAATTCTATTTTTGATTTAACAGTAAGCCAGTGAAGGAAGGCTAAAATTGGAGAAATATGATCCCTCTTGTTGATTTTCATCAGAACTCCTTCTGCAGCATTTTGGATCAGTTGAAGACTTTAAACTGCATTTTGTGGACTTCCTTATAGTAGTAAAGAATTACAATAGTCCAGCCTTCAAGTAACAAATGCATGGACAAGTTTTTGAGCATTGCTCCTGGACAGAATGTTTCTAATTTAGAAGGTGAAAAAAGGAAACTCTGGAAACCTTTTTAATATGGGATTTCAATGACCTGTCTTGGTCAAAAATAGCACAAAGATTTTTGACTTTATTACCAGAGGCCACATGTGGAATATTGCTAAAGTAATACTTTAGCAATATTTCCAATTGATAAAGTGTTACTGTTACAGTATTTCTTTTGGGTGTTTATCCACCAATTCAACTGTCAAACGTTCATAAAAGCTGTCTTAATGCAAGAAACGAAACCGTTAAACACATGAAATAACAATTAACTTTAAAGAACTAAAAGGGTTTTGTTAACTTTTGACATAAAGCTTGATTAACAGCTAGTAAGATACCTTTGATTACATTGGTATATTTATGTTTATACCAGGGTGTCAAACGTACGGCCCGTGGGCTGAATCCGGCCCGCTGAACGCTTTAGTCCGGTCCGGTGGCCCAATGCAATTTCATTATTCAACGGCTGTATCTCCTCGCTGCATCGACCGATCTTCACCAGATTTTTTGTGAGTCGTGGGGGAGTGCTGCCCAACGCGTTCGTGTGAATCGCCCGGTGGACGGGCGGGAAAAATGTGTGACAACTTCTGCGGTGGCTGGTGACCGGTGGTGCGCGAACCCCCGCGGTGGCCAATAGGCCAGAGCGGCGCTTGGCTGCGAGGGCCGATCATCACCGCTTGCGGTTTTAATTAGGCCCGAGCAGCGAAGCGCTGCGAAGGCCTATTGTATCTGTAGTGTTTAATTATTATTATTAATCTGCCACCCCAAAGAGGGGCCTTTTTGAGGGCTTTATCATATTCAAAAACTCACCAAACTTGGCAGATGCATGAAGACTGTTTAAAAATTTTGTATTTTAAGGTCGTCACAAAAATCAAAAGAAAAATGCCTCAACGGCGCCACCTAGCAATTTTCAAAGGACCCTTTGCTATTCACTTACTTCATCGTAGAGACATGAGATTTGGTACAGTGGTAGAGCTCACCAAGACGCTCAGAATTTACAATTAATGTCATAGTGTAAATATCACAGGAAGTCGGCCATTTTAGATTGAAGGTCTGATTTTGACCCCATTTTTGACGTTTACAGCATTGGTATTTGATCGAACTCCTCCTAGAGATTTTGAGCGAGCGGCTTGAAAGTCGGTCAGTCTGATCATAAGGCATGGCCAATTAAAAGTTATTAAAACGGTGAGTTTTTGAGCATGCTGAAGGGGCGTTAGCAGGGGTCAAAGTTCACCTACTCGCCACAAAAAATAAAACTGTTATATCTCCTACACAGAAACACACAGAGGCACCAAACTTTCTGTGATTGATCATCATCGGGTCTTTTTTAATATCCAATGGTCAAATTATGACATCACTTAGGCCACGCCCCCTGACAACAGAAAGTGTCATGTTTTGCTGTAAATGGTCGCTATGTTACCCCTCTGAGCTAATCAACATGAAACTGTGTCCAGAGACAGAAGACATGTTGGTGTATTGTGGATTCCAGCCCCAAGTGGATTCGATGGAGCAGGGGAGCGTGGCGGCGTGGTGAAGTCACCTCAAACGCCGCTGCCATACGTTTGGCTCTGAATTCCACATTTTTGGGCCGAGCTGCTTAAAACTCACTTGGATGCATCCTTATCTAGCCCCCGAGAGGAATCCATAACAAACTTTGGTGGGCGTGACCTAATGCCTCAACGGCGCCACCTAGCAATTTTCAAAGGACCCTTTGCTATTCACTTACTTCATCGTAGAGACATGAGATTTGGTACAGTGGTAGAGCTCACCAAGACGCTCAGAATTTACAATTAATGTCATAGTGTAAATATCACAGGAAGTCGGCCATTTTAGATTGTAGGTCTGATTTTGACCCCTTTTTTGACGTTTATAGCATTGGTATTTGATCGAACTCCTCCTAGAGATTTTGAGCGAGCAGCTTGCAACTCGGTCAGTCTGATCATAAGGCATGGCCAATTAAAAGTTATCAAAACGGTGAGTTTTTGAGCTTGTTGAAGGGGCGTTAGCAGGGGTCAAATTTCACCTACTCGCCACAAAAAATAAAACTGTTATATCTCCTACACAGAAACACACAGAGGCACCAAACTTTCTGTGATCGATCATCATCGGGTCTCCTACAATTTCCAATGGTCAAATGATGACATTGCTTAGGCCACGCCCCCTGACAACAGGAAGTGTCATGTTTTATTGTTAACAGTCGCTATGTTACCCCTCTGAGCTAATCAACATGAGACTGTGTTTAGAAACAGAAGACATGTTAGTGTATTGTGGATTCCAGGCCCAACTGGATTCCATGTAGCAGTGCGGCGTGGTGGCGTGGCGAAGTCACCTGAAACGCCGATGCCATATGTCCAGACTTCCATAGGATATTGACAAATTTAATAAAAAGTAACTTAAAATTACCTTAAAAGGACAACATTTTTAAATGTCAAAAGGCTTATTTAATGCTTTGAGAACATCTCTTCTATTCGGCTACACAATCAACCAAAACAGGATGATCTTTTAAGCTATAAGACCATTTTTAAGATGTCAATACATAGATTTTAAGCTGGTGGGTCGCCACTGCCTCCGGTGGCCAAATGCATCGCTGCATCAACTGATCTGCACCAGATTTTTTGCGAGTCGTGGGGGAGCGCTGCTCAATGCCTTCGTGTGTATTGCCCGGTGGACAGGCGGGGAAAATGCGTGACAGCTTCTGCCGTTGCTGGCGGCCGGCGGTGCGCGAACCCCTGCGGTGGCCAATAGGCCGGAGCGGAGCACAATAAAGATTTAAAAAGAATTGTAAAATATTTTTCTGGAGCTTGACTCAAAGCAAAACAATGTTTATAATTATTTGTAAACATTTGTATACTCTATATTTATCTTGTTTTTAAGTATTTTATATTTACAATAAAATGCATAATTTATTTTTTAGACTAGTTCCATATGTAAGGTTGAAGGAATCTTGTAACTATACTGAATTTGCAGCTTAAGAAGATTGGGTTTGACAGACAACACCAACTGTCCCCTCAATCCAGTGCACACAATACCACAACAGACCTCATCACGCTCTACAGTACATCAAGAAAACTACATCAACTAAAATAAGTTCACGAGTGCACATGAAATGAAGTTAATCCATATTTGTGTGTCAGGGTGTCTAAGCACTCTCCAGAATTTGACATCTCAGCAGAGCCTGTAATAATTATAGAAAGTAACGTTATAGTTGTTCTGCCTTTTGTTAAGACAGCAAGGAATTCATGTCGTGAATACATTACATAAATAAGATATAAATAAATTCTTAGTCAGATGAAATCCAAGGCAAAAACAGTTAGAAAAGTTTTGGGTTTTATTTAACATATTTAATCAGAGTGAGACATCACAACTTTGTTAGATCTCTATGTGAATTACGTGAGATAGTGAGTGCTCTCACCTTAAAAAAAGATCTTTGACGTGTTTTGCTCCGGTTAAAAGCTGCTTTTCAGCTATGAAGCTAGGGAAACTGCTAATGTTGAAGTTGAATTTGTTCTACACGCTTCTGCCTTGAAAAAATATTTGTCTTTTTACAAAAACAATGTTTAAAGCCAGATTTGGGAACAAAGGTTATTCAGACAACGCAAGAAAAGGAAGCTTTGTGTGGGGAACTTTTGTCCTAGCTGTCTAGCTGCATATGGCCCCAGGACAGCACAATAGTTTTCTTGAAGTATAATTTTGGAGAAGTAGAAACAAGTATTCATTTCAAAAGGTAGGTAAAAAAGGAAAAAAGTTTTTACAAAATCTTAAAATGTTGGATAGTCGTTATTTCCATCTTGCTGTGAAAATTGGTGAAATATTATCATTTTTAATGCTTAGATATAAAATTGCAAGGCAATTACTAAAATTGCCTTTTGTTGAAAATGTTTTTTGGCATACCATACTTTTAATTTTTGTAGGTAGCCTAGATGTGCATAATAAAAGAGTGGAACTAAAACCTGTTCTAAAATTATTATGGAGCTTTAACTTGCTAAGAGTAATAACGTTAGATGATTATATCTTTAAAATGAGATAACTGTCTCATAAAATGTGATAGTTTACTTGGTCTAAAGAGATGATGCAATTCAATGTTATTTATATAGCGCCAATTCATGAAACATGTCATCTCAAGGCGCTTTACAAAGTCAAAATCAATCAGATTGTACAGATTGGGTCAGATTATACACATTGGTAAAAAAAAATCCTATATAAGGGAACAAGTTCATTGCATCAAAGTCTTGACAAGCAGCATTCTCTCCTGAAGAAGCGTAGAGCCACAGGGAGAGTCGTCTGCATTGTACATGGCTTTGCAGCAATCCCTCATACTGAGCAAGCATGAAGCGACATCGGGGGGAAAAAAAACTCCCCATTAACGGGAAGGAAAAACCTCCAGCAGAACCAGGCTCAGTATGAACGGTCATCTGCCTCAATCGACTGGGGTTACAGAAGACAGAGCAGAGACACAACAAGAGAGACAAAAAAGCACAGAAGCACACATTGATCCAGTAATCTGTTCTACATTAGATGGTAGTAGCGGGTGATCTGTCTTCCCTGGATGATACCACAGCTAACAGAACGCCAGACCAGGTGTACTTACTATTAAGAAAAAAGAGAGAGAATAAAAAGTTAAAAGCTGTAATGACAACAGTGATGCAAAACTGGAGAACAGTAGACTGGAGAACAGTAGAACTAGGTAGAGTGAGAAATATAGCCCCTGATGTCCTCCTGTAGCTTAAGCCTATAGCAGCATAACTATAGAGGTAGCTCAGGGTAACATGAGCCACTCTAACTATAAGCTTTGTCAAAAAGGAAGGTCTCAGAAGCCAGCTTCTAGTGGAGGAGTTCAAGTATTTTGGGGTCTTGTTCATGAATGAGGGGAAGATGGAGCGGGAGATGGACAGGCGGATTGGTGCAACGTCTGCTGTGAAGCGGGTGCTGTACCGATCCGTTGTGGTGAAGAGAGAGCTGAGCCAAAAGGCGAAGCTCTCCATTTAACGGCCGATCTACGTTCCTACCCTCATTTATGGTCACGAGCTTTGGGTCGTGGCCGAATGAACGAGATCCCTGATACAAGCGGCCGAAATGAGTTTTCTCCGTAGTGTGTCTGGGCTCTCCCTTAGAGATAGGGTGAGGAGCTCAGTCATCCGGGGAGGACTCAGAGTAGAGCCGCTGCTCCTCCACGTCGAGAGGAGCCAGTTGAGGTGGCTCGGGCATCTGGTTAGGATGCCTCCTGGACGCCTCCCTGGTGAGGTGTTCCGGGCACGTCCCACCGGGAGGAGACCCAGGGGAAGACCTGGGACACGCTGGAGAGACTATGTTTCTAGGCTGGCCTGGGAACACCTTGGGATTCCCCTTGAGAAGGTGGCCCAAGTGGCTGGGGAGAGGGACGTCTGGGCCTCCTTTATAAAGCTGCTACGCCCGCGATATTGCTAAAGTGTTCCTTTAGCAATAGTCCAATTGCTAAAGTGTTACTTTTACATTACTTTTGGTTGTGTATCCACCAATTTAGATGTTAAACTTTCATAAAAGCTGTCTTAATGCAAGAAACAAAACCCTTAAACACATAAAATAGCAAGTAACTTTAAAAAACTAAAATGGTTTTGTTAACTTTTCACATTAAGCTGGATTAACAGCTAGTAAGATACCTTTGATTAAATTGGTATACTAATGTTTAAACCAGGGGTGTCAAAGCTACGGCCCGCAGGCCGAATTCGGCCCGCCGAACGATTTAGTCCAGTCCGGTGGCCAAATGCATTATCATTATTCAACGGCTGTATCTCCTCGCTGCATCGAGCGATCTGCACCAGATTTTTTGTGAGTCGTGGGGGAGCGCTGCCGAACACGTTCGTGTGAATCGCCCAGTGGACGGGCGGGCAAAATGCGTGACAGCATCTGCGGTGGCGGGCGGCCGGCGGTGCGCAATTCCCAGCGGTGGCCAATAGGCCAGAGCGGCGCTTTGCTGCGAGGGCCGATCATCACCGCTTGCGGTTTTAATTAGGCCCGAGCAGCGAAGCGCTGCGAAGGCCTATTGTATCTGTGTTGTTTAATTATTATTATTAATCTGCCACCCCAAAGAGGGGCCTTTTTGGGGGCTTTATCATACTCAAAAACTCACCAAACTTGGCGGATGCAAGAAGACTGTTTAAAAATTTTGTATTTTAAGGTCGTCACAAAAATCAAAACAAAAATGCCTCAACGGCGCCACCTAGCAATTTTCAAAAGACCCTTTGCTATTCACTTACTTCATCGTAGAGACATGAAATTTGGTACAGTGGTAGAGCTCACCAAGACGCTCAGAATTTACAATTAATGTCATAGTGAAAATATCAAAGGAAGTCGGCCATTTTAGATTGAAGGTCTGATTTTCACCTCAATTTTGACGTTTACAGCATTGGTACTTGATCGAACTCCTCCTAGGGATTTCGAGCGAGCGGCTTGAAACTCGGTCAGTCTGATCATAAGGCATGGCCAATTAAAAGTTATCAAAACGGTGAGTTTTTGAGCATGTTGAAGGGGCGTTAGCAGGGGTCAAAGTTCACCTACTCGCCACAAAACATAAAACTGTTATATCTCCTACACAGAAACACACAGAGGCACCAAACTTTCTGTGATTGATCATCATCGGGTCTTCTACAATATCCAATGGTCAAATGATGACCTTGCTTAGGCCACGCCCCCTGACAACAGGAAGTGTCATGTTTTGTTGTAAGCGGTCGCTATGTTACCCCTTTAAGCTAATCAACATGAAACTGTGTCCACAGACAGAACACATGTTGATGTGTTGTGGATTTCAGGCCCAACTGGATTCGATGGAACAGGGGGGCGTGGCGGCGTGGCATATTCACCTCAAACGCTGCTGTCATACGTTTGGCTCTGAATTCCACAGTTTTGGGCCAAGCTGCTTAAAACTCATTTGGATGCATCCTTATCCACCCCCCAACAGGAATCCATAACAAACTTTAGTGAGCAGGACTTAGTTTCTCCATAGCGCCACCAAGCAATTTTCAAAGGACCCTTTGCTATTCACTTAGTTCATCGTAGAGTAATGAAATTTTGTACAGTTGTAGATCTCAGCAAGACGCTCAGAATTTACAATTAATGTCATAGTGCAAGTATCACAGGAAGTAAGCCATTTTAGATTGAAATCTGAATTTTGACACCATGTTGACATGGTATCAAATACCATCATCATCAAGTTTGATCATATTTGATCAAACTTGTCCAGCAGGGGGCAGCAAGAGACCACAAATAAACCCCAAAGGAATTTCTCTTGGTAAGTAACTGATCTTAACTCTTTGGTTTCCTTATATATTTAAGTTGAACAGATATACAAATCCTGCTTGAAAACTGACAAACTTACTCTTGTTCAATACATTTCATTTTTTATTTATATAGGGCCAAATCATGAAACATGTCATCAGGGGTGTACTGGGACAAAAAAATCGGCCCTGGCATTTTGGATTAGACTGGCCCACCACATTTTGTTGTGTACTGAATGTGTATACCAACTGTACAATACCTTGAGGTCAGGTTAATGGAAATTAGTGAGAGTGGACACTTAAAATACTTCTAAAATCTTAATTTATTAACACGGTAAAATGTAAACTCCATCACAGCACAGCAACTATTCTTAGATCAGAGAGAGAGAGAGAGAAAGAGAGGTGTCAGGGTCAATCACACATATTATCACGTTACATCATTATAAGAAGTTATTGTAAGTTGCTCATCAGATCTATTTAGTCTTCCAGATACTGTAGGGTAACATTGGACTAATGTGCACTCACTGTGTAAAAAAGGATGCCAATGACAAAATGAACCAGAGAAAGGCCTCACTTATCATGGAAAGAAAGAAAATATATAGTAACATAATATAAATTTTGATTTACTCAGTCATTTGTAATAAGTATTTTATTTATCTAATTTCCTAATTTTTGATCATATTTTCTTTAAAATCGCAGACTTTTTGCTATTTTCCATGTAAATCCTTGGTGGCGCTTCATAGCGAAGCCGGTGAGGCCGCAGCAAGCTTGGCCTCCCCTGGGATTGTGCAATCCCATGTTAACTGCGCTGACTTCCATTCTGTGAATGCATCTTCCTGTCTCTAGAACATAAATTCAATTGTTCAAACAGTTATGAACAGATTTTCCACAATTTAATATATGTGGATTACGAATTGTGTTTTGGTCATCAAACTGTGTGCAGATAACATGTTTTCGTGGTGCTGGCTGATCATAAACAGCAAATAACTGGTTGTAAGTGAGGTCGGCAGTTCCTTGGCCGCTAGGCAGGGGGCGCTCAAGGGGCACCGCTCGTGATCCCCAAATAGTAGAGTCAAAACAAGTTATGGATGTATTATTAGCGAGTTTTGCTAAACAAGTAAAGCACTAAAAAGACTCTAAACATCCAGCGGAACAGGACTGATGAAGGAAGGCTTTCCTCCCTGGCAGTGAGCTCCATTGAGACTGAGAGACTTTTAAAACTGAAGAAGATAAAGAGAACTTTTACCGGAAAATGATGATATTTTTGTTCAGAAAGAGCGCCGCAGGGACTTAAATTATAACTAGAGGTAAGACAGCGATACTTATTCATGTTTTGTTTTTGTGATAAAATGTGCGTAATGTGGGTTATAGTTTTAGAATGTGTTACAAATGCAGAAATCCATCATAACTCATAAACTGTTACAGTCAAATGACAAATAATTTATTTTTATTTTTTCATCAAATAATCAATATTTTTCCATGTCTCTTGGTGAATTAATTTGGCTCAATCAGTCTCCTTCAGCACTTTGCAACGAGTCTACTCTGTAGAGTGTATATATTTGTAAATCTGACTCTGATGACGTCAGTGCCTCACCAGCTACCCTACCGCACGTCACTGACTACAACCACCACCACCACCACCACCACCACTATATTTTACATCAGACAACGGAGCAGATGAAGGGCCTGCTGTTGGGAACATGTCAGTCAGTTTGACACATTTCGCAGCGTCCGTTTGAAGAACTCGTTTCTTTTTTTCGTGCAGTTTCTCTGCGCCTCCCTTGCGTTTCTTATCCATTACTACTGTGAACACCGCTGCACAAAGTTCCACATGGAGCGTGAAGGTGTTTTTCTACTTTATGATTGGCCTAGCCCTTTAGACTGTCAGGGATGATAACCAATGGGCTGCAGTAGCCTGTGGTAAGGGCCGGATGATCGGAACAGACTCTTGCGCTGCTGATTTTATTTTTCTTTATGCATTATGCAAATATAACAAGACTGATATATAAAATAATAATAATAATAATACATATTATTAATATACTTGTCGGGTCTGCCGGCCCAAACAGCACGTCGGCCCACCGGGAAAATGCCCGGTACGCCCGATTACCAGTCCATGCCTGCATGTCATCTAAAGGAAGTTTACAATGTCAAAATCAATCAGATTATACGTATTAAGTCAGATTATCCAGATTGGTAAATGAAATTCCTATATAAGGGAACCAGTTGATTGCATCAAAGTCGTAACAAGCAGCATTCACTCCTGAAGAAGCATAGAGCCACAGGGAGAGTCGTTTGCATTGTACATGGCTTTGCAGCAATCCCTCATACTGATCAAGCATGAAGTGACAGCAGAAGGTAAAACTCCCCATTAACAGGAAGGAAAAACCTCCAGCAGAACTGGGCTCAGTATGAACGGTCATCTGCCTCGACCGACTGAGGGTTACAGAAGACAGAGCAGAGACACAACAAGACAGACAAAAAAGCACAGAAGTTCTACATTAGATGGTAGTAGCGGGTGATCTGTCTTCCCTGGATGATGCCACAGCTAACAGAATGCCAGACCAGGTGTACCTACTATGAAGAAAAAAGAAAAATCAAAAAGTTAAAAGCTGAAATGACAACAGTCATTCAAAATTGAAGAACAATAGACCCTGATGTCCTGCAGTAGCCTAAACGTATAGCAGCATAACTATAGAGGTAGCTCAGGGTAACATGAGCCACTCTAACTATAAGCTTTTTAAAAAAGGAAAGTCCAAAGAGCCAGCTTCTAGTGGAGGAGTTCAAGTATTTTGGGGTCTTGTTCACAAATGAGGGGAAGATGGAGCGGGAGATCGACAGGCGGATTGGTGCGGCGTCTGCTGTGAAGCGGGCGCTGTACCAATCCGTTGTGGTGAAGAGAGAGCTGAGCCAAAAGGCGAAGCTCTCGATTTACCGGTCGATCTACGTTCCTACCCTCATCTATGGTCACAAGCTTTGGGTCGTGACTGAAAGAACGAGATCCCGGATACAAGCGGCCGAAATGAGTTTTCTCCATAGTGTGTGTGAGCTCTCCCTTAGAGATAGGGTGAGGAGCTCAGTCATCCGGGGAGGACTCAGAGTAGAGCCGCTGCTTCTTCACATCGAGAGGAGCCAGTTGAGGTGGCTTGTGCATCTGGTTAGGATGCCTCCCTGGTGAGGTGTTCTGGGCACGTCCCACCGGGAGAAGGCCCAGGGGAAGACCCAGGACACGCTGGAGGGACTATGTCTCCCGGCTGGCATGGGAACGCCTTGGGATTCCCCCGGAGGAGCTGGCCCAAGTGGCTGGGGAGAGAGACGTCTGGGCCTCCTTTATAAAGCTGCTACCCCCGCGATATTGCTAAAGTGTTCCTTTAGCAATAGTCCAATTGCTAAAGTGTTACTTTTACATTACTTTTGGGTGTGTATCCACCAATTTAGATGGTAAACTTTCATAAAAGCTGTCTTAATGCAAGAAACAAAACCCTTAAACACATGAAATAGCAAGTAACTTCAAAAAACTAAAATGGTTTTGTTAACTTTTCACATTAAGCTGGATTAACAGCTAGTAAGATACTTTTGATTAAATTGGTATACTAATGTTTAAACCAGGGGTGTCAAAGCTACGGCCCGCGGGCCGAATTCGCCCCGCCGAACGATTTAGTCCGGTCCGGTGGCCAAATGCATTATCATTATTCAACGGCTGTATCTCCTCGCTGCATTGAGCGATCTGCACCAGATTTTTTGTGAGTCGTGGGGGAGCGCTGCCGAACACGTTCGTGTGAATCACCCAGTGGACGGGCGGGCAAAATGCGTGACAGCATCTGCGGTGGCGGGCGGCCGGCGGTGCGCAAATCCCAGCGTTGGCCAATAGGCCAGAGCGGCGCTTTGCTGCGAGGGCCGATCATCACCGCTTGCGGTTTTAATTCTTATTATTCTGCCCCCCTAAAGAGGGGCCTTTTTGGGGGCTTTCTCATTTTCAAAAACTCACCAAACTTTGCAGATGCATGGTGACTGTTTAAAAATTTTGTATTTTAAGGGCGTCACAAAAATCAAAAGAAAAATGCCTCAACGGCGCCACCTAGCAATTTTCAAAGGACCCTTTGCTATTCACTTACTTCATCGTAGAGACATGAGATTTGGTACAGTGGTAGAGCTCACCAAGACGCTCAGAATTTACAATTAATGTCATAGTGCAAATATCACAGGAAGTCGGCCATTTTAGATTGAATGTCTGATTTTGACCCCATTTTTGACGTGTACAGCAGTGGTATTTGATCGAACTCCTCCTAGAGATTTTGAGCGAGTGGCTTGAAACTCGGTCAGTCTGATCATAAGGCATGGCCAATTAAAAGTTATCAAAACGGTGAGTTTTTGAGCTTGTTGAAGGGGCATTAGCAGGGGTCAAAGTTCACCTACTCGCCACAAAAAATAAAACTGTTATATCTCCTACACAGAAACACACAGAGACACCAAACTTTCTGTGATTGATCATCATCGGGTCTTCTTTAATATCCAATGGTCAAAGGATGACATCACTTAGGCCACGCCCCCTGACAACAGGAAGTGTCATGTTTTGCTGTAAACGGTCGCTATGTTACCCCTCTGAGCTAATCAACATGAAACTATGTCCAGAGAGAGAAGACATGTTGTTGTGTTGTGGATTCCAGCCCCAAGTGGATTTGATGGAGCAGGAGAGCGTGGCGGCGTGGTGAAGTCACCTCAAACGCCGCTGCCATATGTTTGGCTTTGAATTCCACATTTTTGGGCCGAGCTGCTTAAAACTCACTTGGATGCATCCTTATCCACCCCCCAACAGGAATCCATAACAAACTTTGGTGGGCGTGACCTAATGCCTCAACGGCGCCACCTAGCAATTTTCAAAGGACCCTTTGCTATTCACTTACTTCATCATAGAGACATGAGATTTGGTACAGTGGTAGAGCTCACCAAGACGCTCAGAATTTACAATTAATGTCATAGTGTAAATATCACAGGAAGTCGGCCATTTTAGATTGAAGGTCTGATTTTGACCCCATTTCTGACGTTTACAGCATTGGTATTTGATCGAACTCCTCCTAGAGATTTTGAGCGAGCGGCTTGAAACTCGGGCAGTCTGATCATAAGGCATTGCCAATTAAAAGTTATCAAAACGGTGAGTTTTTGAGCATGCTGAAGGGGCGTGAGCAGGGGTCAAAGTTCACCTACTCGCCATGAAACACAAAACTGTTATATTTCATACACAAAAACTCACAGAGCCACCAAACTTTCAGTAGTTGATTACCACTAGGTCTCCTACAATATCCAATGGTAAAATGATGACATTGCTTAGGCCACGCCCCCTGACAACAGGAAGTGTCATGTTTTATTGTTAACAGTCGCTATGTTACCCCTTTGAGCTAATCAACATGAAACTGTGTCCACAGACAGAAGACATGTTGCTGTGTTGTAGATTCCAGGCCCAACTGGATTCCATGTAGCAGTGCGGTGTGGCGAAGTCACCTGAAACACCGCTGCCATATGTCCAGACTTCCATAGGATATTGACAAATTTAATAAAAAGTAACTTAAAATTACCTTAAAAGGACAACATTTTTAAAAGTCAAAAGGCTTATTTAATGCTTTGAGAACATCTCTTCTATTCGGCTACAAAATCAACCAAAACAGGATGATCTTTTAAGCTATAAGACCATTTTTAAGATGTCAACACATAGATTTTAAACTGGTGGGTCGCCGCTGCCTCCGGTGGCCAAATGCATCGCTGCATCAACTGATCTGCACCAGTTTAATCTCGTCATGGCAAAATTATTTTTTCTCTTCATGTGTGGCCCTAGTACTCCATCGTAAGAACACCGCTGTCGTTACCGCGGGTCCTGGGGGGGAAAAAAAAAAACGCTGCTCCTGGGGGGAATTTTGATTATGCTCACGCATAGATGTGTAATACTTCTAATTGCAATTCAGACAGGCGCAGACTGCACCGTGCAGTTCATTTTAAAGAGGCAGTTTTTGGCGCATATTCCGATAGAAATGGGCTGCGGGGAGCCTAAGTGTGTTGTCGTGGGCGTGTTTACCCGCTGCAGGTAACCGCTGTGAAACAATCAGAAAGATTTCCCCGATTAATAACATCTTTATGGGGCGCTAGACTTATTGTTACTATGTGCTGCTTTACCAGTTCTCTCTCTCTCGCTCGCTTGCTCGTCATCGGACAAAAATCAAACTGCTTCGTGTTTGTATTTGAAATTGTGCGTCAGACTCAGATTTAGAAGTGTTGTTACGACGTTTGAGCTGTAACTGCAACCGTTATATATATCTTGTAACTTTACTGAATTTGCAGCTTAAGAAGATTGGGTTTGACAGACAACACCAACTGTCCCCCCAATCCAGTGCACACAATACCACAACAGACCTCATCACGCTCTACAGTACATCAAGAAAACTAAATCAACTAAAACAAGTTCACAAGTGCACTTGAAATGAAGTTAATCCATATTTGTGTGTCAGGGTGTCTAAGCACTCTCCAGAATTTGACATCTCAGCAGAGCCTGTAATAATTATAGAAAGTAACGTTATAGTTGTTCTGCCTTTTGTTAAGACAGCAAGGAATTCATGTCGTGAATACATTACATAAATAAGATATTAATTAATTCTTAGTCAGAGGAAATCCATGGTAAAAACAGTTAGAAACGTTTTGGGTTCATATTTAATCAGAGTGAGACATCACAACTTTGTTAGATCTCTATGTGAATTACGTCAGATAGTGAGTGCTCTCACATTAAAAAAAGATCTTTGACGTATTTTGCTCTGGTTAAAAGCTGCTTTTCAGCTATGAAGCTAGGGAAACTGCTAATGTTGAAGTTGAATTTGTTCTACATGCTTCTGCCTTGGAAAAATATTTGTCTTTTTACAAAAACAATGTTTAAAGCCAGATTTGGGAACAAAGGTTATTCAGACAACGCAAGAAAAGGAAGCTTTGTGTGGGGAACTTTTGTCCTAGCTGTCTAGCTGCATAAGGCCCCAGGACAGCACAATAGTTTTCTTGAAGTATAATTTTGGAAAAGTAGAAACGAGTATTAATTTCAAAAGGTAGGTAAAAAAGGAAAAAAACTTTTTACAAAATCTTAAAATGTTGGATATTCGTTATTTTCATCTTGCTGTGAAAATTGGTGAAATATTATAATTTTTGATGCTTAGATATAAAATTGCAAGGCAATTACTAAAATTGCCTTTTGTTGAAAATGTTTTTTGGCATGCCATACTTTACATTTATAGGTAGCCTAGATGTGCATAATAAAAGAGTGGAACTAAAAGCTGGTCTAAATTTTTTATGGAGCTTTAACTTGCTAAGAGTAATAACGTTAGATGACTATATCTTTAAAATGAGATAACTGTCTCAAAAAATGTGATAGTTTACTTGGTCTGAAGAGATGATGCAATTCAATGTTATTTATATAGCGCCAATTCATGAAATATGTCATCTCAAGGCACTTTACAACGTCAAAATCAATCAGATTATACAGATTGGGTCAGATTATACACATTGGTCAAAAAAATCCTATATAAGGGAACCAGTTCATTGCATCAAAGTCTTGAAAAGTAGCATTCTCTCTTGAAGAAGCGTAGAGCTACAGGGAGAGTCGTCTGCATTGTCCATGGCTTTGCAGCAATCCTACCTACTGAGCAAGCATGAAGCGACAGCAGGAAAAAAAACTCCCCATTAACGGGAAGGAAAAACCTCCAGCAGAACCGGGCTCGGTATGAACGGTCATCTGCCTTGACAGACTGGGGGTTACAGAAGACAGAGCAGAGACACAACAAGACAGACAAAAAAGCACAGAAGTTCTACATTAGATAGTAGTAGCGGGTGATCTGTCTTCCCTGGATGATGCCACAGCTAACAGAACGCCAGACCAGGTGTGCCTACTATGAAGAAAAAAGAAAAATCAGAAAGTTCAAAGCTGAAATTACAACAGTCATTCAAAATTGAAGAACAATAGACCCTGATGTCCTGCAGTAGCCTAAACCTATAGCAGCATAACTATAGAGGTAGCTCAGGGTAACATGAGCCACTCTAACTATAAGCTTTTTAAAAAAGGAAAGTCCCAAGAGCCAGCTTCTAGTGGAGAAGTTCAAGTATCTTAGGGTCTTGATCACGAATGAGGGGAAGATGGAGCGGGAGATCGACAGGCGGATTGGTGCGGCGTCTGCTGTGAAGCGGGCGCTGTACCGGTCCGTTGTGGTGAATCTGCACCAGATTTTTTGTGAGTCGTGGGGGAGCGCTGCTGAACACGTTCGTGTAAATCGCCCAGTGGACGGGCGGGCAAAATGCGTGACAGCATCTGCGGTGGCGGGCGGACGGCGGTGCGCAAATCCCAGCGGTTGCCAATAGGCCAGAGCGGCGCTTTGCTGCGAGGGCCGCTCATCACCGCTTGCGGTTTTAATTAGGCCCGAGCAGCTAAGCGCTGCGAAGGCCTATTGTAACTGCAGATTTTATTATTATTATTATTATTATTATTATTATTATTATTATTTATTCTTGGGACTTTTGAAACGGCTTTTTGGAGGCCTAAACATGCATGAAAACTCACCAAACTTTGCCCAAAATTGTCCCCCGTGAGAAATCGCATGATTTTAGTGTAATTGAAAGCGGGCGTGGCAAACCCGCTCAACAGCGCCAACTACAGTGAGTTGGGCCAAACCGTAACACGTAGAAAGCTGAAATTTTTTACCTAGGTAGCTTTCTTAAAGTTATGAAAAAAAGTCTATTGTGGGTATGCTCTAAAACCCACAGGAAGCCTGCCATTTTGGGTCAAAGGGTAAAATATTGACGGTTTTTTGCCTCAAACTTTAACAAACTAGTCCTAGGCATTTTAAGCTATCACTTTCAAATTTTTTCAGCGTGGAGATGAGACCTTGAGGGTTAAAAGTTATCAAAGGTTTTATGAAATATGCATATTTGCCTGAGCTGTCACATTGCAAAAATCAGGTTTGTGGAAAACCATTAAAAACGCATTAAATCAGTAAGCCCCCAGCCATGCTTTGTCTGAGAATTATGAAACTTGGGTAAGCAGATGTAACTTCTCAGTCCCTACAAAAAAGTCTCTTGGACCAATTGTGTAAACCCTAAAGAAAGTCAATTAATTTTCATCAAAGATGTCATTTTGTCATAAAAACGGGTATTATTTTTGACCACAAGATGGCAGCATAATACTTTGAACCTCTGATTTACCCATGTCTATTCTTAATCACTCTTACTTTTATTTATCGACTCTTTAGCTGTCTTATCAGCCATTTAATTACCTTTCACTCCTATATGTGCAGGAACCCAAAGAAACACAGCTGATAACCCCATCATCTGAATATGATATAATATTTGTTGAATTACTAATAAGATATCTAGACGGCTTTCTGAATGATTTCTTTTTAAACTGATCAATGATGAACTTGAATCTGAACATATGACAGCTCTTAATGGTCTCACTTCCTCAATCCATTCTACAGCACCTAATAATGCAATCATTTCTGCCGTATAAACAGATATTCCTTCATTTAATTTCTTCCCTATATGCAGTTTAAACTCTGGAATTATTACACCTACTCCAGTTTTTCCTAATTGATTTTTTTGATTCATCCGTATACATTTTTTACATAATTATAAAACTGTTCTATATATTCCTCCACTATTAAAGAATTACATATATACATTTTATCTCTATTTTTCTTTTCCAATATTGTTAAATCTACTATTGTTTCAGGTAAAATCCATGGTGGTGTTATTGATAATGGTACTGTTGGACTAATATTTCAATGATTTAATCCTAATTCTGTTGCTTTCTGAATAATTGTCCAACCAAATGACTTATTATGAACCTTCTTTTTCAATGCAAGAATGTAAAGTTACCTTTGTAGGATGGACTTGATCTTGTCCTTGCAAATTAACCCAGTAATTTAATGACAGTTGTATTCTTCTCAGTCCTAACGGCATTCCACCCACTTCCACCTGTAAAGCTGATGTTGAAGTTGTCCTTATTGCTCCTGTTATTAAGCGCAATGCTTGATATTGTATGATATCCAATTTTTTAAGTACTGTCTCCGATGCTGATCCATACACTATACTTCCATAATCAATTGTAGATCTAATTAGATTTATATAAACTAATCTTATGGCTTTCCTATCTGATCATTCATACCCAATTAAACATCTCAATATATTAAGTATCTTTTTACATTTTTCAAAAACCTTATCTATGTGCACTTCCCAGGATGGTTTTTCATCAAACCATACTCCTAAGAATTTGAATTGCTTTACTCTCTCTAGATCTTTGTTCTGCCCCGAATATGTTTAATATGTTTAAAAGACATTTAAAAACTACTTTGAAATGTTAATATACCGTTCTCTGTTTTAAATGAATTTGCGGTGCTTTTATGTTGAAAATCTTCCGAACCGGAAGTAGGAAGTAAAGACGCAAACAAGAGGAAGAGAGCGTGTGTGCATCTTCTCAGGGCAGCAACAATGCAGTTAATCTCTCCGAAAGCAATGGTTGTAAGTGTTGCTCATTGTTTACAGATTCGATAAGATATGTTAATATCTTTTATGGTTATTTTGTGTATAAAGCAACGGTATAAATGTCGTGGTCTGTGTGTTTACTTGCTAATTTGCCGCTTTTCTAGCCGGCTGTGAAAATACCTGTTGAGTTAATATTAAGCAGCTGATACTTTGATACGTTAATACTGATATTTACATGGCTGTTTATTAAGCCATTTTTTTTGTATCTTTCTTTTCTAGTTTTACACCGGATTCAAAGCAGTCAGAAATGCTGACTAAATGTGTAAGAAGATAATAAAGGAGCAAGCCGCTCACTTCCTGGCTCTTGAATAAGGAGTTTGGCTGGCTGTTTATCTGTGTTCACGCAAGAGCAAAACACATAGAGAGAACAGTACAATCTTGATTATATAACTTCAGTTGTACTTCTTGATTTCTTTTCTGAGTAAAAAGCAATACTTTTGTTTATCTACCGAAAATTTAAAACTCCATTTGTAAGACCATTGTTCAATCTTATGAATTGCTTTTTGGACTTTCCCTACAATAAATTTAACATTCCTTCTACGTTTCCAAATAGCTCCGTCATCGGCAAACAATGAACAACCCTATTCATTTTCTATTTCTTTAAGTGCATCATTTATCATAACTGAAAATAATAAAGGACTGATAATACTGCCTTGTGTGGTTCTTTTTAATTTCTCCCTGAAAGACTCTTACCAACTCTTACCTGTATTATCCATTCTGGCCTCTGGAAATAAAGTTAAAAATCTTGGTGTTGTCTTCGACCAAGACATATCATTTAAATCCCATATTAAACACGGTTCCAGAGTTTCCTTTTTTCACCTCAGGAATATGGCCAAAATTAGAAACATTCTGTCCAGGGGTGATGCTGAAAAACTATTCCATGCATTTGTTACTTCAAGGCTGGACTATTGTAATTCTTTACTATCAGGAAGTCCACAAAATGCAGTTTGAAGTCTTCAGCTGATCCAAAATGCTGCAGCAAGAGTTCTGATGAAATCAACAAGAGGGATCATATTTCTCCAATTTTAGCTTCCCTTCATTGGCTTCCTGTTAAATCAAGAATAGAATTTAAGCTTATAGTTAGAGTGGCTCATGTTACCCTGAGCTACATCTGTAGTTATGCTGCTATAGGCCTAGGCTGCTGGAGGACCATCAGGGCCTATTTCTCTCACTCTACTGATTTCTACTGTTCTCCAGTCTACTGTTCTCCAGTTTTGCATTGCATTACATTGAAATGACTGTTGTCATTTCAGCTTGTAACTTTTTGTTCTCTCTCTTTTTTCTTCATAGTAGGTACACCTAGTCTGACGTTCTGTTAACTGTGACATCATCCAGGGAAGACAGATCACCACTTTTACCATCTAATGTATAACAGATCACTGGATCAATGTGTGCTTCTGTGCTTTTTTGTCTGTCTTGTGTCTCTGCTCTGTCTTCTGTAACCCCCCGGTCGGTCGAGGCAGATGACTGTTCATACTGAGCCCGGTTCTGCTGGAGGTTTTTTCCTTCCCGCTAATGGGTGGTTTTTCTTTCCACTGACGCTTCATGCTTGCTCAGTATGAGGGATTGCTGCAAAGCCATGGACAATGCAGACGACTCTCCCTGTAGCACTGCGCTTCTCCAGGAGTGAATGCTGCTTGTCGGGACTTTGATGCAATCAACTGGTTTCCTTATATAGGAAATTTTTGACCAATCTGTATATATGATTGATTTTGACTTTGTAAAGTGCCTCGAGATGACATGTTTATGAATTGGCGTTATATAAATAAAATTGAATTGAATTGTTAAAAAGTTCTCTACCCCAATGATAAATTCTTCCACAAATTCACATTTTCCTCAATTTGATCAATAATCCCTCTTTCCACATCATATCATAAGCCTTTTCTATATCTAAGAACACTGCCAAAACACTTTCTTTATTAACTTTTGCTGTTAGTACCTCATGTTGTAAACACACAATTGGATCCATAGTATTCCTTCCTCTTCTGAAACCGCTTTGATAATTTGATAAGTACCCTTTTGATTCAACAAAATAAATTAATCTTTCAATTACCATTTTCTCCATAATTTTACTTAAACATGATGTTAAAGCAATAGGTCTATAATTTTCTGGTTTTGAGCTATCTTTACCCGTTTTTGGAATTGGAACCACAATAGGCTCTTTCCAACTTCTAGGTCATTTCCCATTTTCTATTATAAATATCTAATAATATTAATTTTGAGTATTCACTTAGCTTATTTATCATTATATACCATGTTTGATGACTCCCTGGGGTTGACATCTTAACTTTCCTCATGGCTCGTCTTAACTCCGCTATAGAAAAATCGATTTTAATAATACTATTTCCTTCTTCTCTGTTTATCATATGTCCTTTTTCCAATAAAGTTATAGCTCTATCCTTTTTCTACTCTTCACTAATATTATTGGAACTATGTATTTGTACAAATGTTTGTGACAACATTGTTGCTTTTTCTTCATTAATAACTGCCGTTGTTCTATCACTAACTAAAACTGCATAACTATAATCCCTTTTAATACCATTCATTCGTTTAATCATTTTCCATACTTCCCTATATCTGTTTCTCTTCCTAATGAATTACAATAATTTCTCCAATATTCTCTTTTTGTATTTCTTATAACTCTTTTTACTATAGCTTGCATCTTCTTGTATTCAATTAAATTTTGAAAATTCTGATTTCTTTTTAGAATTTTAAAAGCTTTATTTCGGGATTTAATAGCCTGGTCACATTCTATTGTCCACCATGGAATTATCTTCTTTTTATGTATCCCTCCTTTCTTTGGAACTGACTGTTGAACAGCTTCTATGATTGAACTACAAAAGATTTTGTTTAATGAATCAATACCAAGATTCATGTCAATTTCCTTAATTTTATCTTCACTTATTTCCTTATATTTCTCCCAATCTGCTCTACTAAATTACCAGTTACATAACCTTTCACACCCTCCATATGTTGCCCTATGTTCCCCACCACAATTACAGCATTTATCCTGAACATTTTCACCACATTCTTGTATTTTGTGGTCCCCTCCACATTTTAACAGCTCTGTTTGCCCCTGCACACTGCAGCAAATGTGACGATACCTCTGACACTTGAAACACCGAAGTGGAGGTGGAACATAAGGCCTAACTGAATAACACAAGAAACCCACTTTGACTCTATCTGGAACTTCTGGAGTAGAAAATTCCAGAAGCACAGATAAGCTGTCAGCTCGCTCATTATTAACTGTTTTCTGCAATCTCTTTATATCCTTGACTTTAACATGATTTTATGTTTTAATTTCTCTAGATCTTCATTAACTGGAATTCCATAAATAACTCCTCGGGATCCTTTCTTTTCTCCCAACACTCTTTACTTTCCACTCTTTTATTTCCAATACTCTCAACACTCATTGCTTTCCTTTTTTGTTCTTCCAATTTACAAACATTTAGCAAGCTTCCATCTCTCAGCGTTTTAGCCATTTCAACTTCCCCTATTTTCTTTTTTGTTTCCTTAGAAACTATTTTTGGGCTCAGAGCAATATTTTCATCTTCCTTTTTGAATTTTAATGTTATCTTCACCTCCTCTTTCATGATCTTTTCAGAGTCTTCAGCTGATCCAAAATGCTGCAGCAAGAGTTCTGATGAAAATCAACAAGAGGGATCATATTTCTCCAATTTTAGCTTCCCTTAATTGGCTTCCTGTTAAATCAAGAATAGAATTTAAAATTCTTCTAACGTATAAAGCCCTTAATAATCAAGCTCCATCATATATCAGAGCTCTGATTACCCCGTATGTTCCTAACAGAGCACTTCGCTCTCAGACTGCAGGTCTGCTGGTGGTTCCTAGAGTCTCTAAAAGTAGAATGGGAGGCAAATCCTTTAGCTATCAGGCTCCTCTCCTGTGGAACCAACTCCCAGTTTTGGTCCGTGAGGCAGACACCTTGTCTACTTTTAAAACTAATCTTAAAACTTTCCTTTTTGACAAACCTGATAGTTAGAGTGGCTCATGTTACCCTGAGCTACATCTATAGTTGTGCTGCTATAGGCTTAGGCTACTGGAGGACATCAGGGTATATTTTTATCACTCTACTGATTTCTACTGTTCTCCAGTCTACTGTTCTCCAGTTTTTTCATTCCATTACATTGAAATGACTGTTGACATTTCAGCTTTTAACTTTTTGCTCTCTCTCTTTTTTCTTCATAGTAGGTACACCTGGTCTGACGTAAATAAAATTGAATTGAATCTTTTTATGCACACCCTTGCTTCCATCATCTGTACTGTCGTCCTCAAGATTTCTTTTGTCTCCTGAATTCCCAGAACCTCTGCCTGCTTCACTACTTTTGAATTTTCCACTTCCCCGGTAACTAGCAACTGGCGTTCAACTATCCGTATCCATATCACTATGTAGTTCTTCCTCATTCTCTACAACCTGAGCCGCCATCCTGATCCAGTCACAAACTTGCTTATGCCTACCGCCAACCTTTTCCTTCTTCCTTCAGATAGATTTATCTGACGAAGCAACGCACGCACCTGTTTCCAACCAGCCTGTCACTCAGTCTCCTACCCGAGAGCGTCCTGTCTGCTCATCTCCATCAACATGGTTTAACCTCTCCTGTCGGGAAGTCTGACCAACAACAACTCTTAATGCATCACGTGACTTTTGGCATAAATTTACTGCAGCGTGGGTGGGATTGTTTTGTAGTCTAGCAGAGACCATTTTGTACTGGAGGAAAACTTATAAATGATATTTTGAGCGCAAGGTTGGCGAACAGTTTGCAAAACAATTTTTTTTTGTGTGAAACATATATTTTTGTGTGCAAAACAAGTTTTATTTGTGTGCAACACCTTTTTTGTGTACAACCTTTCAGCTGAAGACTTTGAACTGCATTTCAACCAGTAAACTAATGTTTGAACCAGGGGTGTCAAACGTACCGCTCGCCAAACGATTTAGTCCGGCCCAGTGGCCAAATGCATTATCATTATTCAACGGCTGTATCTCCTCGCTGCATCGACCGATCTGCACCTGATTTTATGTGAGTTGTGGGGGAGCGCTGCCAAACGGGTTCGTGTGAATCGCCCGGTGGACGGGCAGGGAAATTGCGTGACAGCTTGTTTATACGGCAACTGTTTATACGGCAACTTTTTGAAACGGCTTTTTGGAGGCCTACACATGCATGAAAACTCACCAAACTTTGCCCAAAATTGTCCCCCGTGAGAAATCGCATGGTTTTAGTGTAATTGAAAGCGGGCGTGGCAAACCCGCTCAACAGCGCCAACTAGAGTGAGTTGGGCCAAACCGTAACACGTAGAAAGCTGAAATTTTTTACCAAGGTAGCTTTTTTAAAATTATGAAAAAAAGTCTCTTGGGTGTATGCTCTAAAACCCACAGGAAGTCTGCCATTTTGGGTCAAAGGGTAAAATATTGGCCGTTTTTGCCTCGAACTTTAACGAACTAGTCCTAGGCATTTTAAGCTATCACTTTCAAATTTTTTCAGCGTGGAGATGACACTTTGAGGGTTAAAAGTTATCAAGGGTTTGATGAAATATGCATTTTTGACTTTGCTGTCGCATTGCAAAAATCAAGTTTGTGGAAAACTATTAAAAACACATACAAACAGTAAGCCCCAAGCCATGCTTTGTCTGAGAATTATGAAACTCCTTAAGTGCATGTAACTTCACAGGCCCTACAAAAAAGCCTCTTGAAGCAATGGGCTACCTCCTACAGGAAATCATTCATTTCTCATCAAAGATGTCATTTTTCCATATCTATGGGTGTTACATTTGATTAAACTACTTCTAAACCGTTACACTTATGGCATTCAAAGTTACTCCAAAAAATTCCTCACACATAAAGGATCAAAAGTTATCAAAAACATTTTTGCTACATCCAACCATATTATTTTGAAAAAAAATGTAATGTAAATTGTGTTTTGAAGGAAAAACTGTTATAATTTTCAACACTAGATGGCAACATTTTTCCAAACCATTCCTACACAGTCAAACATAATTGTAAGCAGCTTTAAAATATCTTTAGCTGCCCTTTAAAAGAAAGAAGCTTTGAATCTTTAATCCTATATATGGGAACCAGTTGATTGCATAAAAGTCTTGACAAGCAGCATTTCCTCCTGAAGAAGCGTAGAGTCACAGGGAGAGTTGTCTGCATTGTCCATGGCTTTGCAACAATCCCTCATACTGAGCAAGCATGAAGCAACAGGGGAAAAAAACCTCCTCATTAACATGAAGGACAAACCTCCAGCAGAACTGGGCTCAGTATGAACGGTCATCTGCCTCGACCGACTGGGGGTTACAGAAGACAGAGCAGAGACACAACAAGACAGACAAAAAAAGCACAGAAGCACACAGTGATCAGGTAATCTGTTCTATATAACCACAGCTGTTATAACTTTGGGCAATAACTAATGTGCAATAATCTATTTAATACACTGTGCTATAACCTGTGCAAGGATCCAGAAGAACTTTTCTGCTTTCACCAAGTGAATATATGTCAGTACATGTGCATGTAGGCATACAGGTAAAAGCCAGTAAATTAGAATATTTTGAAAAACTTGATTTATTTCAGTAATTGCATTCAAAAGGTGTAACTTGTACATTATATTTATTCATTGCACACAGACTGATGCATTCAAATGTTTATTTCATTTAATTTTGATGATTTGAAGTGGCAACAAATGAAAATCCAAAATTCCGTGTGTCACAAAATTAGAATATTGTGTAAGGGTTAAATTTTGAAGACACCTGGTGCCACAAACTACTCAGCTGATTAACTCAAAACACCTGCAAAGGGCTTTAAATGGTCTCTCAGTCCAGTTCTGAAGCCTACACAAACATGGGGAAGACTTCAGATTTGACAGTTGTCCAAAAGGCGACCATCGACACATTGCACAAGGAGGGAAAGACACAAAAGGTTATTGCTGAAGAGGCTGGCTGTTCTCAGAGCTCTGTGTCCAAACACATTAATAGAGAGGCAAAGGGAAGGAAAAACTGTGGTCAGAAAAAGTGTACAAGCGATAGGGATCACCGCGCCCTAGTCAAGATTGGGGGAAAAAAACCCATTCAAAAATGTGGGGGAGATTCACAAAGAGTGGACAGCTGCTGGAGTCAGTGCTTCAAGATTCACCACCAACCGGTTTCCTTATATAGGAACATTTTTGACCAATCTGTATAATCTGACCCAATATGTATCAACCGGTTTTCTTATATAGGAACATTTTTGACCAATCTGTATAATATGATTGAACGTAACTTTGTAAAGTGCCTTGAGATGACATGTTTCATGAATTGGCGCTATATAAATAAAATTGAATTGAATTGAATTATTGCATTTGACCTAATAAAAACATGAATAATGTATTTTATTAGGTCAAATGTATATATATATATATATATATATATATATATATATATATATATATATATATATATATATATATATATATACTGCATGTCATGCCAAGAGGCAACTCATGTGTTTTATATAAAGACAAATTAATTCAATCCAATTTTATTTATATAGTTCCAACATGTCATCTCTTTACAACCCCAGCGGTCCGGCCCGGTGGCCAAATGCATTATCATTATTCAACGGCTGTATCTCCTCGCTGCATCGACCAATCTGCACCAGATTTTTTGTGAGTCGTGGGGGAGCGCTGCCGAAAGGGTTCGTGTGAATCGCCCGGTGGACGGGCGGGGAAAATGCGTGACAGCTTCTGCGATGGCTGGCGGCAGGCGGTGCGCGTACCCCAGCGGTGCTTGGCTGCGAGGGCCGCTCATCGCCGCTTGCGGCTTTAATTATTATTATTATTTATTCTTGGGACTTTTGAAACGGCTTTTTGGAGGCCTAAACATGCATGAAAACTCACCAAACTTTGCCCAAAATTGTCCCCCATGAGAAATCGCATGATTTTAGTGTAATTGAAAGCGGGCGTGGCAAACCCGCTCAACAGCGCCAACTAGAGTGAGTTGGGCCAAACCGTAACACGTAGAAAGCGGAATTTTTTTACCTAGGTAGCTTTTTTAAAGTTATGAAAAAAAGTCTATTGTGGGTATGCTCTAAAACCCACAGGAAGCCTGCCATTTTGGGTCAAAGGGTAAAATATTGAAGGTTTTTGCCTCGAACTTTAACAAACTAGTCCTAGGCATTTTAAGTTATCACTTTCAAATTTTTTCAGCGTGGAGATGAGACCTTGAGGGTTAAAAGTTATCAAAGGTTTTATGAAATATGCATATTTGCCTGAGCTGTCACATTGCAAAAATCAGGTTTGTGGAAAACCATTAAAAACGCATTAAATCAGTAAGCCCCAAGCCATGCTTTGTCTGAGAATTATGAAACTCGGTAAGCAGATGTAACTTCTCAGTCCCTACAAAAAAGTCTCTTGGACCAATTGTGTAAACCCTAAAGAAAGTCAATTAATTTTCATCAAAGATATCATTTTGTCATAAAAACGGGTATTATTTTTGACCACAAGATGGCAGCATAATACTTTGAACCTCTGATTTACCCATGTCTATTCTTAATCACTCTTACTTTTATTTATCGACTCTTTAGCTTTCTTATCAGCCATTTAATTACCTTTCACTCCTATATGTGCAGGAACCCAAAGAAACACAGCTGATAACCCCATCATATGAATATGATATAATATTTGTTGAATTACTAATAAGATATCTGGACGGCTTTCTGAATGATTTCTTTTTAAACTGATCAATGATGAACTTGAATCTGAACATATAACAGCTCTTAATGGTCTCACTTCCTCAATCCATTCTACAGCAACTAATAATGCAATCATTTCTGCCGTATAAACAGATATTCCTTCATTTAATTTCTTCCCTATATGCAGTTTAAACTCTGGAATTATTACACCTACTCCAGTTTGTCGTAATTGCTTTTTTGATGCATCCGTATACATTTTTACATTATTATAAAACTGTTCTATATATTCCTCCACTATTATAGAATTACACATATACATTTTATCTTTATTTTTCTTTTCCAATATTGTTAAATCTACTATTGTTTCAGGTAAAATCCATGGTGGTGTTATTGATAATGGTACTGTTGGACTAATATTTAAATGATTTAATCCTAATTCTGTAGCTTTCTGAATAATTGTCCAACTTCATTATGAACCCTTTCTTTTTCACTGCAGGAATGTAACATTCATACCCAACTAAACATCTCAATATATTAAGTATCCTTTTACATTTTTCAATAACCTTATCTATGTGCACTTTCCAGGATAGTTTTTTTTATCAAACCATACTCCTAAGAATTTAAATTGCTTTACTCTCTCTAGATCTTTGTTCTGCCCTGAATATGTTTAATATGTTTAAAAGACATTTAAAAACTACTTTGAAATGTTAATATACCGTTCTCTGTTTTAAATGAATTTGCGGTGCTTTTATGTTGAAAATCTTCCAAACCGGAAGTAGGAAGTAAAGACGCAAACAAGAGGAAGAGAGCATGTGTGCATCGTCTCAGGGCAGCAACAATGCAGTTAATCTCCGAAAGCAATGGTTGTAAGTGTTGCTCATTGTTTACAGATTCGATAAGATATGTTAATATCTTTTATGGTTATTTTGTGTATAAAAGCAACGGTAAAATGTCGTGGTCTGTGTGACAGCAGAGTGTGTGTGTTTACTTGCTAATTTGCCACTTTTCTAGCCGGCTGTGAAAATACCTGTTGAGTTAATATTAAGCAGCTGATACTTTGATACGTTAATACTGATATTTACATGGCTGTTTATTAAGCCATTTTTTTGTATCTTTATTTTCTAGTTTTACACTGGATTCAAAGCAGTCAGAAATGCTGACTAAATGTGTAAGAAGATAATAAAGGAGCAAGCCGCTCACTTCCTGGCTCTTGAATAAGGAGTTTGGCTGGCTGTTTATCTTTGTTCACGCAAGAGCAAAACACATAGAGAAAACAGTACAATCTTGATTATATAACTTCAGTTGTACTTCTTGATTTCTTTTCTGAGTAAAAAGCAATACTTTTGTTTCATCTACCGAATATTTAAAACTCCATTTGTAAGACCATTGTTCAATCTTATGAATTGCTTTTTGGACTTTCCCTACAATAAATTTAACATTCCTTCTACGTTTCCAAATAGCTCCGTCATCAGCAAACAATGAACAACCCAATTCATTTTCTATTTCTTTAAGTGCATCATTTATCATAACTGAAAATAATAAAGGACTGATAATACTGCCTTGTGTGGTTCTTTTTAATTTCTCCCTGAAAGACTCTTACCAACTCTTACCTGTATTATCCATTCTGGCCTCTGGAAATAAAGTTAAAAATCTTGGTGTTGTCTTCGACCAAGACATGTCATTTAAATCCCATATTAAACAGGTTTCCAGAGTTTCCTTTTTTTCACCTCAGGAATATCGCCAAAATTAGAAACATTCTGTCCAGGGGTGACGCTGAAAAACTAGTCCATGCATTTGTTACTTCAAGGCTGGACTATTGTAATTCTTTACTATCAGGAAGTCCACAAAATGCAGTTCGAAGTCTTCAGCTGATCCAAAATGCTGAAGCAAGAGTTCTGATGAAAATCAACAAGAGGGATCATATTTCTCCAATTTTAGCTTCCCTTCATTGGCTTCCTGTTATATCAAGAATAGAATTTAAGCTTATAGTTAGAGTGGCTCATGTTACCCTGAGCTACATCTGTAGTTATTCTGCTATTGGCTTAGGCTGCTGGAGGACATCGGGGCCTATTTCTCTCACTCTACTGATTTCTACTGTTCTCCAGTCTACTGTTCTCCAGTTTTGCATTGCATTACATTGAAATGACTGTCGTCATTTCAGCTTGTAACTTTTTGTTCTCTCTCTTTTTTCTTCATAGTAGGTACACCTAGTCTGACGTTCTGTTAACTGTGACATCATCCAGGGAAGACAGATCACCACTATTACCATCTAATGTATAACAGATCACTGGATCAATGTGTGCTTCTGTGCTTTTTTGTCTGTCTTGTTGTGTCTCTGCTCTGTCTTCTGTAACCCCCAGTCGGTCGAGGCAGATGACCGTTCATACTGAGCCTGGTTCTGCTGGAGGTTTTTCCTTCCTGCTAATGGGTGGTTTTTCTTTCCACTGACGCTTCATGCTTGCTCAGTATGAGGGATTTTTGCAAAGCCATGGACAATGCAGACGACTCCCCCTGTAGCACTGCGCTTCTCCAGGAGTGAATGCTGCTTGTTGGGACTTTGATGCAATCAACTGGTTTCCTTATATAGGAAATTTTTGACCAATCTGTATAATATGATTGATTTTGACTTTGTAAAGTGCCTCGAGATGACATGTTTATGAATTGGCGTTATATAAATAAAATTGAATTGAATTGAATTGTTAAAAAGTTCTCTACCCAATGATAAATTCTTCCACAAATTCACATTTTCCTCAATTTGATCAATAATCCCTCTTTCCACATCATATCATAAGCCTTTTCTATATCTAAGAACACTGCCAAAACACTTTCTTTATTAACTTTTGCTGTTAGTACCTCATGTTGTAAACACACAATTGGATCCATAGTATTCCTTCCTCTTCTGAAACCGCTTTGATAATTTGATAAGTACCCTTTTGATTCAACAAAATAAATTAATCTTTCAATTACCATTTTCTCCATAATTTTACTTAAACATGATGTTAAAGCAATAGGTCTATAATTTTCTGGTTTTGAGCTATCTTTACCCGTTTTTGGAATTGGAACCACAATAGCCTCTTTCCAACTTCTAGGTCATTTCCCATTTTCTATTATAAATATCTAATAATATTAATTTTGAGTATTCACTTTCTTGTATTTTGTGGTCCCCTCCACATTTTAAACAGCTCTGTTTGCCCCTGCACACTGCAGCAAATGTGACCATACCTCTGACACTTGAAACACCGAAGTGGAGGTGGAACATAAGGCCTAACTGAATAACACAAGAAACCCACTTTGACTCTATCTGGAACTTCTAGAGTAGAAAATTCCAGAAGCACAGATAAGCTGTCAACTCGCTCATTATTAACTGTTTTCTGCAATCTCTTTATATCCTTGACTTTAACATGATTTTATGTTTTAATTTCTCTAGATCTTCATTAACTGGAATTCCATAAATAACTCCTTGGGATCCTTTCTTTTCTCCCAACACTCTTTTACTTTCCACTCTTTTATTTCCAATGCTCTCAACACTCATTGCTTTCCTTTTTTGTTCTTCCAATTTACAAACATTTAACAAGCTTCCATCTCTCAGCGTTTTAGCCATTTCAACTTCCCCTATTTTCTTTTTTGTTTCCTTAGAAACTATTTTTGGGCTCAGAGCAATATTTTCATCTTCCTTTTTGAATTTTAATGTTATCTTCACCTCCTCTTTCATGATCTTTTCAAAGTCTTCAGCTGATCCAAAATGCTGCAGCAAGAGTTCTGATGAAAATCAACAAGAGGGATCGTATTTCTCCAATTTTAGCTTCCCTTAATTGGCTTCCTGTTAAATCAAGAATAGAATTTAAAATTCTTCTAACGTATAAAGCCCTTAATAATCAAGCTCCATCATATATCAGAGCTCTGATTACCCCGTATGTTCCTAACAGAGCACTTCGCTCTCAGACTGCAGGTCTGCTGGTGGTTCCTAGAGTCTCTAAAAGTAGAATGGGAGGCAGATCCTTTAGCTATCAGGCTCCTCTCCTGTGGAACCAACTCCCAGTTTTGGTCCGTGAGGCAGACACCTTGTCTACTTTTAAGACTAATCTTAAAACTTTCCTTTTTGACAAACCTGATAGTTAGAGTGGCTCATGTTACCCTGAGCTACATCTATAGTTGTGCTGCTATAGGCTTAGGCTACTGGAGGACATCAGGGTATATTTTTATCACTCTACTGTTCTCCAGTCTACTGTTCTCCAGTTTTTCATTCCATTACATTGAAATGACTGTTGACATTTCAGCTTTTAACTTTTTGCTCTCTCTCTTTTTTATTCATAGTAGGTACACCTGGTCTGACGTAAATAAAATTGAATTGAATTGAATCTTTTTATGCACACCCTTGCTTCCATCATCTGTACTGTCGTCTTCAAGATTTCCTTTGTCTCCTGAATTCCCAGAATCTCTGCCTGCTTCACTACTTTTGAATTTTCCACTTTCCCGGTAACTAGCAACTGGCGTTCAACTATCCGTATCCATATCACTATGTAGTTCTTCCTCATCCTCTACAACCTGAGCCGCCATCCTGATCCAGTCACAAACTTGCTTATGCCTACCGTCAACCTTTTCCTTCTTCCTTCAGATAGATTTCTCTGACGAAGCAACGCACGCACCTGTTTCCAACCAGCCTGTCACTCAGTCTCCTACCCGAGAGCGTCCTGTCTGCTCATCTCCATCAACATGGTTTAACCTCTCCTGTCGGGAAGTCTGAACAACAACAACTCTTAATGCATCACGTGACTTTTGGCATAAATTTACTGCAGTGTGGGTGGGATTGTTTTGTAGTCGAGCAGAGACCATTTTGTACTGGAGGAAAACTTATAAATGATATTTTGAGCGCAAGGTTGGCGGAAAGTTTGCAAAACAAATTTTTTTGTGTGAAACATATATTTTTGTGTGCAAAACAAGTTTTATTTGTGTGCAACACCTTTTTTGTGTACAACCTTTCAGCTGAAGACTTTGAACTGCATTTCAACCAGTAAACTAATGTTTGAACCAGGGGTGTCAAACGTACAGCTCGCCGGACGATTTAGTCCGGCCCCGTGGCCAAATGCATTATCATTATTCAACGGCTGTATCTCCTCGCTGCATCGACGATCTGCACCTGATTTTTTGTGAGTTGTGGGGGAGCGCTGCCAAACGGGTTCGTGTGAATCGCCCGGTGGACGGGCAGGGAAATTGCGTGACAGCTTCTGCGGTGGCTGGCGGCAGGCGGTGCGCGTACCCCAGCGGTGCTTGGCTGCGAGGGCCGCTCATCGCCGCTTGCGGCTTTAATTAGGCCCGAGCAGCTAAGCGCTGCGAAGGCCTATTGTATCTGTAGTGTTAATTCTTATTATTCTGCCCCCCTAAAGAGGGGCCTTTTTGGGGGCTTTCTCATTTTCAAAAACTCACCAAACTTTGCAGATGCATGGTGACTGTTTAAAAATTTTGTATTTTAAGGTCGTCACAAAAATATAAAGAAAAATGCCTCAACGGCGCCACCTAGAAATTTTCAAAGGACCCTTTGCTATTCACTTACTTCGTCGTAGAGACATGAAATTTGGTACAGTTGTAGTGCTCAACAAGACGCTCAGAATTTACAATTAATGTCATAGTGCAAGTATCACAGGAAGTTGGCCATTTTAGACTGAAAGTCTGATTTTGACCCAATTTTTGACGTTTATAGCATTGGTATTTGATGGATCTCCTCCTAGAGATTTTGAGCGAGCGACTTGAAACTCGGTCAGTCTGATCATAAGGCATGGCCAATTAAAAGTTATCAAAACGGTGAGTTTTTGAGCTTGTTGAAGGGGCATTAGCAGGGGTCAAAGTTCACCTACTCGCCACAAAAAATAAAACTGTTATATCTCCTACACAGAAACACACAGAGGCATCAAACTTTCTGTGATTGATCATCATCGGGTCTTCTTTAATATCCAATGGTCAAATGATGACATCAGTTAGGCCACACCCCCTGACATCAGGAAGTGTCATGTTTTGCTGTAAACGGTCGCTATGTTACCCCTCTGAGCTAATCAACATGAAACTGTGTCCAGAGACAGAAGACATGTTGTTGTGTTGTGGATTCCAGCCCCAAGTCGATTCGATGGAGCAGGAGAGCGTGGCGGCGTGGTGAAGTCACCTCAAACGCCGCTGCCATTGTTTGGCTCTGAATTCCACATTTTTGGGCCGAGCTGCTTAAAACTCACTTGGATGCATCCTTACCCACCCCCCAACAGGAATCCATAACAAATTTTGGTGGGCGTGACCTAATGCCTCAACGGCGCCACTTAGCAATTTTCAAAGGACCCTTTGCTATTCACTTACTTCATCGTAGAGACATTAGATTTGGTACAGTGGTAGAGCTCACCAAGACGCTCAGAATTTACAATTAATGTCATAGTGTAAATATCACAGGAAGTTGGCCATTTTAGATTGAATGTCTGATTTTGACCCCATTTTTGACGTTTATAGCATTGGTATTTGATGGATCTCCTCCTAGAGATTTTTAGCGAGCGGCTTGAAACTCGGGCAGTCTGATCATAAGGCATGGCCAATTAAAAGTTATCAAAACGGTGAGTTTTTGAGCTTGTTGAAGGGGCATTAGCAGGGGTCAAAGTTCACCTACTCGCCACAAAAAATAAAACTGTTATATCTCCTACACAGAAACACACAGAGGCATCAAACTTTCTGTGATTGATCACCATCAGGTCTCCTATAATATCCAATGGTCAAATGATGACATTGCTTAGGCCACGCCCCCTGACAACAGGAAGTGTCATGTTTTGTTGTAAGCAGTCGCTATGTTACCCCTCTGAGCTGATCAACATGAAACTGTGTCCACAGACAGAACACATGTTGGTATGTTGTGGATTTCAGGCTCAACTGGATTCGATGGAGCAGGGGGGCGTGGCGGCGTGGCATATTCACCTCAAACGCTGCTGTCATACGTTTGGCTCTGAATTCCACAGTTTTGGGCTGAGCTGCCTAAAACTCATTTGGATGCATCCTTATGCACCCCCCAACAGGAATCCATAACAAACTTTAGTGAGCAGGACTTAGTTTCTCTATAGCGCCACCAAGCAATTTTCAAAGGACCTTTTGCTATTCACTTACTTCATCGTAGAGTAATGAAATTGTGTACAGTTGTAGATCTCAGCAAGATGCTCAGAATTTACAATTAATGTCATAGTGCAAGTATCACAGGAAGTAAGCCATTTTAGATTGAAATCTGAATTTTGACACCATGTTGACATGGTATCAAATACCATCATCATCCAGCAGGGGGCAGTAAGAGACCACAAATAACCCCAAAGGAATTTCTCTTGGTAAGTAAGTGATCTTAACTCTTTGGTTTCCTTATATATTTAAGTTGAACAGATATACAAATCCTGCTTGAAAACTGACAAACTCTTGTTCAATACATTTCAGTTTTTATTTATATAGCGCCAAATCATGAAACATGTCATCAGGGGTGGATTGGGACAAAAAGTTGGCCCTGGCATTTTGGATTAGACTGGCCCACCACATTTTTTTTGTGTACTGAATGTGTATACCAACTGTGCAATACCTTGAGGTCAGGATAATGGAAATTAGTGAGAGTGGACACTTAAAATACTTCCAAAATCTTAATTTATTAACACTGTAAAATGTAAACTCCACCACAGCACAGCAACTATTCTTAGATCAGAGAGACAGAAAGAGAGGTGTCACGGTCAATCACACATATTATCACGTTACATCATTATAAGAAGTTATTGTAAGTTGCTCATCAGATCTATTCAGTCTTCCAGATACTGTAGGGTAACATTGGACTAATGTGCACTCACTGTGTAAAAAAGGATGCCAATGACAAAATGAACCAGAGAAATGCCTCACTTGTCATCATGGAAAGAAAGAAAATATATAATAACATATTTTGATTTACTCAGTCATTTGTAATAAGTATTTTATTTATCTAATTTACTAATTTTTGATCATATTTTCTTTAAAATCGCAGACTTTTCGCTATTTTTCATGTAAATCCTTGGTGGCGCTTCATAGCGAAGCCGGTGAGGCCGCAGCGAGCTTGGCCTCCCCTGGGATTGCGCAATCCCATGTTAACTGTGCTGACTTCCATTCTGTGAATGCATCTTCCTGTCTCTAGATCATAAATTCAATTGTTCAAACAGTTATGAACTGATTTTCCACAATTTAATATATGTGGATTACGAATTGTGTTTTGGTCATCAAACTGTGTGCAGATAACATGTTTTCGTGGTGCTGGCCGATCATAAACAGCAAAGAACTGGTTGTAGGTGAGGCCGGCAGTTCCTTGGCCGCTAGGCAGGGGGCGCTCAAGGAGCACCGCTCGTGATCCCCAAATAGTAGAGTCACAGCAAGTTATTGATGTTTTATTAGCGAGCTTTGCTAAACAAGTAAAGCACTAAAAAGACTCTAAACATACAGCTGGAACAGGACTGATCAGGGAAGGCTTTCCTCCCTGGCAGTGAGCTCCACTGAGACTAAGAGAGTTTTAAATCTGAAGAAGATAAAGAGAACTTTTACCGGAAAATGATGATATTTTTGTTCAGAAAGAGCGCCGCAGGGACTTAAATTATAAGTAGAGGTAAGACAGCGATACTTATTCATGTTTTGTTTTTGTGATAAAATGTGCGTAATGTGGGTTATAGTTTTAGAATGTGTTACAAATGCAGAAATCCATCATAACTCATAAACTGCTACCAATCAAATGACAAATTTTTTTTCATCAAAGAACCAATATTTTTCCATGTATCTTGGTGAATTTATTTGGCTCAATCAGTCTCCTTCAGCACTTTGCAACGAGTCTACTCTGTAGAGTGTATATATTTGTAAATCTGACTCTGATGACGTCAGTGCCTCACCAGCTATGAACCCTACCGCACGTCACTGACTACAACCACCACCACCATATTTTACATCAGACACCGGAGCAGATGAAGGCCTGCTGTAGGGAACATGTCAGTGAGTTTGACACATTTCGCAGCGTCCGTTTGAAGAAATCGTTTCTTTTTTTCGTGCAGTTTCTCTGCGCCTCCCATTACTACTGTGAACACCGCTGCACAAAGTTCCACATGGAGCGTGAAGGTGTTTTTCTACTTTATGATTGGCCTAGCCCTTTAGAATGTCAGGGATGACAACGAGGCAGATATATTAAATAATTAATAATAATAATAATAATAATAATACATATTATTAATATATATGTCGGGTCTGCCGGCCCAAACAGCACGTCGGCCCACCGGGAAAATGCCCGGTACGCCCGATTACCAGTCCATGCCTGCATGTCATCTAAAGGCAGTTTACAATGTCAAAATCAATCAGATTATACATATTAAGTCAGATTATCCAGATTGGTAAAAGAAATTCCTATATAAGGGAACCAGTTGATTTCATCAAAGTCGTAACAAGCAGCATTCACTCCTGAAGAAGCGTAGGGCCACAGGGAGAATCGTCTGCATTGTACATGGCTTTGCAGCAATCCCTCATACTGATCAAGCATGAAGTGACAGCAGAAGGAAAAACTCCCCATTAACAGGAAGGAAAAACCTCCAGCAGAACCGGGCTCAGTATGAACGGTAATCTGCCTTGACCGACTGGGGGTTACAAAAGAGAGAGCAGAGACACAACAAGACAGACAAAAAAGCACAGAAGCACACATTGATCCAGTAATGTGTTTTACATTAGATGGTAATAGCAGGTGATCTGTCTTCCCTGAATGATGTCACAGCTAACAGAACGCCAGACCAGGTGTACCTACTATGAAGAAAAAATAGAAAAAAACAAAAAGTTAAAAGCTGAAATGACAACAGTCATGCAAAATTGAAGAACAATAGACCCTGATGTCCTCCAGCAGCCTAAGGCTATAGCAGCATAACTATAGAGGTAGCTCGGGGTAACATGAACCACTCTAACTATAAGCTTTGTCAAAAAGGAAAGTCCCAAGAGCCAGCTTCTAGTGGAGGAGTTCAAGTATCTTGGGGTCTTGTTCACGAATGAGGGGAAGATGGAGCGTGAGTTTGACAGGCGGATTGGTGCGGCGTCTGCTGTGAAGCGGGCGCTGTACCGATCCGTTGTGGTGAAGAGAGAGCTGAGCCAAAAGGCCAAGCTCTCGATTTACCAGTTGATCTACGTTCCTACCCTCATCTATGGTCACGAGCTTTGGGTCGTGACCGAAAGAACGAGATCCCGGATACAAGCGGCCAAAATGAGTTTTCTCCATAGTGTGTCTGGGCTCTCCCTTAGAGATAGGGTGAGGAGCTCAGTCATCCGGGGAGGACTCAGAGTAGAGCCGCTGCTCCTCCACATTGAGAGGAGCCAGTTGAGGTGGCTCGGGACCCTGGTCAGGATGCCTCCTGGACGCATCCCTGGTGAGGTGTTCTGGGCACGTCCCACTGGGAGGAGGCCCAGGGGAATACCCAGGACACGCTGGAGAGACTATGCTGGCCTGGGAACGCTTAGGGATTCCCCCGGAGGAAGTGGCCCAAGTGGCTGGGGAGAGGAAGGTCTGGGCCTCCCTCTTGAAGCTGCCCCTGCGACCTGACCCCCGATAAGCGGAAGACGATGGATGGATGGAAAAAGGAAAGTTTTAGGATTAGTCTTAAAAGTAGACAGGGTGTCTGCGTCACGGACCAAAACTTGGAGTTGGTTCTACTGGAGAGGAGCATGATAGCTAAAGGATCTGCCTCCCATTCTGGTTTTACAGACTTTAGGAACCACCAGCAGACCTGCTTTCTGAGAGTGAAGTGGTCTGTTAGAAATTAATAAAGTTTGTACACAACATACACATGTGGAATATTGCTAACGTGTTACTTTAGCAATGTTCCAATTGCTAAAGTGTTACTTTTACATTATTACTTTTGGGTGTGTATCCACCAATTTAACTGTCAAACTTTCATAAAAGCTGTCTTAATGCAAGAAACGAAACCCTTAAACACATGAAATAACAATTAACTTTAAATAGCTAAAAAGGTTTTGTTAACTTTTCACATGAAGCTGGATTAACAGCTAGTAAGATACCTTTGATTAAGTTGGTATACTAATGTTTAAACCAGGGGTGTCAAACGTACGGCCTGCGGGCCGGATCTGGCCCGCCGAACGATTTATTCCGGCCTGGTGGCCAAATGCATTTTCATTATTCAACGGCTGTGTCTCCTCGGTGCATCGACCGATCTGCACCAGATTTTTTGTGAGTCGTGGGGGAGCGCTGCCCAACGCGTACGTGTGTATTGCATGGTAGACGGGTGAGGAAAATGCATGACAGCTTCTGCGGTGGCTGGCGGCGGGAGGTGCGCGTACCCTAGCGGTGGCCCATAGGCCAGAGCGGCGCTTGGCTGCGAGGGCCGAGCATCACCGCTTGCGGTTTTAATTATTAGGCCCGAGCAGCTAAGCGCTGCGAAGGCCTATTGTATCTGTAGTGTTAATTAGGCCCGAGCAGCGAAGCGCTGCGAAGGCCTATTGTATCTGTAGTGTGTGTGAGTGTTTAATTATTATTATTAATCTGCCACCCCAAAGAGGGGCCTTTTTGAGGGCTTTATCATATTCAAAAACTCACCAAACTTGGCAGATGCATGAAGACTGCTTAAAAATTTTGTATTTTAAGGTCGTCACAAAAATCAAAAGAAAAATGCCTCAACGGCGCCACCTAGCAATTTTCAAAGGACCCTTTGCTATTCACTTACTTCATCGTAGAGACATGAGATTTGGTACAGTGGTAGAGCTCACCAAGACGCTCAGAATTTACAATTAATGTCATAGTGCAAATATCACAGGAAGTCGGCCATTTTAGATTGAAGGTCTGATTTTGACCCCAATTTTGACGTGTACAGCATTGGTATTTGATCGAACTCCTCCTAGAGATTTTGAGCGAGCGGCTTGAAACTCGGTCAGTCTGATCATAAGGCATGGCCAATTAAAAGATATCAAAACGGTGAGTTTTTGAGCTTGTTGAAGGGGCATTAGCAGGGGTCAAAGTTCACCTACTTGCCACAAAAAATAAAACTGTTATATCTCCAACACAGAAACACACAGAGGCACCAAACTTTCTGTGATTGATCATCATCGGGTCTTCTTTAATATCCAATGGTCAAATGATGACATCACTTAGGCCATGCTTCCTGACAACAGGAAGTGTCATGTTTTGCTGTAAACGGTCGCTATGTTACCCCTCTGAGCTAATCAACATGAAACTGTGTCCAGAGACAGAAGACATGTTGTTGTGTTGTGGATTCCAGCCCCAAGTGGATTCGATGGAGCAGGAGAGCGTGGCGGCGTGGTGAAGTCACCTCAAACGCCGCTGCCATACGTTTGGCTCTGAATTCCACATTTTTGGGCCGAGCTGCTTAAAACTCACTTGGATGCATCCTTATCCACCCCCCAACAGGAATCCATAACAAACTTTGGTGGGCGTGACCTAATGCCTCAACGGCGCCACCTAGCAATTTTCAAAGGACCCTTTGCTATTCACTTACTTCATCGTAGAGACATGAGATTTGGTACAGTGGTAGAGCTCACCAAGACGCTCAGAATTTACAATTAATGTCATAGTGCAAATATCACAGGAAGTCGGCCATTTTAGATTGAAGGTCTGATTTTGACCCCAATTTTGACGTGTACAGCATTGGTATTTGATCGAACTCCTCCTAGAGATTTTGAGCGAGCGGCTTGAAACTCGGTCAGTCTGATCATAAGGCATGGCCAATTAAAAGATATCAAAACGGTGAGTTTTTGAGCTTGTTGAAGGGGCATTAGCAGGGGTCAAAGTTCACCTACTTGCCACAAAAAATAAAACTGTTATATCTCCAACACAGAAACACACAGAGGCACCAAACTTTCTGTGATTGATCATCATCGGGTCTTCTTTAATATCCAATGGTCAAATGATGACATCACTTAGGCCATGCTTCCTGACAACAGGAAGTGTCATGTTTTGCTGTAAACGGTCGCTATGTTACCCCTCTGAGCTAATCAACATGAAACTGTGTCCAGAGACAGAAGACATGTTGTTGTGTTGTGGATTCCAGCCCCAAGTGGATTCGATGGAGCAGGAGAGCGTGGCGGCGTGGTGAAGTCACCTCAAACGCCGCTGCCATACGTTTGGCTCTGAATTCCACATTTTTGGGCCGAGCTGCTTAAAACTCACTTGGATGCATCCTTATCCACCCCCCAACAGGAATCCATAACAAACTTTGGTGGGCGTGACCTAATGCCTCAACGGCGCCACCTAGCAATTTTCAAAGGACCCTTTGCTATTCACTTACTTCATCGTAGAGACATGAGATTTGGTACAGTGGTAGAGCTCACCAAGACGCTCAGAATTTACAATTAATGTCATAGTGCAAATATCACAGGAAGTCGGCCATTTTAGATTGAAGGTCTGATTTTGACCCCAATTTTGACGTGTACAGCATTGGTATTTGATCGAACTCCTCCTAGAGATTTTGAGCGAGCGGCTTGAAACTCGGTCAGTCTTATCATACGGCATGGCCAATTAAAAGATATCTAAACGGTGAGTTTTTGAGCTTGTTGAAGGGGCATTAGCAGGGGTCAAAGTTCACCTACTTGCCACAAAAAATAAAACTGTTATATCTCCAACACAGAAACACACAGAGGCACCAAACTTTCTGTGATTGATCATCATCGGGTCTTCTTTAATATCCAATGGTCAAATGATGACATCACTTAGGCCATGCTTCCTGACAACAGGAAGTGTCATGTTTTGCTGTAAACGGTCGCTATGTTACCCCTCTGAGCTAATCAACATGAAACTGTGTCCAGAGACAGAAGACATGTTGTTGTGTTGTGGATTCCAGCCCCAAGTGGATTCGATGGAGCAGGAGAGCGTGGCGGCGTGGTGAAGTCACCTCAAACGCCGCTGCCATACGTTTGGCTCTGAATTCCACATTTTTGGGCCGAGCTGCTTAAAACTCACTTGGATGCATCCTTATCCACCCCCCAACAGGAATCCATAACAAACTTTGGTGGGCGTGACCTAATGCCTCAACGGCGCCACCTAGCAATTTTCAAAGGACCCTTTGCTATTCACTTACTTCATCGTAGAGACATGAGATTTGGTACAGTGGTAGAGCTCACCAAGACGCTCAGAATTTACAATTAATGTCATAGTGCAAATATCACAGGAAGTCGGCCATTTTAGATTGAAGGTCTGATTTTGACCCCAATTTTGACGTGTACAGCATTGGTATTTGATCGAACTCCTCCTAGAGATTTTGAGCGAGCGGCTTGAAACTCGGTCAGTCTGATCATAAGGCATGGCCAATTAAAAGATATCAAAACGGTGAGTTTTTGAGCTTGTTGAAGGGGCATTAGCAGGGGTCAAATTTCACCTACTTGCCACAAAAAATAAAACTGTTATATCTCCAACACAGAAACACACAGAGGCACCAAACTTTCTGTGATTGATCATCATCGGGTCTTCTTTAATATCCAATGGTCAAATGATGACATCATCATAAGGCATGGCCAATTAAAAGTTATCAAAACGGTGAGTTTTTGAGCATGCTGAAGGGGCGTGAGCAGGGGTCAAAGTTCACCTACTCGCCATGAAACACAAAACTGTTATATTTCATACACAAAAACTCACAGAGCCACCAAACTTTGAGTAGTTGATCACCACTAGGTCTCCTACAATATCCAATGGTCAAATGATGACATTGCTTAGGCCACGCCCCCTGACAACAGGAAGTGTCATGTTTTATTGTTAACAGTCGCTATGTTACCCCTCTGAGCTAATCAACATGAAACTGTGTCCACAGACAGAAGACATGTTGCTGTGTTGTGGATTCCAGGCCCAACTGGATTCCATGTAGCAGTGCGGCGTGGCAAAACGCCGCTGCCATATGTCCAGACTTCCATAGGATATTGACAAATTTAATAAAAAGTAACTTAAAATTACCTTAAAAGGAAAACATTTTTAAAAGTCAAAAGGCTTATTTAATGCTTTGAGAACATCTCTTCTATTCGGCTACAAAATCGACCAAAACAGGATGATCTTTTAAGTTATAAGACCATTTTTAAGATGTCAATACATAGATTTTAAGCTGGTGGGTCGCCACTGCCTCCGGTAGCCAAATGCATCGCTGCATCAACTGATCTGCACCAGATTTTTTGCGAGTCGTGGGGGAGCGCTGCTCAATGCCTTCGTGTGTATTGCCCGGTGGACAGGCGGGGAAAATGCGTGACAGCTTCTGCCGTGGCTGGCGGCCGGCGGTGGGCGAACCCCTGCGGTGGCCAATAGGCCGGAGCGGAGCACAATAAAGATTTAAAAAGAATTGTAAAATATTTTTCTGGAGCTTGACTCAAATTAAAACAATGTTGTTACATGCAGTGGTGGCTGCATGTAGGATTCCCCCCCCCCCCCCATTTCAGGTTGCTGTTGAGCTCCGGCAGGTTAAGCAGGACCAGCTGTCTTCACTCTGGCTCTTGATTGGCAGAGTATAAGGCTAGCTGGGGAACTGATGTTCAGGGCCTCTTGGCCAATTGGGCAGCATGTGTGCTGCAGCTCTGTGGGGCTGTGTAGGAGGACTGGTTGGTTGCTAGAGATCTTGGTTCTGGTGGTTACTCTCTTGTTTCTTTCAGGTTCCCAGTTTCCCCTTTCAAACCCCTTCAGATTACTTTTGAATAATAAAACTTTAACGTTACCTTCCTGGTTTTGTCTTGTCCTTTTTCTCTGGTTTATCCATTGTTACTGCCCCCTCCCCTCTTTAATACCCCTAGACGGTTTTGGGGACGTAACAATTTGGGGGCTCGTCCATGCTAAGTTTTTTTTTGTTTTTTTTTTTTTGTGGTGGGATCAGTCGTCTCATTTTTCCGTGGCTTTGTTTCTTTTATTTTGTTAGGTCAGCTGGTTGTTGGTATGGTAGGGTAGAGGGAGAGTTACCAGATCCGACGGTCCTATGAGCGGATTGGTCTGTGTAATCTCCCTTCTTTTGTTCATTTTTGGCTGCCCCATCACAGATTTTATAACGTTATTTTATTTTGAAGGGATTTCTAAGTAGTGGGTTTTTGTAATAATGGCATCTTAACTAGTTTAGAAGCAGCGGCTGAGTCTAACTTGAAAGTTGAGGATTCCAGCTTGAAGATTGAGGATTCTGGTGGTGATGACATGGGGGTTCCCAAAATGAAAAAGAGGTGTCTAGTCACATTGCTAGTTTTCGTAATGTGACTCCTAAAACTAGTAACACTAGTAGGTTGGAAGAAAAACCTGTGACATTGCCACAATATGAACTTTTTTCAGAAGAATCACCTGCTGGTTCAAGGATGGAGGCTCGGTTGAGGGTTCGTCTTGCTCGCCTTCAGCTGGAGAAAGAGGATCGTGAGCGGGAATTTCAGCTTCGTAGAGAACTGGAATTGAAGAAGCTTGAGGCAGAGACCGCTATTAGGATGAGGGAATTGGAGCTGAGAGCTGGTCCAACTCCTCCCCTTAAGCCTCAAGTAGTTGCATCTCCTGCCTTTGACGTCACTAAAAGCATTCCCCTGGTACCTGCTTTTTGTGATTCTGAGGTTGATAGCTATTTTCGAGCTTTTGAAAGGATTGCCTTGGCATTAAACTGGCCCCGAGAGGTGTGGGCAATACTGGTGCAGTGTAAACTAACTGGTAAAGCTCAGGAAGCCTGTGTCTCGCTTTCCATGGAGGAGGGTTTATCATATGAGACAATTAAAGTTACAGTCTTGCGGGCATATGAATTGGTGCCAGAGGCTTACAGGCAGCGTTTTCGAGCTCTTAGAAAGACCATGAGCCAAACACATGTTGATTTCGCACGGGAGAAAGCGTTGTTTTTTGATCGATGGTGTGCAGCATGTAAAATTAAAGATCAAGTTTCCCTCCGAGAATTAATTCTGCTTGAGGAATTCCAAAACTGTGTAACTGAAGAGGTTGCCACTTACCTGAATGAACAAAAAGTCAACACCTTACAGCAGGCTGCTGTCTTGGCTGAGGAGTTTTCCTTGACACACAAGTCAACTTTCAGTAAGCGTGATCTTTCTTTCCATAATCCACCTTCTCACGCTGACAGTGTATCAGTTTCTTGCCCCCCTCCATCTTCATCAAGTTTGAAAGCCAAGAGGAAGTGTTTTTTCTGTTTTAAGCCTGGACACCTGATTGCTGACTGTGAATTGTACCAATGTAAACAGCAGGGGGTTTCATCTAAACAATCAAAAGGAGTGGGACTAATTCAAACAGCCACTAATCATTCCATGAGAGAGCTATTGGTTAAAGCTGATCAGCCTGAGGAATGTTTTAAACCCTTCATTTTTGATGGTTTTGTGTCTCTCACAGGTGAACCTGAAGATCAGCAACCAGTAAAAGTGCTGAGGGATACCGGTGGTTCACAATCCTTGATCTTAAGCAATGTGTTGCCTTTTGATCAGAGGTCGGCCTGTGAGGCAGGTACCATTGTGAGAGGTGTTGGGATGAGTTATTTACCTGCCCCTCTTAATTATGTTCATGTAAAAACACCGTTGGTTTCAGGAGTCTTTCCGGTGGCTGTGTGCCCCTGTTTTCCCATTGATGGTGTGCAGTTTATAATGGGAAACGATTTAGCAGGAGGGAAAGTTTACCCTGTACCGAAAGTGGTGAATACTCCCGTGTCTGATTTAGAGCCAGATGTCCTGGTAGAGATATTGCCAGACGTATTCACAGGTAGTGTGGTGACTAGAGCTCAAGCACGCACGAATGAGCAAGATATTGACCTTTCTGACACACTGTTCAGCTCAGTCACAGCTGATGATTGGGAATTGCCAGTTGAAGAAAAGGAAGTCAGTAGGGAAAAGGAGTTCCCTGCCAAAGCATTACTACCCATGACTCGAGAAGCGCTTATTAAAACACAGATGACGGATCCAACGTTAGTAAAATGTGTTGTGAAGTCAGATAAGGTGGCTTTACCCACCTGTCAGATGGTGGGTAAAGCTAATCAAAAAGTCACCCTCGCTCCGCTACACCCAGTCCCGGCTATCGGGGAGCCATTTGAACATGTTGATCAAGGAGCTAAGGAGGCTCTTGTTGCAGCCCAGACTAAGATGAAGTTAAGCTTTGACAGATGTACAGTTCACCGACAGTTCCATCCTGGTGACAGAGTGTTGGTGTTGTTACCTGTCAATGGTTTTAGTATGGCTGCTCGTTTTTCTGGCCCCTACACAGTTCGGAGCAAAGTATCGGACTTAAATTACATAATTTCTACACCTGACCGCAGAAGGAAGACCCGATTGTGCCACATCAATATGTTGAAGCCCTATTATGATAGGAGAGCTATCGTGGCAGATGCCTCATCCCGTGCGTATGGTTGATCCTAAAAGGGTGGATGTGGAAGGGCTGTTTGGTATTGTTCTTGGTTGTTTGTTTTTTTCTCTTTTAGGGCTTGGATTTTATGGGAGGAGGTGTTACATGCAGTGGTGGCTGCATGTAGGATTCCCCCCCCCCCATTTCAGGTTGCTGTTGAGCTCCGGCAGGTTAAGCAGGACCAGCTGTCTTCACTCTGGCTCTTGATTGGCAGAGTATAAGGCTAGCTGGGGAACTGATGTTCAGGGCCTCTTGGCCAATTGGGCAGCATGTGTGCTGCAGCTCTGTGGGGCTGTGTAGGAGGACTGGTTGGTTGCTAGAGATCTTGGTTCTGGTGGTTACTCTCTTGTTTCTTTCAGGTTCCCAGTTTCCCCTTTCAAACCCCTTCAGATTACTTTTGAATAATAAAACTTTAACGTTACCTTCCTGGTTTTGTCTTGTCCTTTTTCTCTGGTTTATCCATTGTTACTGCCCCCTCCCCTCTTTAATACCCCTAGACGGTTTTGGGGACGTAACAATTGTTTATAATTATTTGTAAACATTTGTATACTCTGTTTATCTTGTTTTTAAGTATTTTATATTTACAATAAAATGCATAATTTATTTTTTAGACTAGTTCCATATGTAAGGTTGCAAGAAATCTTGTAACTATACTGAATTTGCAGCTTAAGAAGATTGGGTTTGACAGACAACACCAACTGTCCCCTCAATCCAGTGCACACAATACCACAACAGCCCTCATCACGCTCTACAGTACATCAAGAAAACTAAATCAACTAAAACAAGTTCACGAGTGAACATGAAATAAAGTTAATCCATATTTGTGTGTCAGGGTGTCTAAGCACTCTCCAGAATTTGACATCTCAGCAGAGCCTGTAATAATTATAGAAAGTAACGTTATAGTTGTTCTGCCTTTTGTTAAGACAGCAAGGAATTCATGTCGTGAATACATTACATAAATAAGATATTAATTAATTCTTAGTCAGTGGAAATCCATGGTAAAAACAGTTAGAAACGTTTTGGGTTCATATTTAATCAGAGTGAGACATCACAACTTTGCTAGATCTCTATGTGAATTACGTGAGATAGTGAGTGCTCTCACCTTAAAAAAAGATCTTTGACGTATTTTGCTCTGGTAAAAAGCTGCTTTTCAGCTATGAAGCTAGGGAAACTGCTAATGTTGAAGTTGAATTTGTTCTACACGCTTCTGCCTTGGAAAAATATTTGTCTTTTTACAAAAACAATGTTTAAAGCCAGATTTGGGACCAAAGGTTATTCAGACAACGCAAGAAAAGGAAGCTTTGTGTGGGGAACTTTTGTCCTAGCTGTCTAGCAGCATATGGCCCAAGGACAGCACAATAGTTTTCTTGAAGTATAATTTTGGAGAAGTAGAAACAAGTATTAACATAGCTCTCAACTCACGCATTGACCGTGTGACACACGCATTTCACTAACTTTACACGCTCACACGCAACACATGGCATTTCACACGCAAACATTGCATTTTTCACGCATAAAAATCACAAAGCCCATCTGGGCTGCGAGCTGTTTCGGCTTCTTTCACAACTTGTGGCCATCAGTAATTCCTGCTGCAGTTCATGTTAACAGAGCAGCAGGAAGAGTAATCAGAGTTATGAATAATTTTAGTCTTAACCAGTGGTAAAAGTGAGCCGGTGTTATGCTCAAAAGTGCATGCCTGCCGAGATGTGCATCCCCTGTCGCGGGAGCGCGCCTCGCTCTGTACAAATGAATATCGACGGAAAACGAATTAAAATACGACCAACGGAGCAACTTGTTCTTATATTAATTATATAAAAACGTTTAAATGTACTTCTAGTGTGAAAAAAACTGTGTGTATTTGGCAGATTCGTTTACAAAAGTACGGGTGTTATGAACAACATTAAATCCAAAGTTTTTATCTGCGGTACGGCTGATTTATTTGTTGTGGTCTCTTGTCATTCACACAAAACAATAAACCGTGAGAGCCGACCTGAGTTTTGAAACTGCAAAGCTTTTTCTTAAGCGGAAGATCAAACGTGCAGACACAGAGTGGGACCAATGTGATGCATTTGTGAGCGTCAGAAAGCTATGGTGCATTCAGGAGCATGGGACATTTCAAACTTACAAGGAAAGATTCATAAAACGGAATAGAACTTAACTCATACAATAATCTATTTATCCAGAAACAGTGTGGGCTTTCTTACAATACTGAATGCTCTATAATTGTATTTCTGTTATGTTTTGATTCTGCACATCTGCTAGCTTTTTATTCTGAAAAATCTATAATATTACAGCAGCAAATTATCAAAGTTTTTCAAAAGCCTGTTTAAAAGCTCCAAATGGGGCTTCAGATCATAGAGCGACAATTGCGCTGTCATTGTTTTACAGGGCAGAATTTGCATTTGCTGACCCTTGTCCTTTAATTACAGATGGATATACAGGAATACAGTCATACAAGTGTCAACTCTGAGATAGCAGGGGATGCGTTTTTTGGCAATGGGGCTGCCAAAAAACGCATCCCCCTATGTTTTTAATTTAAAAATTGTCCCACACACCTGAAATTCACACTAGTAGTTCAGAACACATGTGTAAACACGTAGAAAATGTTACATCAACTACAAGTGTATATTTCTATGAAACAGCAGGGGATGCGTTTTTTGGCAACGGTGATGCAAAACTGGAGAACAGTAGACTGTAGAACAGTAGAACTAGGTAGAGTGAGAAATATAGGCCCTGATGTCCTCCAGTAGCTTAAGCCTATAGCAGCATAACTATAAAGGTAGCTCAGGGTAACATGAGCCACTCTAACTATAAGCTTTGTCAAAAAGGAAGGTCTCAGAAGCCAGCTTCTAGTGGAGGAGTTCAAGTATTTTGGGGTCTTGTTCACGAATGAGGGGAAGATGGAGCGGGAGATCGACAGGCGGATTGGTGCGACGTCTGCTGTGAAGCGGGCACTGTACTGATCGGTTGTGGTGAAGAGAGAGCTGAGCCAAAAGGCGAAGCTCTCGATTTACCGGCCGATCTAAGTTCCTACCCTCATTTATGGTCACGTGCTTTGGGTCGTGACCGAAGAAACGAGATCCCTGATACAAGCGGCCGAAATTAGTTTTCTCCGTAGTGTGTCTGGGCTCTCCCTTAGAGATAGGTTGAGGAGCTCAGTCAGCCGGGGAGGACTCAGAGTAGAGCCGCTGCTCCTCCACGTCGAGAGGAGCCAGTTGAGGTGGCTCGGGTATCTGGTCAGGATGCCTCTTGGACGCCTCCCTGGTGAGGTGTTCCGGGCACGTCCCACCGGGAGGAGGTCCATGGGAAGACCCAGGACATGCTGGAGAGACTATGTTTCTAGGCTGGCCTGGGAACACCTTGGGATTCCCCCAGAGGAGCTGGCCCAAGTTGCTGGGGAGAGAGACGTCTGGGCCTCCCTACTGAAGCTGCTACCCCCGCGACCCGACTCCGGATAAGCAGAAGACGATGGATGGATGGAAAAAGGAAAGTTTTAGGATTAGTCTTAAAAGTAGACAGGGTGTCTGCGTCACGGAACAAAACTGGGAGTTGGTTCCACTGGAGAGGAGCATGATAGCTAAAGGATCTGCCTACCATTCTGGTTTTACAGACTTTAGGAACCACCAGCAGACCTGCTTTCTGAGAGTGAAGTGGTCTGTTAGCAATATTCCATGTGTGTATGTTGTGTACAAACTTTAGTAATTTCTAACGTGTTATTTTAGCAATATTCCAATTGCTAAAGTGTTACTTGTACATTATTACTTTTGGGTGTGTATCCACCCATTTAACTGTCAAACTTTCATAAAAGCTGTCTTAATGCAAGAAACGAAACCCTTAAACACATGAAATAATTAACTTTAAATAAAAAGGTTTTGTTAATATTTCACATGAAGCTGGATTAACAGCTAGTAAGATACCTTTGATTAAATTTGTATACTAGTGTTTAAACTAGGGGTGTCAAACGTACGGCCTGCGGGCCGGATCTGGCCCACCAAACGATTTAGTCCGGCCCGGTGGCCAAATGCATTTTCATTATTCAACGGCTGTGTCTCCTCGGTGCATCGACTGATCTGCACCAGATTTTTTGTGAGTCGTGGGGGAGCGCTGCCCAACGCATACGTGTGTATCGCATGGTAGACAGGTGAGGAAAATGCATGACAGCTTCTGCGGTGGCTGGCGGCGGGAGGTGCGCGTACCCTAGCGGTGGCCCATAGGCCAGAGCGGCGCTTGGCTGCGAGGGCCGATCATCACCGCTTGCGGTTTTAATTAGGCCCGAGCAGCGAAGCGCTGCGAAGGCCTATTGTATCTGTAGTGTTAATTAGGCCCGAGCAGCGAAGCGCTGCGAAGGCCTATTGTATCTGTGTTGTTTAATTATTATTATTAATCTGCCACCCCAAAGAGGGGCCTTTTTGGGGGCTTTATCATACTCAAAAACTCACCAAACTTGGCGGATGCAAGAAGACTGTTTAAAAATTTTGTATTTTAAGGTCGTCACAAAAATCAAAACAAAAATGCCTCAACGGCGCCACCTAGCAATTTTCAAAAGACCCTTTGCTATTCACTTACTTCATCGTAGAGACATGAAATTTGGTACAGTGGTAGAGCTCACCAAGACGCTCAGAATTTACAATTAATGTCATAGTGAAAATATCACAGGAAGTCGGCCATTTTAGATTGAAGGTCTGATTTTGACCTCAATTTTGACGTTTACAGCATTGGTACTTGATCGAACTCCTCCTAGGGATTTCGAGCGAGCGGCTTGAAACTCGGTCAGTCTGATCATAAGGCATGGCCAATTAAAAGTTATCAAAACGGTGAGTTTTTGAGCATGTTGAAGGGGCGTTAGCAGGGGTCAAAGTTCACCTACTCGCCACAAAACATAAAACTGTTATATCTCCTACACAGAAACACACAGAGGCACCAAACTTTCTGTGATTGATCATCATCGGGTCTTCTACAATATCCAATGGTCAAATGATGACTATGCTTAGGCCACGCCCCCTGACAACAGGAAGTGTCATGTTTTGCTGTAAACGGTCGCTATGTTACCCCTCTGAACTAATCAATATGAAACTGTGTCCAGAGACAGAAGACATGTTGTTGTGTTGTGGATTCCAGCCCCAAGTGGATTCGATGGAGCAGGGGAGCGTGGCGGCGTGGTGAAGTCACCTCAAACGCCGCTGCCATACGTTTGGCTCTGAATTCCACATTTTTGGGCCGAGCTGCTTAAAACTCACTTGGATGCATCCTTATCTAGCCCCCAACAGGAATCCATAACAAACTTTGGTGGGCGTGATCTAATGCCTCAACGGCGCCACCTAGCAATTTTCAAAGGACCCTTTGCTATTCACTTACTTCATCGTAGAGACACGAGATTTGGTACAGTTGTAGAGCTCACCAAGACGCTCAGAATTTACAATTAATGTCATAGTACAAGTATCACAGGAAGTCAGCCATTTTAGACTGAATGTCTGATTTTGACACCATTTTTGACGTTTACAGCATTGGTATTTGATCTAACTCCTCCTAGGGATTTCGAGCGAGCGGCTTGAAACTCGGTCAGTCTGATCATAAGGCATGGCCAATTAAACGTTATCAAAACGGTGAGTTTTTGAGCATTTTGAAGGGGCGTTAGCAGGGGTCAAAGTTCACCTATTCGCCACAAAAAATAAAACTGTTTTATCTCCTACACAGAAACACACAGAGGCACCAAACTTTCTGTGATTGATCATCATCGGGTCTTCTACAATATCCAATGGTCAAATGATGACATCACTTAGGCCACGCCCCCTGACAATAGGAAAAACTGTTATATCTCCTACACAGAAACACACAGAGGCACCAAACTTTCTGTGATTGATCATCATCGGGTCTTCTACAATATCCAATAGTCAAATGATGACATCACTTAGGCCACGCCCCCTGACAACAGGAAAAACTGCTATATCTCCTACACAGAAACACACAGAGGCACCAAACTTTCTGTGATTGATCATCATCGGGTCTTCTACAGTATCCAATGGTCAAATGATGACATCACTTAGGCCACGCCCCCTGACAACAGGAAAAACTGTTTTATCTCCTACACAGAAACACACAGAGGCACCAAACTTTCTGTGATTGATCATCATCGGGTCTTCTACAATATCCAATAGTCAAATGATGACATCACTTAGGCCACGCCCCCTGACAACAGGAAAAACTGTTATATCTCCTACACAGAAACACACAGAGGCACCAAACTTTCTGTGATTGATCATCATCGGGTCTTCTACAATATCCAATGGACAAATGATGACATCACTTAGGCCACGCCCCCTGACAACAGGAAAAACTGCTATATCTCCTACACAGAAACACACAGAGGCACCAAACTTTCTGTGATTGATCATCATCGGGTCTTCTACATTATCCAATGGTCAAATGATGACATCACTTAGGCCACGCCCCCTGACAACAGGAAAAACTGCTATATATCCTACACAGAAACACACAGAGGCACCAAACTTTCTGTGATTGATCATCATCGGGTCTTCTACAATATCCAATGGTCAAATGATGACATCACTTAGGCCACGCCCCCTGACAACAGGAAGTGTCATGTTTTATTGTCCATGGCTTTTACAGGCAATTCATGTCGTGAATACATTACATAAATAAGATAATAATTCTTAGTCAGAGGAAATCCAAGGCAAAAACAGTTAGAAAAGTTTTGGGTTCATATTTAATCAGAGTGAGACATCACAACTTTGTTAGATCTCTATGTGAATTACGTGAGATAGTGAGTGCTCTCACCTTAAAAAAAGATCTTTGACGTATTTTGCTCCGGTTAAAAGCTGCTTTTCAGCGATGAAGCTAGGGAAACTGCTAATGTTGAAGTTGAATTTGTTCTACACGCTTCTGCCTTGGAAAAATATTCGTCTTTTTACAAAAAGAATGTTTAAAGCCAGATTTGGGAACAAAGGTTATTCAGAGAATGCAAGAAAAGGAAGCTTTTGTGGGGAACTTTTGTCCTAGCTGTCTAGCTGCATATGGCCCCAGGACAGCACAATAGTTTTCTTGAAGTTTAATTTTGGAGAAGTAGAAACAAGTATTAATTTCAAAAGGTAGGTAAAAAAGGAAAAAAGTTTTTACAAAATCTTAAAATGTTGGATAGTTGTTATTTCCATCTTGCTGTGAAAATTGGTGAAATATTATCATTTTTAATGCTTAGATATAAAATCGCAAGGCCATTACTAAAATTGCCTTTTGTTGAAAATGTTTTTTGGCATACCATACTTTATATTTATAGGTAGCCTAGATGTGCATAATAAAAGAGTGGAACTAAAACCTGGTCTAAAATTATTATGGAGCTTTAACTTGCTAAGAGTAATACTGTTAGATGATTATATCTTTAAAATGAGATAACTGTCTCAAAAAATGTGATAGTTTATTTGGTCTGAAGAGATGATGCAATTCAATGTTATTTATATAGCGACAATTCATGAAATATGTCATCTCAAGGCACTTTACAACGTCAAAATCAATCAGATTATACAGATTGGGTCAGATTATACACAAAAATTCCTATATAAGGGAACCAGTTCATTGCATCAAAGTCTTGACAAGTAGCATTCTCTCTTGAAGAAGCGTAGAGCCACAGGGAGAGTCGTCTGCATTGTCCATGGCTTTGCAGCAATCCTACCTACTGAGCAAGCATGAAGCGACAGCAGGAAAAAAAACTCCCCATTTACGGGAAGGAAAAACCTCCAGCAGAACCGGGCTCAGTATGAACGGTCATCTGCCTCGACAGACTGGGGGTTACAGAAGACAGAGCAGAGACACAACAAGAGAGACAAAAAAAGCACAGAAGTTCTACATTAGATGGTAGTAGCGGGTGATCTGTCTTCCCTGGATGAAGCCACAGCTAACAGAACGCCAGACCAGGTGTGCCTACTATGAAGAAAAAAGAAAAATCAAAAAGTTAAAAGCTGAAATTACAACAGTCATTCAAAATTGAAGAACAATAGACCCTGATGTCCTGCAGTAGCCTAAACCTATAGCAGCATAACTATAGAGGTAGCTCAGGGTAACATGAGCCACTCTAACTATAAGCTTTTTAAAAAAGGAAAGTCCAGCTTCTAGTGGAGAAGTTCAAGTATCTTGGGGTCTTGTTCACGAATGAGGGGAAGATGGAGCGGGAGATCGACAGGCGGATTGGTGCGGCGTCTGCTGTGAAGCGGGCGCTATACCGGTCCGTTGTGGTGAATCTGCACCAGATTTTTTGTGAGTCGTGGGGGAGCGCTGCCGAACACGTTCGTGTAAATCGCCCAGTGGACGGGCGGGCAAAATGCGTGACAGCATCTGCGGTGGCGGGCGGCCGGCGGTGCGCAAATCCCAGCGGTGGCCAAGGCCGGAGCGGCGCTTTGCTGCGAGGGCCGCTCATCACCGCTTGCGGTTTTAATTAGGCCCGAGCAGCGAAGCGCTGCGAAGGCCTATTGTATCTGTAGTGTTAATTAGGCCCGAGCAGCGAAGCGCTGCGAAGGCCTATTGTTTCTGTGTTGTTTCTTATTATTATTATTTTTATTCTGCCCCCCTAAAGAGGGGCCTTTTTGGGGGCTTTATCATATTCAAAAACTCACCAAACTTTGCAGATGCATGGTGACTGTTTAAAAATTTTGTATTTTAAGGTCGTCACAAAAATCTAAAGAAAAATGCCTCAACGGCGCCACCTAGAAATTTTCAAAGGACCCTTTGCTATTCACTTACTTCATCGTAGATTAATGAAATTTTGTACAGTTGTAGATCTAAGCAAGACGCTCAGAATTTACAATTAACGTCATAGTGCAAATATCACAGGAAGTCGGCCATTTTAGATTGAAGGTCGTAATTTTACCTCATTTTTGACGTTTACAGCATTGGTATTTGATCGAACTCGTCCTAGGGATTTCGAGCGAGCGGCTTGAAACTCGGTCAGTCTGATCATCAGGCATGGCCAATTAAAAGTTATCAAAACGGTGAGTTTTTGAGCATGTTGAAGGGGCGTTAGCAGGGGTCAAAGTTCACCTACTCGCCACAAAACAGAAAACTGTTATATCTCCTACACAGAAACACACAGAGGCACCAAACTTTCTGTAATTGATCATCATCGGGTCTTTTACAATATCCAATGGTCAAATGATGACATCACTTAGGCCACGCCCCCTGACAATAGGAAAAACTGTTATATCTCCTACACAGAAACACACAGAGGCACCAAACTTTCTGTGATTGATCATCATCGGGTCTTCTACAGTATCCAATGGTCAAATGATGACATCACTTAGGCCACGCCCCCTGACAACAGGAAAAACTGTTTTATCTCCTACACAGAAACACACAGAGGCACCAAACTTGATTGATCATCATCGGGTCTTCTACAATATCCAATAGTCAAATGATGACATCACTTAGGCCACGCCCCCGACAACAGGAAAAACTGTTATATCTCCTACACAGAAACACACAGAGGCACCAAACTTTCTGTGATTGATCATCATCGGGTCTTCTACAATATCCAATGGACAAATGATGACATCACTTAGGCCACGCCCCCTGACAACAGGAAAAACTGCTATATCTCCTACACAGAAACACACAGAGGCACCAAACTTTCTGTGATTGATCATCATTGGGTCTTCTACAATATCCAATGGTCAAATGATGACATCACTTAGGCCACGCCCCCTGACAACAGGAAAAACTGTTTTATCTCCTACACAGAAACACACAGAGGCACCAAACTTGATTGATCATCATCGGGTCTTCTACAATATCCAATAGTCAAATGATGACATCACTTAGGCCACGCCCCCTGACAACAGGAAAAACTGTTATATCTCCTACACAGAAACACACAGAGGCACCAAACTTTCTGTGATTGATCATCATCGGGTCTTCTACAATATCCAATGGACAAATGATGACATCACTTAGGCCACGCCCCCTGACAACAGGAAAAACTGCTATATCTCCTACACAGAAACACACAGAGGCACCAAACTTTCTGTGATTGATCATCATCGGGTCTTCTACAATATCCAATGGTCAAATGATGACATCACTTAGGCCACGCCCCCTGACAACAGGAAAATCTGCTATATCTCCTACACAGAAACACACAGAGGCACCAAACTTTCTGTGATTGATCATCATCGGGTCTTCTACAATATCCAATGGTCAAATGATGACATCACTTAGGCCACGCCCCCTGACAACAGGAAGTGTCATGTTTTATTGTTAGCAGTCGCTATGTTACCCCTCTGAGCTAATCAACATGAAACTGTGTCCACAGACATGTTGCTGTGTTGTGGATTCCAGGCCCAACTGGATTCCATGTAGCAGTGCGGCATGGTGGCGTGGCGAAGTCACCTGAAACGCCGCTGCCATATGTCCAGACTTCCTTAGGGTATTGACAAATTTATTAAAAAGTAACTTAAAATTACCTTAAAAGGACAACATTTTTAAAAGTCAAAAGGCTTATTTGATGCTTTGAGAACATCCCTTCTATTCGGCTACAAAATCAACTGGATTCGATGGAGCAGGGCGGCGTAGTGGCGTGGCAAAGTCACCTGAAACGCCGCTGCCATATGTCCAGACTTCCATAGGATATTGATAAATTTAATAAAAAGTAACTTAAAATTACCTTAAAACGACAAAATTTTTAAAAGTCAAAAGGCTTATTTAATGCTTTGAGAACATCTCTTCTATTCGGCTACAAAACCAACCAAAACAGGATGATCTTTTAAGCTATAAGACCATTTTTAAGATGTCAATACATAGATTTTAAGCTGGTGGGTCGCCACTGCCTCCGGTGGCCAAATGCATCGCTGCATCAACTGATCTGCACCAGTTTAATCTCGTCATGGCAAAATTATTTTTTCTCTTCATGTGTGGCCCTAATACTCCATCGTAAGAACACCGCTGTCGTTACCGCGGGTCCTGGGGAAAAAAAAAACGCTGCTCCTGGGGGGAATTTTTGATTATGCTCACGCATAGATGTGTAAAACTTCACATTGCAATTCAGACAGGCGCAGACTGCACCGTGCAGTTAATTTTAAAGAGGCAGTTTTGGCGCATATTCCGATAGAAACGGGCTGCGGGGAGCCTAAGTGTGTTGTCGTGGGCGTGTTTACCCGCTGCAGGCAACCGCTGTGAAACAATCAGAAAGATTTCCCTGATTAATAACATCTTTATGGCGCTCATCTTTATTGTTACTATGTGCTGCTTTACCAGTTCTCTCTCTCTCGCTCGTCATCGGACAAAAATCAAACTGCTTCGTGTTTGTATTTGAAATTGTGCGTCAGACTCAGATTTAGAAGTGTTGTTACGACGTTTGAGCTGTAACTGCAACCGTTTTTTATATATATATATATATATATATATATATATATATATATATATTTATCTGGTAACTTTACTGAATTTGCAGCTTAAGAAGATTGGGTTTGACAAACAACACCAACTGTCCCCTCAATCCAGTGCACACAATACCACAACAGACCTCATCACGCTCTACAGTACATCAAGAAAACTAAATCAACTAAAACAAGTTCACGAGTGCACATGAAATGAAGTTAATCCATATTTGTGTGTCAGGGTGTCTAAGCATTCTCCAGAATTTGACATCTCAGCAGAGCCTGTAATAATTATAGAAAGTAACATTATAGTTGTTCTGCCTTTTGTTAAGACAGCAAGGAATTCATGTCATGAATACATTACATAAATAAGATAATTCTTAGTCAGAGGAAATCCAAGGCAAAAACAGTTAGAAAAGTTTTGGGTTCATATTTAATCAGAGTGAGACATCACAACTTTGTTAGATCTCTATGTGAATTACGTGAGATAGTGAGTACTCTCACCCTAAAAATAGATCTTTGACGTATTTTGCTCCGGTTAAAAGCTGCTTTTCAGCGATGAAGCTAGGGAAACTGCTAATGTTGAAGTTGAATTTGTTCTACACGCTTCTGCCTTGGAAAAATATTCGTCTTTTTACAAAAAGAATGTTTAAAGCCAGATTTGGGAACAAAGGTTATTCAGAGAATGCAAGAAAAGGAAGCTTTTGTGGGGAACTTTTGTCCTAGCTGTCTAGCTGCATATGGCCCCAGGACAGCACAATAGTTTTCTTGAAGTTTAATTTTGGAGAAGTAGAAACAAGTATTAATTTCAAAAGGTATGTAAAAAAGGAAAAAAGTTTTTACAAAATCTTAAAATGTTGGATAGTTGTTATTTCCATCTTGCTGTGAAAATTGGTGAAATATTATCATTTTTAATGCTTAGATATAAAATCGCAAGGCCATTACTAAAATTGCCTTTTGTTGAAAATGTTTTTTGGCATGCCATACTTTATATTTATAGGTAGCCTAGATGTGCATAATAAAAGAGTGGAACTAAAACCTGGTCTAAAATTATTATGGAGCTTTAACTTGCTAAGAGTAATACTGTTAGATGATTATATCTTTAAAATGAGATAACTGTCTCATAAAATGTGATAGTTTACTTGGTCTAAAGAGATGATTCAATTCAATGTTATTTATATAGCGCCAATTCATGAAATATGTCATCTCAAGGCACTTTACAAAGTCAAAATCAATCAGATTATACAGATTGGGTCAGATTATACACATTGGTCAAAAGAATTCCTATATAAGGGAACCAGTTCATTGCATCAAAGTCTTGACAAGTAGCATTCTCTCTTGAAGAAGCGTAGAGCCACAGGGAGAGTCGTCTGCATTGTCCATGGCTTTGCAGCAATCCTACCTACTGAGCAAGCATGAAGCGACAGCAGGAAAAAAAACTCCCCATTAACGGGAAGGAAAAACCTCCAGCAGAACCGGGCTCAGTATGAACGGTCATCTGCCTCGACAGACTGGGGTTAGAGAAGACAGAGCAGAGACATAACAAGAGAGACAAAAAAGCACAGAAGTTCTACATTAGATGGTAGTAGCGGGTGATCTGTCTTCCCTGGATGATGCCACAGCTAACAGAATGCCAGACCAGGTGTACCTACTATGAAGAAAAAAGAAAAATCAAAAAGTTAAAAGCTGAAATGACAACAGTCATTCAAAATTGAAGAACAATAGATTCTGATGTCCTGCAGTAGCCTAAACGTATAGCAGCATAACTATAGAGGTAGCTCAGGGTAACATGAGCCACTCTAACTATAAGCTTTTTAAAAAAGGAAAGTCCAAAGAGCCAGCTTCTAGTGGAGAAGTTCAAGTATCTTGGGGTCTTGTTCACGAATGAGGGAAAGATGGAGCGGGCGATCGACAGGCGGATCGGTGCTACGTCTGCTGTGAAGCGGGCGCTGTACCGATCCGTTGTGGTGAAGAGAGAGCTGAGCCAAAAGGCGAAGCTCTCGATTTACCGGTCGATCTATGTTCCTACCCTCATCTATGGTCACGAGCTTTGGGTCGTGATCGAAAGAACGGATAAAAGCGGCCGAAATGAGTTTTCTCCATAGTGTGTGTGGGCTCTCCCTTAGAGATAGTGTGAGGAGCTCAGTCATCCGGGGAGGACTCAGAGTAGAGCCACTGCTTCTTCACGTCGTGAGGAGCCAGTTGAGGTGGCTTGTGTATCTGGTAAGGATGCCTCCTGGACGCCTCCCTGGAGAGGTGATCTGGGCACGTCCCACCGGGAGGAGGCCCAGGGGAAGACCCAGGACACGCTGGAGGGACTATGTCTCTCGGCTGGCCTGGGAATGCCTTGGGATTCCCCCGGAGGAGCTGGCCCAAGTGGCTGGGGAGAGGGACGTCTGGGCCTCCTTTATAAAGCTGCTACCCCGCGATATTGCTAAAGTGTTCCTTTAGCAATAGTCCAATTGCTAAAGTGTTACTTTTACATTACTTTTGGGTGTGTATCCACCAATTTAGATGTTAAACTTTCATAAAAGCTGTCTTAATGCAAGAAACAAAACCCTTAAACACATGAAATAGCAAGTAACTAAAATGGTTTTGTTAACTTTTCACATTAAGCTGGATTAACAGCTAGTAAGATACCTTTGATTAAATTGGTATACTAATGTTTAAACCAGGGGTGTCAAAGCTACGGCCCGCGGGCCGAATTCGGCCCGCCGAACGATTTAGTCCGGTCCGGTGGCCAAATGCATTATCATTATTCAACGGCTGTATCTCCTCGCTGCATCGACCGATCTGCACCAGATTTTTTGTGAGTCGTGGGGGAGCGCTGCCGAACACGTTCGTGTGAATCGCCCAGTGGACGGGCGGGCAAAATGCGTGACAGCATCTGTGGTGGCGGGCGGCCGGCGGTGCGCAAAATCCCAGCGGTGGCCCATAGGCCAGAGCGGCGCTTTGCTGCGAGGGCCGAACATCACCGCTTGCGGTTTTAATTATTATTATTATTATTATTCTGCCCCCCTAAAGAGGGGCCTTTTTGGGGGCTTTCTCATTTTCAAAAACTCACCAAACTTTGCAGATACAAGGTGACTGTTTAAAAATTTTGTATTTTAAGGTCGTCACAAAAATCAAAAGAAAAATGCCTCAACGGCGCCACCTAGCAATTTTCAAAGGACCCTTTGCTATTCACTTACTTCATCGTAGAGACATGAAATTTGGTACAGTGGTAGAGCTCACCAAGACGCTCAGAATTTACAATTAATGTCATAGTGCAAAAATCACAGGAAGTCGGCCATTTTAGATTGAAGGTCTGATTTTGACCTCAATTTTGACAGTTACAGCATTGGTATTTGATCGAACTCCTCCTAGAGATTTTGAGTGAGCGGCTTGAAACTCGGTCAGTCTGATCATAAGGCATGGCCAATTAAAAGTTATCAAAACGGTGAGTTTTTGAGCATGCTGAAGGGGCGTTGGCAGGGGTCAAAGTTCACCTACTCGCCATGAAACACAAAACTGTTATATTTCATACACAAAAACTCACAGAGCCACCAAACTTTCAGTAGTTGATCACCACTAGGTCTTCTTTAATATCCAATGGTCAAATGATGACATTGCTTAGGCCACGCCCCCTGACAACAGGAAGTGTCATGTTTTGTTGTAAGCAGTCGCTATGTTACCCCTCTGAGCTAATCAACATGAAACTGTGTCAAGAGACAGAAGACATATTGGTGTGTTGTGGATTCCAGCCCCAAGTGGATTCCATGGAGCAGGGCGGCGTGGTGACGTGGGGAAGTCACATCAAACCATATATTTTTAATCTTTTGACAGCATTATTTGCTCAAACCTGTCCACCAGGTGGCAGCAAGAGACCACAAATAAACCACAAACCAAGTTGTCTTGTTCAGTAAGGCAAGGCAAGGCAAATGTATTTATATAGCACAATTCAGTACAAAGACAATGCAAAGTGCTTTACATGATTAAAATATAGCAAAATAAAACAAAATAAAAGCAAGTAGGAATAAAATGTAGATAGAAAAAAGAACCAAAAAGTGGTGATTCAGTTAACTAGAACAGTTGAAGGCAATCCTAAACAAATGTGTTTTTAATCTTGATTTAAAAGAACTCAGGCTTTCCGCACTTTTACAATTTTCTGGAAGTTTGTTCCAGATCAGTGGAGCATAGGAACTAAATGCTGCTTCTCCTTGTTTAGTTCTGGTTCTAGGTATGCAGAGTAGGCTAGAGCCATAAGACCGTAATGGTCTGGATGGTTAATACACTGATAACAAGTCTGATGTATTTAGGTGCTAAGCCATTCAGGGATTTATAGACGAACAGAAGTTTTTAAAGTCTATTCTCTGATATACAGGGAGCCATGGAAGGACTTTAGAACTGGGGTGATGTGCTCTACTTTCTTAGTCTTAGTGAGGACGCGGGCAGCAGCGTTCTGGATCAGCTGCAGCTGTCTGATCCACTTTTTAGGCAGGCCTGTGAAAACACCGTTGCAGTAATCAATTCTACTAAATATAAACGCATGGATTAGTTTTTCCAGATCCTTCTGAGACATCAGTCCTTTAATCCTGGAAATGTTTTTCAGGTGATAGAAATCTGACCTTGTAACTGTCTTTAGATGCTTTTGGAGGTTCAGGTCTGAGTCCATCACTACTCCCAGATTTCGGGCCTCATCAGTGGTTCCTAGCTGAAGCGACTGAAGCTGTGTGCTAACCTTTGATCTCTCCTCTATTGGTCCAAAAATTATTACTTCTGTTTTGTTTTCATTCAACTGAAGAAAATTTTGGCACATCTACGTATTGATTTCTTCTAGGCATTTACTCAGTGCTTGAACTGGTTCATAGACACCTGGTGACATGGTGATGTAGAGCTGTGTGTCGTCTGCATAGTTATGGTAGCTGATGTTGTTGTTTCTTATGATCTGAGCTAGAGGAGCATGTACATATTGAATAGGAGGGGACCCAGGATGGACCCTTGGGGAACCTCACATGTGATTTTTGTAATCTTCGATGTAAAGTTACCTACTGATACAAAAAAGTCCCTGTCCTTTAAGTAGGATTTAAACCAGTGGAGAGCTGTACCACAGAGGCCGACCCAGTTCTCCAGGCTCTCTAACAGAATGGAGTGATCAACAGTATCAAATGCTGCACTGAGGTCCAACAGAACCAGCATGGTGGTTTTTCCGCAGTCTGTATTTATATGGATGTCATTAAACACCTTGATAAGGGCGGTCTCTGTACTGTGGTGAGCACGGAAGCCAGACTGGAAAACATCAAAGCGGCTGGTCGTTGTTAAGAAGGTGTTTAATTGTTGAAACACAGCTTTTTCAATAATCTTACTGATAAAGGGGAGGTTTGAGATGGCCCTGTAGTTCTGGAGTAGTAGTTTGTCTAAATTGTTCTTTTTTAACAGTGGTTTGATAATTGCTGTTTTCAGGGACTGGGGGGAAACACCTGACAGAAGGGACGTGTTTATTATCTGAGTCAAATCAGACGCTATGACAGGCAAAACTTTCTTAAGGAAAACTGTGGGTAGAGCATCAAGACAGCATGAGGAGGAACTTAGCTGCTGAATGATCTCCTCTAAGCTTTTGGAGTTTATTTGGCTGAATTGGGACATTTTGTCAGGATAAGTTCCAGCTGAATACGGCTTTGGTTCTAGAGTTGGTGTGGATGTACAAACTGATCTTCTAATTATCAGTTTATTTATTTTTTAGACTAGTTCCATATGAGAGGTTGCAAGAAAACTTGTAACTTTACTGAATTTGCAGCTTAAGAAGATTGGGTTTGACAGACAACACCAACTGTCCCCTCAATCCAGTGCACACAATACCACAACAGACCTCATCACGCTCTACAGTACATCAAGAAAACTACATCAACTAAAACAAGTTCACGAGTGCACATGAAATGAAGTTAATACATATTTGTGTGTCAGGGTGTCTAAGCACTCTCCAGAATATGACATCTCAGCAGAACCTGTAATAATTATAGAAAGTAACGTTATAGTTGTTCTGCCTTTTGTTAAGACAGCAAGGAATTCATGTCGTGAATACATTACACAAATAAGATATAAATTAATTATTAGTCAGAGGAAATCCATGGTAAAAACAGTTAGAAACGTTTTGGGTTCATATTTAATCGTTCGGCGGTGGCCAATCGGCCCGCCGAACGATTTAGTCCGGTCCGATGGCCAAATGCATTATCATTATTCAACGGCTGTATCTCCTCGCTGCATTGAGCGATCTGCACCAGATTTTTTGTGAGTCGTGGGGTAGCGCTGCCGAACACGTTCGTGTGAATCGCCCAGTGGACGGGCGGGCAAAATGCGTGACAGCATCTGCGGTGGCGGGCGGCCGGCGGTGCGCAAATCCCAGCGGTGGCCAATAGGCCAGAGCGGCGCTTTGCTGCGAGGGCCGCTCATCACCGCTTGCGGTTTTAATTCTTATTATTCTGCCCCCCTAAAGAGGGGCCTTTTTGGGGGCTTTCTCATTTTCAAAAACTCACCAAACTTTGCAGATGCATGGTGACTGTTTAAAAATTTTGTATTTTAAGGTCGTCACAAAACTCTAAAGAAAAATGCCTCAACGGCGCCACCTAGAAATTTTCAAAGGACCCTTTGCTATTCACTTACTTCGTCGTAGAGACATGAAATTTGGTACAGTTGTAGAGCTCAACAAGACGCTCAGAATTTACAATTAATGTCATAGTGCAAGTATCACAGGAAGTTGGCCATTTTAGACTGAAAGTCTGATTTTGACCCAATTTTTGACGTTTATAGCATTGGTATTTGATGGATCTCCTCCTAGAGATTTTGAGCGAGCGACTTGAAACTCGGTCAGTCTGATCATAAGGCATGGCCAATTAAAAGTTATCAAAACGGTGAGTTTTTGAGCTTGTTGAAGGGGCATTAGCAGGGGTCAAAGTTCACCTACTCGCCACAAAAAATAAAACTGTTATATCTCCTACACAGAAACACACAGAGGCATCAAACTTTCTGTGATTGATCATCATCGGGTCTTCTTTAATATCCAATGGTCAAATGATGACATCACTTAGGCCACACCCCCTGACAACAGGAAGTGTCATGTTTTTCTGTAAACGGTCGCTATGTTACCCCTCTGAGCTAATCAACATGAAACTGTGTCCAGAGACAGAAGACATGTTGTTGTGTTGTGGATTCCAGCCCCAAGTGGATTCGATGGAGCAGGAGAGCGTGGCGGCCTGGTGAAGTCACCTCAAACGCCGCTGCCATACGTTTGGCTCTGAATTCCACATTTTTGGGCCGAGCTGCTTAAAACTCACTTGGATGCATCCTTATCCACCCCCCAACAGGAATCCATAACAAATTTTGGTGGGCGTGACCTAATGCCTCAACGGCGCCACCTAGCAATTTTCAAAGGACCCTTTGCTATTCACTTACTTCATCGTAGAGACATGAAATTTGGTACAGTGGTAGAGCTCACCAAGACGCTCAGAATTTACAATTAATGTCATAGTGCAAAAATCGCAGGAAGTCGGCCATTTTAGATTGAAGGTCTGATTTTGACCTCAATTTTGACAGTTACAGCATTGGTATTTGATCGAACTCCTCCTAGAGATTTTGAGTGAGCGGCTTGAAACTCGGGCAGTCTGATCATAAGGCAAGGCCAATTAAAAGTTATCAAAACGGTGAGTTTTTGAGCATTTTGAAGGGGCGTTGGCAGGGGTCAAAGTTCACCTATTCGCCACAAAAAATAAAAGTGTTATATCTCCCACACAGAAACACACAGAGTCACCAAACTTTCCATGATTGATCATCATCAGGTCTTCTAAAATTTCCAATGATCAAATGATGACATAACTTAGGCCACGCCCCCTGACAACAGAAAGTGTCATGTTTTGCTGTAAACGGTCGCTATGTTACCCCTCTGAGCTAATCAACATGAAACTGTGTCCATAGACAGAAGACATGTAGGTGTATTGTGCATTCCAGCCCCAAGTGGATTCGATGGAGCAGGAGAGCGTTGCGGCGTGGTGAAGTCACCTCAAACGCCGCTGCCATACGTTTAGCTCTGAATTCCACATTTTTGGGCCGAGCTGCTTAAAACTCACTTGGATGCATCCTTATCCACCCCTTAACAAGAATCCATAACAAACTTTGGTGGGCGTGACCTAATGCCTCAACGGCGCCACCTAGCAATTTTCAAAGGACCCTTTGCTATTCACTTACTTCATCGTAAAGACATGAAATTTGGTATAGTTGTAGAACTCACCACGACGCTCAGAATTTACAATTAATGTCATAGTGCAAGTATCACAGGAAGTCGGCCATTTTAGATTGAAGGTCGTATTTTGACCCCATTTTTGAAGTTTACAGCATTGGTATTTGATCTAACTCCTCCTAGGGATTTCGAGCGAGCGGCTTGAAACTCGGTCAGTCTGATCATAAGGCATGCCCAATTAAAAGTTATCAAAACGGTGAGTTTTTGAGCATTTTGAAGGGGCATTAGCAGGGGTCAGAGTTCACCTACTCGCCACAAAAAATAAAACTGTTATATCTCCTACACAGACACACACAGAGGCACCAAACTTTCTGTGATTGATCATCATCGGGTCTCCTACAATATCCAATGGTCAAATGATGACATTGCTTAGGCCACGCCCCCTGACAACAGGAAATGTCATGTTTTGTTGTAAGCGGTCGCTATGTTACCCCTCTGAGCTAATCAACATGAAACTGTGTCAAGAGACAGAAGACATATTGGTGTGTTGTGGATTCCAGCCCCAAGTGGATTCCATGGAGCAGGGCGGCGTGGTGGCGTGGGGAAGTCACATCAAACCATATATTTTTAATCTTTTGACAGCATTATTTGCTCAAACCTGTCCACCAGGTGGAAGCAAGAGACCACAAATAAACCACAAACCAAGTTGTCTTGTTCAGTAAGGCAAGGCAAGGCAAATTTATTTATATAGCACAATTCAGTACAAAGACAATGCAAAGTGCTTTACATGATTAAAATATAGCAAAATAAAACAGAATAAAAGCAAGTAGGAATAAAATGTAGATAAAAAAAAGAACAAAAAACTGGTGATTCAGTTAACTAGAACAGTTGAAGGCAATCCTAAACAAATGTGTTTTTAATTTTGATTTAAAGGAACTCAGGCTTTCCGCACCTTTACAATTTTCTGAAAGTTTGTTCCAGATCAGTGGAGCATAGGAACTAAATGCTGCTTCTCCTTGTTTAGTTCTGGTTCTAGGTATGCAGAGTAGGCTAGAGCCAAAAGACCTTAATGGTCTGGATGGTTGATACACGGATAACAAGTCTGATGTATTTAGGTGCTAAGCCATTCAGGGATTTATAGACGAACAGAAGTTTTTAAAGTCTATTCTCTGATATACAGGGAGCCATGGAAGGACTTTAGAACTGGGGTGATGTGCTCTACTTTCTTAGTCTTAGTGAGGACTTTGGCAACAGCGTTCTGGATCAGCTGCAGCTGTCTGATCCACTTTTTAGGCAGACCTGTAAAAACACCGTTGCAGTAATCAATTCTACTAATTATAAATGCATGGATTAGTTTTTCCAGATCCTGCTGAGACATTAGTCCTTTAATCCTGGAAATGTTTTTCAGGTGATAGAAAGCTGACCTTGTAACTGTCTTTAGATGCTTTTGGAGGTTCAGGTCTGAGACCATTACTACTCCCAGATTTCGGGCCTCATCAGTGGTTCCTAGCTGAAGCGACTGAAGCTGTGTGCTAACCTTTGATCTCTCCTCTATTGGTCCAAAAATTATTACTTCTGTTTTGTTTTTATTCAACTGAAGAAAATTTTGGCACATCCACGTATTGATTTCTTCTAGGCATTTACTCAGTGCTTGAACTGGTTCATAGTCACCTGGTGACATGGTGATGTAGAGCTGTGTGTCGTCTGCATAGTTATGGTAGTTGATGTTGTTATTTCTTATGATCTGAGCTAGAGGAGCATGTAGATATTGAATAGGAGGGGACCCAGGATGGACCCTTGGGGAACCCCACATGTGGTTTTTGTAATCTTCGATGTAAAGTTACCTACTGATACAAAAAAGTCCCTGTCCTTTAAGTAGGATTTAAACCAGTGGAGAGATGTACCACAGAGGCCGACCCAGTTCTCCAGGCGCTCTAACAGAATGCAGTGATCAACAGTATCAAATGCTGCACTGATGTCCAACAGAACCAGCACGGTGGTTCTGAGGTCCAATAGAACCAGCACGGTGGTTCTTCCACAGTCTGTATTTATATGGATGTCATTAAACACCTTGATAGGGGTGGTCTCTGTACTGTGGTGAGCACGGAAGCCAGACTGGAAAACGTCAAAGCGGCTGGTCGTTGTTAAGAAGGTGTTTAATTGTTGAAACACAGCTTTTTCAATAATCTTACTGATAAAGGGGAGGTTTGAGACGGGCCTGTAGTTCTGGAGAAGTAGTTTGTCTAAATTGTTCTTTTTTAACAGTGGTTTGATAATTGCTGTTTTCAGGGACTGGGGGGAAAACACCTGACAGAAGGGACGTGTTTATTATCTGAGTCAAATCAGACGCTATGACAGGCAAAACTTTCTTAAGGAAAACTGTAGGTAGAGCATCAAGACAGCATGAGGAGGAACTTAGCTGCTGAATGATCTCCTCTAAGCTTTTGGAGTTTATTTGACTGAATTGGGAATTTTTGTCAGGATAAGTTCCAGCTGAATACAGCTTTGGTTCTAGAGTTGGTGTGGATGTACAAACTGATCTTCTAATTATCAGTTTATTTATTTTTTAGACTAGTTCCATATGAGAGGTTGCAAGAAAACTTGTAACTTTACTGAATTTGCAGCTTAAGAAGATTGGGTTTGACAGACAACACCAACTGTCCCCTCAATCCAGTGCACACAATACCACAACAGACCTCATCACGCTCTACAGTACATCAAGAAAACTAAATCACCTAAAACAAGTTCACGAGTGCACATGAAATGAAGTTAATCCATATTTGTGTGTCAGGGTGTCTAAGCACTCTCCAGAATTTGACATCTCAGCAGAACCTGTAATAATTATAGAAAGTAACGTTATAGTTGTTCTGCCTTTTGTTAAGACAGCAAGGAATTCATGTTGTGAATACATTACATAAATAAGATATAAATTAATTATTACTCAGAGGAAATCCATGCTAAAAACAGTTAGAAACGTTTTGGGTTCATATTTAATCAGAGTGAGACATCACAACTTTGTTAGATCTCTATGTGAATTACGTGAGATAGTGAGTGCTCTCACCTTAAATAAAAGATCTTTGAGGTATTTTGCTCTGGTAAAAGCTGCTTTTCAGCGATGAAGCTAGGGAAACTGCTAATATTGAAGTTGAATTTGTTCTACACGCTTCTGCTTTGGAAAATATTCGTCTTTTTACAAAAAGAATGTTTAAAGCCAGATTTGGGAACAAAGGTTATTCAGAGAACGCAAAAAAAGGAAGCTTTGTGTGGGGAACTTTTGTCCTAGCTGTCTAGCTGCATATGGCCCCAGGACAGAACAATAGTTTTCTTGAAGTATAATTTTGGAGAAGTAGAAACAAGTATTAATTTCAAAAGGTAGGTAAAAAAGGAAAAAAGTTTTTACAAAATCTTAAAATGTTGGATAGTCGTTATTTCCATCTTGCTGTGAAAATTGGTGAAATATTATAATTTTTGATGCTTAGATATAAAATTGCAAGGCAATTACTAAAATTGCCTTTTGTTGAAAATGTTTTTTGGCATGCCATACTTTACATTTATAGGTAGCCTAGATGTGCATAATAAAAGAGTGGAACTAAAAGCTGGTCTAAAATTTTTATGGAGCTTTAACCTGCTAAGAGTAATAACAGATGATTATATCTTTAAAATGAGATAACTGTCTCATAAAATGTGATAGTTTACTTGGTCTAAAGAGATGATTCAATTCAATGTTATTTATATAGCGCCAATTCATGAAATATATCATCTCAAGGCACTTTACAAAGTCAAAATCAATCAGATTATACAGATTGGGTCAGATTATACACATTGGTCAAAAAAATTCCTATATAAGGGAACCAGTTCATTGCATCAAAGTCTTGACAAGTAGCATTCTCTCTTGAAGAAGCGTAGAGCCACAGGGAGAGTCGTCTGCATTGTCCATGGCTTTGCAGCAATCCTACCTACTGAGCAAGCATGAAGCAACAGCGGGGGAAAAACTCCCCATTAACGGGAAGGAAAAACCTCCAGCAGAACCGGGCTCAGTATGAACGGTCATCTGCCTCGACCGACTGGGGGTTACAGAAGACAGAGCAGAGACACAACAAGAGAGACAAACAAGCACAGAAGTTCTACATTAGATGGTAGTAGCGGATGATCTGTCTTCCCTGGATGATGCCACAGCTAACAGAACGCCAGACCAGGTGTACCTACTATGAAGAAAAAAAAAATCAAAAAGTTAAAAGCTGAAATGACAACAGTCATTCAAAATTGAAGAACAATAGATCCTGATGTCCTGCAGTAGCCTAAACGTATAGCAGCATAACTATAGAGGTAGCTCAGGGTAACATGAGCCACTCTAACTATAAGCTTTTTAAAAAAGGAAAGTCCAAAGAGCCAGCTTCTAGTGGAGAAGTTCAAGTATCTTGGGGTCTTGTTCATGAATGAGGGGAAGATGGAGCGGGAGATCGACAGGCGGATTGGTGCGGCTTCTGCTGTGAAGTGGGCGCTGTACCGGTCCGTTATGGTGAAGAGAGAGCTGAGCCAAAAGGCGAAGCTCTTGAATAACCGGTCGATCTACGTTCCTACCCTCATCTGTGGTCACGAGCTTTGGGTCGTGACCGAAAGAACGAGATCCCGGATACAAGCGGCCAAAATGAGTTTTCTCCATAGTGTGTGTGAGATCTCCCTTAGAGATAGGGTGAGGAGCTCAGTCATCCGGGGAGGACTCAGAGTAGAGCCACTGCTTCTTCACGTCCAGAGGAGCCAGTTGAGGTGGCTCGGGCATCTGGTCAGGATGCCTCCTGGACGCCTCCCTGGTGAGGTGTTCCGGGCACGTCCCACCGGGAGGAGACCCAGGGGAAGACCCAGGACACGCTGGAGGGACTATGTCTCTCGGCTGGCCTTGGAACGCCTTGGGATTCCCCCAGAGAAGCTGGCCCAAGTGGCTGGGGAGAGGAATGTCTATGCCTCCTTTATAAAGCTGCTACCCCCGCGATATTGCTAAAGTGTTCCTTTGGCAATAGTCCAATTGCTAAAGTGTTACTTTTACATTACTTTTGGGTGTGTATCCATAAAATTTAGATGTTAAACTTTCATAAAAGCTGTCTTAATGTAAGAAACAAAACCCTTAGACACATGAAATAGAAAGTAACTTTAAAAAACTAAAATGGTTTTGTTAACTTTTCACATTAAGCTGGATTAACAGCTAGTAACATACCTTTGATTAAATTGGTATACTAATGTTTAAACCAGGGGTGTCAAAGCTACGGCCCGCGGGCCGAATTCGGCCCGCCGAACGATTTAGTCCGGTCCGGTGGCCAAATGCATTTTCATTATTCAACGGCTGTATCTCCTCGCTGCATCGAGCGATCTGCACCAGATTTTTTGTGAGTCGTGGGGGAGCGCTGCCGAGCACGTGCGTGTGAATCGCCCAGTGGACGGGCGGGCAAAATGCGTGACAGCATCTGCGGTGGGGGGCGGCCGGCGGTGCGCAAATCCCAGCAGTGGCCAATAGGCCAGAGCGGCGCTTTGCTGCGAGGGCCGCTCATCACCGCTTGCGGTTTTAATTCTGTTTTATTTTGCTATATTTTAATCATGTAAAGCACTTTGCATTGTCTTTGTACTGAATTGTGCTATATAAATAAATTTGCCTTGCCTTGCCTTACTGAACAAGACAACTTGGTTTGTGGTTTATTTGTGGTCTCTTGCTGCCACCTGGTGGACAGGTTTGAGCAAATAATGCTGTCAAAAGATTAAAAATATATGGTTTGATGTGACTTTCCCACGCCACCACGCCGCCCTGCTCCATGGAATCCACTTGGGGCTGGAATCCACAACACACCAATATGTCTTCTGTCTCTTGACACAATTTCATGTTGATTAGCTCAGAGGGGTAACATAGCGACCGCTTACAACAAAACATGACACTTCCTGTTGTCAGGGGGCGTGGCCTAAGCAATGTCATCATTTGACCATTGGATATTAAAGAAGACCTAGTGGTGATCAACTACTGAAAGTTTGGTGGCTCTGTGAGTTTTTGTGTATGAAATATAACAGTTTTGTGTTTCATGGCGAGTAGGTGAACTTTGACCCCTGCCAACGCCCCTTCAGCATGCTCAAAAACTCACCGTTTTGATAAATTTTAATTGGCCATGCCTTATGATCAGACTGCCCGAGTTTCAAGCCGCTCGCTAAAAATCTCTAGGAGGAGATCCATCAAATACCAATGCTATAAACGTCAAAAATGGGGTCAAAATCAGACATTCAATCTAAAATGGCCAACTTCCTGTGATATTTACACTATGACATTAATGGTAAATTCTGAGCGTCTTGGTGAGCTCTACCACTGTACCAAATCTAATGTCTCTACGATGAAGTAAGTGAATAGCAAAGGGTCCTTTGAAAATTGCTAAGTGGCGCCGTTGAGGCATTAGGTCACGCCCACCAAAGTTTGTTATGGATTCCTGTTGGGGGGTGGATAAGGATGCATCCAAGTGAGTTTTAAGCAGCTCGGCCCAAAAATGTGGAATTCAGAGCCAAACGTATGGCAGCGGCGTTTGAGGTGACTTCACCACGCCGCCACGCTCTCCTGCTCCATCGAATCGACTTGGGGCTGGAATCCACAACACAACAACATGTCTTCTGTCTCTGGACACAGTTTCATGTTGATTAGCTCAGAGGGGTAACATAGCGACCGTTTACAGAAAAACATGACACTTCCTGTTGTCAGGGGGTGTGGCCTAAGTGATGTCATCATTTGACCATTGGATATTAAAGAAGACCCGATGATGATCAATCACAGAAAGTTTGATGCCTCTGTGTGTTTCTGTGTAGGAGATATAACAGTTTTATTTTTTGTGGCGAGTAGGTGAACTTTGACCCCTGCTAATGCCCCTTCAACAAGCTCAAAAACTCACCGTTTTGATAACTTTTAATTGGCCATGCCTTATGATCAGACTGACCGAGTTTCAAGTCGCTCGCTCAAAATCTCTAGGAGGAGATCCATCAAATACCAATGCTATAAACGTCAAAAATTGGGTCAAAATCAGACTTTCAGTCTAAAATGGCCAACTTCCTGTGATACTTGCACTATGACATTAATTGTAAATTCTGAGCGTCTTGTTGAGCTCTACAACTGTACCAAATTTCATGTCTCTACGACGAAGTAAGTGAATAGCAAAGGGTCCTTTGAAAATTTCTAGGTGGCGCCGTTGAGGCATTTTTCTTTAGAGTTTTGTGACGACCTTAAAATACAAAATTTTTAAACAGTCACCATGCATCTGCAAAGTTTGGTGAGTTTTTGAAAATGAGAAAGCCCCCAAAAAGGCCCCTCTTTAGGGGGGCAGAATAATAAGAATTAAAACCGCAAGCGGTGATGAGCGGCCCTCGCAGCAAAGCGCCGCTCCGGCCTTGGCCACCGCTGGGATTTGCGCACCGCCGGCCGCCCGCCACCGCAGATGCTGTCACACATTTTGCCCGCCCGTCCACTGGGCGATTTACACGAACGTGTTCGGCAGCGCTCCCCTACGACTCACAAAAAATCTGGTGCAGATTCACCACAACGGACCGGTATAGCGCCCGCTTCACAGCAGACGCCGCACCAATCCGCCTGTCGATCTCCCGCTCCATCTTCCCCTCATTCGTGAACAAGACCCCAAGATACTTGAACTTCTCCACTAGAAGCTGGACTTTCCTTTTTTAAAAAGCTTATAGTTAGAGTGGCTCATGTTACCCTGAGCTACCTCTATAGTTATGCTGCTATAGGTTTAGGCTACTGCAGGACATCAGGGTCTATTGTTCTTCAATTTTGAATGACTGTTGTAATTTCAGCTTTTAACTTTTTGATTTTTCTTTTTTCTTCATAGTAGGCACACCTGGTCTGGCGTTCTGTTAGCTGTGGCTTCATCCAGGGAAGACAGATCACCCGCTACTACCATCTAATGTAGAACTTCTGTGCTTTTTTTGTCTCTCTTGTTGTGTCTCTGCTCTGTCTTCTGTAACCCCCAGTCTGTCGAGGCAGATGACCGTTCATACTCAGCCCGGTTCTGCTGGAGGTTTTTCCTTCCCGTTAATGGGGAGTTTTTTTTCCTGTTGTCGCTTCATGCTTGCTCAGTAGGTAGGATTGCTGCAAAGCCATGGACAATGCAGACGACTCTCCCTGTGGCTCTACGCTTCTTCAAGAGAGAATGCTACTTGTCAAGACTTTGATGCAATGAACTGGTTCCCTTATATAGGAATTTTTGTGTATAATCTGACCCAATCTGTATAATCTGATTGATTTTGACGTTGTAAAGTGCCTTGAGATGACATATTTCATGAATTGTCGCTATATAAATAACATTGAATTGCATCATCTCTTCAGACCAAATAAACTATCACATTTTTTGAGACAGTTATCTCATTTTAAAGATATAATCATCTAACAGTATTACTCTTAGCAAGTTAAAGCTCCATAATAATTTTAGACCAGGTTTTAGTTCCACTCTTTTATTATGCACATCTAGGCTACCTATAAATATAAAGTATGGTATGCCAAAAAACATTTTCAACAAAAGGCAATTTTAGTAATGGCCTTGCGATTTTATATCTAAGCATTAAAAATGATAATATTTCACCAATTTTCACAGCAAGATGGAAATAACAACTATCCAACATTTTAAGATTTTGTAAAAACTTTTTTCCTTTTTTACCTACCTTTTGAAATTAATACTTGTTTCTACTTCTCCAAAATTAAACTTCAAGAAAACTATTGTGCTGTCCTGGGGCCATATGCAGCTAGACAGCTAGGACAAAAGTTCCCCACAAAAGCTTCCTTTTCTTGCATTCTCTGAATAACCTTTGTTCCCAAATCTGGCTTTAAACATTCTTTTTGTAAAAAGACGAATATTTTTCCAAGGCAGAAGCGTGTAGAACAAATTCAACTTCAACATTAGCAGTTTCCCTAGCTTCATCGCTGAAAAGCAGCTTTTAACCGGAGCAAAATACGTCAAAGATCTTTTTTTAAGGTGAGAGCACTCACTATCTCACGTAATTCACATAGAGATCTAACAAAGTTGTGATGTCTCACTCTGATTAAATATGAACCCAAAACTTTTCTAACTGTTTTTGCCTTGGATTTCCTCTGACTAAGAATTATTATCTTATTTATGTAATGTATTCACGACATGAATTGCCTGTAAAAGCCATGGACAATAAAACATGACACTTCCTGTTGTCAGGGGGCGTGGCCTAAGTGATGTCATCATTTGACCATTGGATATTGTAGAAGACCCGATGATGATCAATCACAGAAAGTTTGGTGCCTCTGTGTGTTTCTGTGTAGGAGATATAGCAGTTTTTCCTGTTGTCAGGGGGCGTGGCCTAAGTGATGTCATCATTTGACCATTGGATATTGTAGAAGACCCGATGATGATCAATCACAGAAAGTTTGGTGCCTCTGTGTGTTTCTGTGTAGGAGATATAGCAGTTTTTCCTGTTGTCAGGGGGCGTGGCCTAAGTGATGTCATCATTTGTCCATTGGATATTGTAGAAGACCCGATGATGATCAATCACAGAAAGTTTGGTGCCTCTGTGTGTTTCTGTGTAGGAGATATAACAGTTTTTCCTGTTGTCAGGGGGCGTGGCCTAAGTGATGTCATCATTTGACTATTGGATATTGTAGAAGACCCGATGATGATCAATCACAGAAAGTTTGGTGCCTCTGTGTGTTTCTGTGTAGGAGATAAAACAGTTTTTCCTGTTGTCAGGGGGCGTGGCCTAAGTGATGTCATCATTTGACCATTGGATACTGTAGAAGACCCGATGATGATCAATCACAGAAAGTTTGGTGCCTCTGTGTGTTTCTGTGTAGGAGATATAGCAGTTTTTCCTGTTGTCAGGGGGCGTGGCCTAAGTGATGTCATCATTTGACTATTGGATATTGTAGAAGACCCGATGATGATCAATCACAGAAAGTTTGGTGCCTCTGTGTGTTTCTGTGTAGGAGATATAACAGTTTTTCCTATTGTCAGGGGGCGTGGCCTAAGTGATGTCATCATTTGACCATTGGATATTGTAGAAGACCCGATGATGATCAATCACAGAAAGTTTGGTGCCTCTGTGTGTTTCTGTGTAGGAGATATAACAGTTTTCTGTTTTGTGGCGAGTAGGTGAACTTTGACCCCTGCTAACGCCCCTTCAACATGCTCAAAAACTCACCGTTTTGATAACTTTTAATTGGCCATGCCTTATGATCAGACTGACCGAGTTTCAAGCCGCTCGCTCGAAATCCCTAGGACGAGTTCGATCAAATACCAATGCTGTAAACGTCAAAAATGAGGTAAAATTACGACCTTCAATCTAAAATGGCCGACTTCCTGTGATATTTGCACTATGACGTTTATTGTAAATTCTGAGCGTCTTGCTTAGACCTACAACTGTACAAAATTTCATTAATCTACGATGAAGTAAGTGAATAGCAAAGGGTCCTTTGAAAATTTCTAGGTGGCGCCGTTGAGGCATTTTTCTTTAGATTTTTGTGACGACCTTAAAATACAAAATTTTTAAACAGTCACCATGCATCTGCAAAGTTTGGTGAGTTTTTGAATATGATAAAGCCCCCAAAAAGGCCCCTCTTTAGGGGGGCAGAATAAAAATAATAATAATTAAAACCGCAAGCGGTGATGAGCGGCCCTCGCAGCAAAGCGCCGCTCTGGCCTATTGGCCACCGCTGGGATTTGCGCACCGCCGGCCGCCCGCCACCGCAGATGCTGTCACGCATTTTGCCCGCCCGTCCACTGGGCGATTCACACGAACGTGTTCGGCAGCGCTACCCCACGACTCACAAAAAATCTGGTGCAGATCGCTCAATGCAGCGAGGAGATACAGCCGTTGAATAATGATAATGCATTTGGCCATCGGACCGGACTAAATCGTTCGGCGGGCCGATTGGCCACCGCCGAACGATTAAATATGAACCCAAAACGTTTCTAACTGTTTTTACCATGGATTTCCTCTGACTAATAATTAATTAATATCTTATTTATGTAATGTATTCACGACATGAATTCCTTGCTGTCTTAACAAAAGGCAGAACAACTATAACGTTACTTTCTATAATTATTACAGGTTCTGCTGAGATGTCATATTCTGGAGAGTGCTTAGACACCCTGACACACAAATATGGATTAACTTAATTTCATGTGCACTCGTGAACTTGTTTTAGTTGATGTAGTTTTCTTGATGTACTGTAGAGCGTGATGAGGTCTGTTGTGGTATTGTGTGCACTGGATTGAGGGGACAGTTGGTGTTGTCTGTCAAACCCAATCTTCTTAAGCTGCAAATTCAGTAAAGTTACAAGTTTTCTTGCAACCTCTCATATGGAACTAGTCTAAAAAATAAATAAACTGATAATTAGAAGATCAGTTTGTACATCCACACCAACTCTAGAACCAAAGCCGTATTCAGCTGGAACTTATCCTGACAAAATGTCCCAATTCAGCCAAATAAACTCCAAAAGCTTAGAGGAGATCATTCAGCAGCTAAGTTCCTCCTCATGCTGTCTTGATGCTCTACCCACAGTTTTCCTTAAGAAAGTTTTGCCTGTCATAGCGTCTGATTTGACTCAGATAATAAACACGTCCCTTCTGTCAGGTGTTTCCCCCCAGTCCCTAAAAACAGCAATTATCAAACCACTGTTAAAAAAGAACAATTTAGACAAACTACTACTCCAGAACTACAGGGCCATCTCAAACCTCCCCTTTATCAGTAAGATTATTGAAAAAGCTGTGTTTCAACAATTAAACACCTTCTTAACAACGACCAGCCGCTTTGACGTTTTCCAGTCTGGCTTCCGTGCTCATCACAGTACAGAGACCGCCCTTATCAAGGTGTTTAATGACATCCATATAAATACAGACTGCGGAAAAACCACCATGCTGGTTCTGTTGGACCTCAGTGCAGCATTTGATACTGTTGATCACTCCATTCTGTTAGAGCGCCTGGAGAACTGGGTCGGCCTCTGTGGTACAGCTCTCCACTGGTTTAAATCCTACTTAAAGGACAGGGACTTTTTTGTATCAGTAGGTAACTTTACATCGAAGATTACAAAAATCACATGTGGGGTTCCCCAAGGGTCCATCCTGGGTCCCCTCCTATTCAATATCTACATGCTCCTCTAGCTCAGATCATAAGAAACAACAACATCAGCTACCATAACTATGCAGACGACACACAGCTCTACATCACCATGTCACCAGGTGTCTATGAACCAGTTCAAGCACTGAGTAAATGCCTAGAAGAAATCAATACGTAGATGTGCCAAAATTTTCTTCAGTTGAATGAAAACAAAACAGAAGTAATAATTTTTGGACCAATAGAGGAGAGATCAAAGGTTAGCACACAGCTTCAGTCGCTTCAGCTAAAAACCACTGATGAGGCCCGAAATCTGGGAGTAGTGATGGACTCAGACCTGAACCTCCAAAAGCATCTAAAGACAGTTACAAGGTCAGATTTCTATCACCTGAAGAACATTTCCAGGATTAAAGGACTAATGTCTCAGCAGGATCTGGAAAAACTAGTCCATGCGTTTATTTTTAGTCGAATTGATTACTGCAACGGTGTTTTCACAGGTCTGCCTAAAAAGTGGATCAGACAGCTGCAGCTGATCCAGAACGCTGCTGCCCGCGTCCTCACTAAGACTAAGAAAGTAGAGCACATCACCCCAGTTCTAAAGTCCTTCCATGGCTCCCTGTATATCAGAGAATAGACTTTAAAAACTTCTGTTCGTCTATAAATCCCTGAATGGCTTAGCACCTAAATACATCAGACTTGTTATCAGTGTATTAACCATCCAGACCATTACGGTCTTATGGCTCTAGCCTACTCTGCATACCTAGAACCAGAACTAAACAAGGAGAAGCAGCATTTAGTTCCTATGCTCCACTGATCTGGAACAAACTTCCAGAAAATTGTAAAAGTGCGGAAAGCCTGAGTTCTTTTAAATCAAGATTAAAAACACATTTGTTTAGGATTGCCTTCAACTGTTCTAGTTAACTGAATCACCACTTTTTGGTTCTTTTTTCTATCTACATTTTATTCCTACTTGCTTTTATTTTGTTTTATTTTGCTATATTTTAATCATGTAAAGCACTTTGCATTGTCTTTGTACTGAATTGTGCTATATAAATACATTTGCCTTGCCTTGCCTTACTGAACAAGACAACTTGGTTTGTGGTTTATTTGTGGTCTCTTGCTGCCACCTGGTGGACAGGTTTGAGCAAATAATGCTGTCAAAAGATTAAAAATATATGGTTTGATGTGACTTCCCCACGTCACCACGCCGCCCTGCTCCATGGAATCCACTTGGGGCTGGAATCCACAACACACCAATATGTCTTCTGTCTCTTGACACAGTTTCATGTTGATTAGCTCAGAGGGGTAACATAGCGACTGCTTACAACAAAACATGACACTTCCTGTTGTCAGGGGGCGTGGCCTAAGCAATGTCATCATTTGACCATTGGATATTAAAGAAGACCTAGTGGTGATCAACTACTGAAAGTTTGGTGGCTCTGTGAGTTTTTGTGTATGAAATATAACAGTTTTGTGTTTCATGGCGAGTAGGTGAACTTTGACCCCTGCCAACGCCCCTTCAGCATGCTCAAAAACTCACCGTTTTGATAACTTTTAATTGGCCATGCCTTATGATCAGACTGACCGAGTTTCAAGCCGCTCACTCAAAATCTCTAGGAGGAGTTCGATCAAATACCAATGCTGTAACTGTCAAAATTGAGGTCAAAATCAGACCTTCAATCTAAAATGGCCGACTTCCTGTGATTTTTGCACTATGACATTAATTGTAAATTCTGAGCGTCTTGGTGAGCTCTACCACTGTACCAAATTTCATGTCTCTACGATGAAGTAAGTGAATAGCAAAGGGTCCTTTGAAAATTGCTAGGTGGCGCCGTTGAGGCATTTTTCTTTTGATTTTTGTGACGACCTTAAAATACAAAATTTTTAAACAGTCACCTTGTATCTGCAAAGTTTGGTGAGTTTTTGAAAATGAGAAAGCCCCCAAAAAGGCCCCTCTTTAGGGGGGCAGAATAATAATAATAATAATAATTAACACTACAGATACAATAGGCCTTCGCAGCGCTTCGCTGCTCGGGCCTAATTAAAACCGCAAGCGGTGATGAGCGGCCCTCGCAGCAAAGCGCCGCTCTGGCCTATTGGCCACCGCTGGGATTTGCGCACCGCCGGCCGCCCGCCACCGCAGATGCTGTCACGCATTTTGCCCGCCCGTCCACTGGGCGATTCACACGAACGTGTTCGGCAGCGCTACCCCACGACTCACAAAAAATCTGGTGCAGATCGCTCAATGCAGCGAGGAGATACAGCCATTGAATAATGATAATGCATTTGGCCACCGGACCGGACTAAATCGTTCAGCAGGCCGATTGGCCACCGCCGAACGATTAAATATGAACCCAAAACGTTTCTAACTGTTTTTACCATGGATTTCCTCTGACTAATAATTAATTTATATCTTATTTGTGTAATGTATTCACGACATGAATTCCTTGCTGTCTTAACAAAAGGCAGAACAACTATAACGTTACTTTCTATAATTATTACAGGTTCTGCTGAGATGTCATATTCTGGAGAGTGCTTAGACACCCTGACACACAAATATGTATTAACTTCATTTCATGTGCACTCGTGAACTTGTTTTAGTTGATTTAGTTTTCTTGATGTACTGTAGAGCGTGATGAGGTCTGTTGGGGTATTGTGTGCACTGGATTGAGGGGACAGTTGGTGTTGTCTGTCAAACCCAATCTTCTTAAGCTGCAAATTCAGTAAAGTTACAAGTTTTCTTGCAACCTCTCATATGGAACTAGTCTAAAAAATAAATAAACTGATAATTAGAAGATCAGTTTGTACATCCACACCAACTCTAGAACCAAAGCCGTATTCAACTGGAACTTATCCTGACAAAATGTCCCAATTCAGCCAAATAAACTCCAAAAGCTTAGAGGAGATCATTCAGCAGCTAAGTTCCTCCTCATGCTGTCTTGATGCTCTACCCACAGTTTTCCTTAAGAAAGTTTTGCCTGTCATAGCGTCTGATTTGACTCAGATAATAAACACGTCCCTTCTGTCAGGTGTTTCCCCCCAGTCCCTAAAAACAGCAATTATCAAACCACTGTTAAAAAAGAACAATTTAGACAAACTACTACTCCAGAACTACAGGGCCATCTCAAACCTCCCCTTTATCAGTAAGATTATTGAAAAAGCTGTATTTCAACAATTAAACACCTTCTTAACAACGACCAGCCGATTTGACGTTTTCCAGTCAGGTTTCCGTGCTCACCACAGTACAGAGACCGCCCTGATCAAGGTGTTTAATGACATCCATATAAATACAGACTGTGGAAGAACCACCGTGCTGGTACTATTGGACCTTAGTGCAGCATTTGATACTGTCGATCACTCCATTCTGTTAGAACGCCTGGAGAACTGGGTCGGCCTTTCTGGTACAGCTCTCCACTGGTTTAAATCCTACTTAAAGGACAGGGACTTTTTTGTATCAGTAAGTAACTTTACATCGAAGATTACAAAAATCACATGTGGGGTTCCCCAAGGGTCCATCCTGGGTCCCCTCCTATTCAATATCTACATGCTCCTCTAGCTCAGATCATAAGAAACAACAACATCAGCTACCATAACTATGCAGACGACACACAGCTCTACATCACCATGTCACCAGGTGTCTATGAACCAGTTCAAGCACTGAGTAAATGCCTAGAAGAAATCAATACGTAGATGTGCCAAAATTTTCTTCAGTTGAATAAAAACAAAACAGAAGTAATAATTTTTGGACCAATAGAGGAGACATCAAAGGTTAGCACACAGCTTCAGTCGCTTCAGCTAGGAACCACTGATCAGGCCCGAAATCTTGGAGTAGTAATGGGCTCAGACCTGAACCTCCAAAAGCATCTAAAGACAGTTACAAGGTCAGATTTCTATCACCTGAAAAACATTTCCAGGATTAAAGGACTAATGTCTCAGCAGGATCTGGAAAAACTAATCCATGCGTTTATATTTAGTAGAATTGATTACTGCAACGGTGTTTTCACAGGCCTGCCTAAAAAGTGGATCAGACAGCTGCAGCTGATCCAGAACGCTGCTGCCCGCGTCCTCACTAAGACTAAGAAAGTAGAGCACATCACCCCAGTTCTAAAGTCCTTCCATGGCTCCCTGTATATCAGAGAATAGACTTTAAAAACTTCTGTTCGTCTATAAATCCCTGAATGGCTTAGCACCTAAATACATCAGACTTGTTATCAGTGTATTAACCATCCAGACCATTACGGTCTTATGGCTCTAGCCTACTCTGCATAGCTAGAACCAGAACTAAACAAGGAGAAGCAGCATTTAGTTCCTATGCTCCACTGATCTGGAACAAACTTCCAGAAAATTGTAAAGGTGCGGAAAGCCTGAGTTCCTTTAAATCAAGATTAAAAACACATTTGTTTAGGATTGCCTTCAACTGTTCTAGTTAACTGAATCACCACTTTTTGGTTCTTTTTTCTATCTACATTTTATTCCTACTTGCTTTTATTCTGTTTTATTTTGCTATATTTTAATCATGTAAAGCACTTTGCATTGTCTTTGTATTGAATTGTGCTATATAAATAAATTTGCCTTGCCTTGCCTTACTGAACAAGACAACTTGGTTTGTGGTTTATTTGTGGTCTCTTGCTGCCACCTGGTGGACAGGTTTGAGCAAATAATGCTGTCAAAAGATTAAAAATATATGGTTTGATGTGACTTCCCCACGCCACCACGCCGCCCTGCTCCATGGAATCCACTTGGGGCTGGAATCCACAACACACCAATATGTCTTCTGTCTCTTGACACAGTTTCATGTTGATTAGCTCAGAGGGGTAACATAGCGACTGCTTACAACAAAACATGACACTTCCTGTTGTCAGGGGGCGTGGCCTAAGCAATGTCATCATTTGACCATTGGATATTAAAGAAGACCTAGTGGTGATCAACTACTGAAAGTTTGGTGGCTCTGTGAGTTTTTGTGTATGAAATATAACAGTTTTGTGTTTCATGGCGAGTAGGTGAACTTTGACCCCTGCCAACGCCCCTTCAGCATGCTCAAAAACTCACCGTTTTGATAACTTTTAATTGGCCATGCCTTATGATCAGACTGACCGAGTTTCAAGCCGCTCACTCAAAATCTCTAGGAGGAGTTCGATCAAATACCAATGCTGTAACTGTCAAAATTGAGGTCAAAATCAGACCTTCAATCTAAAATGGCCGACTTCCTGTGATTTTTGCACTATAATATTAATTGTAAATTCTGAGCGTCTTGGTGAGCTCTACCACTGTACCAAATTTCATGTCTCTACGATGAAGTAAGTGAATAGCAAAGGGTCCTTTGAAAATTGCTAGGTGGCGACGTTGAGGCATTTTTCTTTTGATTTTTGTGACGACCTTAAAATACAAAATTTTTAAACAGTCACCTTGTATCTGCAAAGTTTGGTGAGTTTTTGAAAATGAGAAAGCCCCCAAAAAGGCCCCTCTTTAGGGGGGCAGAATAATAATAATAATTAACACTACAGATACAATAGGCCTTCGCAGGGCTTCGCTGCTCGGGCCTAATTAACATTACAGATACAATAGGCCTTCGCAGCGCTTAGCTGCTCGGGCCTAATAAAAGCAAGTAGGGATAAAATGTAGATAGAAAAAAGAACAAAAAAGTGGTGATTCAGTTAACTAGAACAGTTGAAGGCAATCCAAAACAAATGTGTTTTTAATCTTGATTTAAAGGAACTCAGGCTTTACGCACCTTTACAATTTTCTGGAAGTTTGTTCCAGATCAGTGGAGCATAGGAACTAAATGCTGCTTCTCCTTGTTTAGTTCTGGTTCTAGGTATGCAGACTAGGCTAGAGCCAGAAGACCTTAATGGTCTGGATGGTTAATACACTGATAACAAGTCTGATGTATTTAGGTGCTAAGCCATTCAGGGATTTATAGACGAACAGAAGTTTTTAAAGTCTATTCTCTGATATACAGGGAGCCATGGAAGGACTTTAGAACTGGGGTGATGTGCTGTACTTTCTTAGTCTTAGTGAGGGCGCGGGAAGGAGCGTTCTGGATCAGCTGCAGCTGTCTGATCCACTTTTTAGGCAGACCTGTGAAAACACTGTTACAGTAATCAATTCTACTAAATATAAACGCATGGATTAGTTTTTCCAGATCCTGCTGAGACATCAGTCCTTTAATCCTGGAAATTTTTTTCAGGTGATAAAAAGCCGACCTTGTAACTGTCTTTAGATGCTTTTGGAGGTTCAGGTCTGAGACCATTACTACTCCAAGATTTCGGGCCTGATCAGTGGTTCCTAGCTGAAGCGACTGAAGCTGTGTGCTAACCTTTGATGTCTCCTCTATTGGTCCAAAAATTATTACTTCTGTTTTGTTTTTATTCAACTGAAGAAAATTTTGGCACATCTATGTATTGATTTCTTCTAGGCATTTACTCAGTTCTTGAACTGGTTCATAGTCACCTGGTGACATGGTGATGTAGAGCTGTGTGTCGTCTGCATAGTTATGGTAGCTGATGTTGTTGTTTCTTATGATCTGAGCTAGAGGAGCATGTAGATATTGAATAGGAGGGGACCCAGGATGGACCCTTGGGGAACCCCACATGTGATTTTTGTAATCTTCGATGTAAAGTTACCTACTGATACAAAAAAGTCCCTGTCCTTTAAGTAGGATTTAAACCAGTGGAGAGCTGTACCACAGAGGCCGACCCAGTTCTCCAGGCGCTCTAACAGAATGGAGTGATCAACAGTATCAAATGCTGCACTGAGGTCCAACAGAACCAGCATGGTGGTTTTTCCGCAGTCTGTATTTATATGGATGTCATTAAACACCTTGATAAGGGCGGTCTCTGTACTGTGGTGAGCGCGGAAACCTGACTGAAAAACGTCAAAGCGGCTGGTCGTTGTTAAGAAGGTGTTTAATTGTTGAAACACAGCTTTTTCAATAATCTTACTGATAAAGGGGAGGTTTGAGATGGGCCTGTAGTTCTGGAGTAGTAGTTTGTCTAAATTGTTCTTTTTTAACAGTGGTTTGATAATTGCTGTTTTTAGGGACTGGGGGAAAACACCTGACAGAAGGGACGTGTTTATTATCTGAGTCAAATCAGATGCTATGACTGGCAAAACTTTCTTAAGGAAAACTGTGGGTAGAGCATCAAGACAGCATGAGGAGGAACTTAGCTGCTGAATGATCTCCTCTAAGCTTTTGGAGTTTATTTGGCTGAATTGGGACATTTTGTCAGGATAAGTTCCAGCTGAATACGGCTTTGGTTCTAGAGTTGGTGTGGATGTACAAACTGATCTTCTAATTATCAGTTTATTTATTTTTTAGACTAGTTCCATATGAGAGGTTGCAAGAAAACTTGTAACTTTACTGAATTTGCAGCTTAAGAAGATTGGGTTTGACAGACAACACCAACTGTCCCCTCAATCCAGTGCACACAATACCACAACAGACCTCATCACGCTCTACAGTACATCAAGAAAACTAAATCAACTAAAACAAGTTCACGAGTGCACATGAAATGAAGTTAATACATATTTGTGTGTCAGGGTGTCTAAGCACTCTCCAGAATTTGACATCTCAGCAGAACCTGTAATAATTATAGAAAGTAACATTATAGTTGTTCTGCCTTTTGTTAAGACAGCAAGGAATTCATGTCGTGAATACATTACATAAATAAGATATAAATTAATTATTACTCAGAGGAAATCCATGGTAAAAACAGTTAGAAACGTTTTGGGTTCATATTTAATCAGAGTGAGACATCACAACTTTGTTACATCTCTATGTGAATTACGTGAGATAGTGAGTGCTCTCACCTTAAATAAAAGATCTTTGACGTATTTTGCTCTGGTAAAAGCTGCTTTTCAGCGATGAAGCTAGGGAAACTGCTAATGTTGAAGTTGAATTTGTTCTACACGCTTCTGCCTTGGAAAATATTCGTCTTTTTACAAAAAGAATGTTTAAAGCCAGATTTGTGAATAAAGGTTATTCAGAGAACGCAAAAAAAGGAAGCTTTGTGTGGGGAACTTTTGTCCTAGCTGTCTAGCTGCATATGGCCCCAGGACAGCACAATAGTTTTCTTGAAGTATAAATTTGGAGAAGTAGAAACAAGTATTAATTTCAAAAGGTAGGTATAAGAGGAAAAAAGTCTTTACAAAATCTTAAAATGTTGGATAGTTGTTATTTCCATCTTGCTGTGAAAATTGGTGAAATATTATCATTTTTAATGCTTAGATATAAAATTGCAAGGCAATTACTAAAATTGCCGTTTCTTGAAAATGTTTTTTGGCATGCCATACTTTATATTTATTGGTAGCCTAGATGTGCATAATAAAAGAATGGAACTAAAAGCTGCTCTAAAATTTTTATGGAGCTTTAACTTGCTAAGAGTAATAACGTTAGATGATTATATCTTTAAAATGAGATAACTGTCTCATAAAATGTGAGTTTACTTGGTCTAAAGAGATGATTCAATTCAATGTTATTTATATAGCGCCAATTCATGAAATATGTAATCTCAAGGCACTTTACAAAGTCAAAATCAAGCAGATTATACAGATTAGGTCAGATTATACACATTGGTCAAAAAAATTCCTATATAAGGGAACAAGTTCATTGCATCAAAGTCTTGACAAGTAGCATTCTCTCTTAAAGAAGCGTAGAGCCACAGGGAGAGTCGTCTACATTGTCCATGGCTTTGCAGCAATCCTACCTACTGAGCAAGCATGAAGCGACAGCGGGAAAAAACTCCCCATTAACGGGAAGGAAAACCTCCAGCAGAACCGGGCTCAGTATGAACGGTCATCTGCCTCGACAGACTGGGGGTTACAGAAGACAGAGCAGAGACACAACAAGACAGACAAAAAAGCACAGAAGTTCTACATTAGATGGTAGTAGCGGGTGATCTGTCTTCCCTGGATGATGCCACAGCTAACAGAACGCCAGACCAGGTGTACCTACTATGAAGAAAAAAGAAAAATCAAAAAGTTAAAAGCTGAAATGACAACAGTCAACGTATAGCAGCATAACTATAGAGGTAGCTCAGGGTAACATGAGCCACTCTAACTATAAGCTTTTTAAAAAAGGAAAGTCCAAAGAGCCAGCTTCTAGTGGAGAAGTTCAAGTATCTTGGGGTCTTGTTCACGAATGAGGGGAAGATGGAGCGGGAGATCGACAGGCGGATTGGTGCAGCGTCTGCTGTGAAGCGGGCGCTGTACCGGTCCGTTGTGGTGAAGAGAGAGCTGAGCCAAAAGGCGAAGCTCTCGATTTACCGGTCGATCTACGTTCCTACCCTCATCTATGGTCACGAGCTTTGGGTTGTGACCGAAGGAACGAGATCCCGGATACAAGATCCCGAAATGAGTTTTCTCCATAGTGTGTGTGAAGTCTCCCTTAGAGATAAGGTGAGGAGCTCAGTCATCCGGGGAGGACTCAGAGTAGAGCTGCTGCACCTCCACGTCCAGAGGAGCCAGTTGAGGTGGCTTGTGCATCTGGTTAGGATGCCTCCTGGACGCCTCCCTGGTGAGGTGTTCTGGGCACGTCCCACCGGGAGGAGGCCCAGGGGAAGACCCAGGACACGCTGGAGGGACTATGTCTCCCGGCTGGCCTGGGAACGCCTTGGGATTCCTCCTGAGGAGCTGGCCCAAGTGGCTGGGGAGAGGGACGTCTGGGCCTCCCTACTGAAGCTGCTACCCCCGCGATATTGCTAAAGTGTTCCTTTGGCAATAGTCCAATTGCTAAAGTGTTACTTTTACATTACTTTTGGGTGTGTATCCACCAATTTAGATGTTAAACTTTCATAAAAGCTGTCTTAATGCAAGAAACAAAACCCTTAGACACATGAAATAGCAAGTAACTTTAAAAAACTAAAATGGTTTTGTTAACTTTTCACATTAAGCTGGATTAACAGCTAGTAAAATACCTTTGATTAAATTGGTATATTAATGTTTAAACCAGGGGTGTCAAAGCTACGGCCCGCGGGCCGAATCCAGCCCGCTGAACGATTTAGTCCAGTCCGGTGGCCAAATGCATTATCATTATTCAACGGCTGTATCTCCTCGCTGCATCGAGCGATCTGCACCAGATTTTTTGTGAGTCGTGGGGGAGCGCTGCCGAACACGTTCGTGTGAATCGCCCAGTGGACGGGCGGGCAAAATGCGTGACAGCATCTGCGGTGGCGGGCGGCCGGCGGTGCGCAAATCCCAGCGGTGGCCAATAGGCCAGAGCGGCGCTTTGCTGCGAGGGCCGCTCATCACCGCTTGCTGTTTTAATTGTATTTATTTTTTTTAAGAACGCACATGAAGGTAATGTAGACAGGGCTAAATTCTCCAACATACAGAGATTACTAATTAAGCCAATCTGCCAGCTCCAGCTAAAATTTATATTTTTAAAGTAATTATGTCACTTGGTTAAGAATTTTCACTTTGGCGTTTATGTCATACAAGTTGAATAGAATTTCACAAGAATCATGTGAAAACAATTTTTTTATATAAGTAAGTCATATGTTTACATATATTTCCATACATCTATCTATCATTTTTATATAATAAAACTATGGTAATTGCACTGTGCAGATGTTGGCCAGAGGTTCTCTATTCAGAATTAAACTGAGCTTAGTTTGGGTTTCTGAGCTGATAAGGAAACTTATTGATGTAACAAATGAAAGTGGACAACAGAGAGGAAAATATACATTAGTTGTTCTGCAAAGCACTTTTATCAAGATTTATGTATTCTGGTGAATCTGACAAAAGAATAGTTTAGTGAATGAATTTGAGTTATATGAAAAGATAACGAAGCATCGAGATTTATTCTAGAAGATAATGTGTAATTTATTCAATGGGCCAAATTAAAATTATTACTTCAACAAAAATGGAAAATATAGTATTTACTAAATACTTAAATATTTCTAAAATATTTGGCAAAATGTAATAGTCAACTGTCACCCTCATAAAATATACTCAGGTATCTATTTGTAATTTTATCTCAGATTTGAATTTAGTTTACTTGTCTCATACATTTGTGTCACAACAAGTATTTTCTGTTTCTTGCAGTAGTTTAGTGTCACTAATGATTAGCCAGTCACATAGATACTAAGGTTATTAACTGATAATTTAATGTCATTTATCCATCCATCCATTTTCCATCACGCTTAATCCCTCATGGGGTCGATGAGGTTGCTGGTGTCTATCTCCAGCATTCGATGGACGAAAGGTCATCAATCTGTCGCAGTAATGCCATTTACTGTTCTGATAATTACCCAAGTCATTTACGTTTCGTTTTTTACCAACATACAAAGATTCTTGTATCTGGTTTCACTGTATGATGTATTACATAAAGGTTTTAATAGATATAAACACTATACGATTTAACAATTAACAGCCTTTGGCTGCAGGGTCTCAAACTACAAGAAGGGGAATATGGTTGTAAAACGTTGGTTATATAAACTGGAGCGAGGCCACTGAGGGCTCTAAAAGTACAGACTAAATTTTAAAATGAACACTAAAATGTAATGATAATGATAGTCTAATATAGACTCTCTTTGTTTTGTTTTACAGCAAGGCTGCGTTCAGGTATTAGTAGAGATGCGAGAACGACGGCCGGACAGAAACAGGGCAGGCGCAGAGTATTCCTATTACATTTGGTGTCAACGAACAGAATCTCCGACCAACGAGCCAGGAAGTAAGAGGGCAGGAGCGGCTTGGCCGGCCTGGAGAAGTTTTTCGGTCTCTGATGACCCTGAATGTATTCAAGGGACGAGGAGGGGCTCCTGGTCTCGGGACGATTCTTTGGTGTCTGCTTGGGATCAGATTCAACCTTTTTCTTTTCATGAGATGATAAGAGAATTATTTTCTGGCACTTTTAAAATGCAAATGCTTCAAAATGCTTGCAAGCTTTAAAATTTAAATCCCTTTTAAAATACTGCAAGAAAATTTCAAAATAAGAGCAAAAATCTGCAAAACTGTAACCTACAAAATAGTCATAAATAAAAGCCTGTAGAAATAATGAATTACATTAAAAGCACATATAATAGGATTCACAAATATAGAACATTGACTAAAGTTTTTAAAGTTGAATAACATTTTCCTCTGAAATAAGGGCACTCTTGCTGGGAGGAGGGAGCTGATGATTTTCACCTGGAAACCTGGAGGATGTGTTGTCAAGGGGACAAAGGCTGCCCTGTATTTCAGTGCTGGCTGAAAGCTGCAGGTGTGCTTAAAGCATCTGACTTCTATCTAGACGTCGACCTCGTTTATTTGTGTTGCGATGACTGCAGCCCTGAACACAATTGCATTTGAAAGACCTTAAACATGCATAAAACATTTAGTTAAAATTTTAAATAAAGGAAATAAGACAAATCATATTAAGTATCCGGCCCAAATTAAATTGATAAACAGAGAGATTAACATAGCTTGAACGAAAAATATTTAAGGTTTGTTAGGAATAATTGGAACTGAGAATAAGATGTACATAAAGGCTCGTTTTGTTTACTGTACTACAAAATAAAGCTCCTGAGGTGTTGGGGCTGTATTCAGGAATACCAGATTTGAACCTCTCATATTGTGATTTTAGAAATTAATAGAAGGGCAAACAGCAACAAAGAAAAGATCCTATCATTTGTTTTTAGCTCGAAGTGATATAAAGAATATGATTCATCACAAACCAGTCCATTTGAAAGAATGCTTTAAATATACTTTGAAAAGCAATGTATGAGAAAACAGATCCCTCAGCAGGATTCTTAGGGGGGCATGGGAGTTTGCCCAACCAGTCTACATGTGCTTTGTGGATCTGGAGAAGGCATTTGACCGTGTCCCCCGAGGGATCCTGTGGGGGGTACTCCGGGAGTATGGAGTACCGGACCCTTTAATAAGGGCTGTCAGGTCTCTGTACGACCGGTGTCAGAGTCTGGTCCGCATTGCCGGCAGTAAGTCGGACTCGTTTCCGGTGAGAGTTGGACTCCGCCAAGGTTGCCCTTTGTCACCGATTCTGTTCATAACTTTTATGGACAGAATTTCTAGGCGCAGCCAAGGTGTTGAGGGGATCCGTTTTGGTAGCCTTAGGATTGCGTCTCTGCTATCCGCGGATGACGTGGTCCTATTGGCTTCATCAGGGCGTGATCTACAGCTCTCACTGGAGCGGTTCGCAGCCGAGTGCGAAGCGGCCGGGATGAAAATCAGTGCCTCCAAATCCGAGACCATGGTCTTGAACCGGAAAAGGGTAGAGTGCCTTCTCCGGGTTGGGGAGGATGTGCTGCCCCTAGTGGAGGAGTTCAAGTATCTTGGGGTCTTGTTCAGGAATGAGGGGAAGATGGAGCGGGAGATCGACAGGCGGATTGGTGCAGCGTCTGCTGTGAAGCGGGCGCTGTACCGATCCGTTGTGGTGAAGAGAGAGCTGAGCCAAAAGGCCAAGCTCTCGATTTACCGGTCGATCTACGTTCCTACCCTCATCTATGGTCACGAGCTTTGGGTCGTGACCGAAAGAACGAGATCCCGGATACAAGCGGCTGAAATGAGTTTTCTCCGTAGTGTGTCTGGGCTCTCCCTTAGAGATAGGGTGAGGAGCTCAGTCATCCGGGGAGGACTCAGAGTAGAGCCGCTGCTCCTCCACGTCGAGAGGAGCCAGTTGAGGTGGCTCGGGTATCTGGTCAGGATGCCTCCTGGACGCCTCCCTGGTGAGGTGTTCCGGGCACGTCCCACCGGAACACCTCACCCTACTGAAGCTGCTACCCCCGCGATCCGACCCCGGATAAGTAGAAGAAAACGGACGGACGGACGGATTAAACTCTGACTCTGATTTGTTTTCATTTCAGCGACTGTGACCAACATCGGAGCAGATTCTTCTGGTTCCTCCATCCTGAAGGTTAGAAGCTGGGCCGACTGCAGGATTGAAGCAGATCTACACCAGAGGTTGCAGCGTCTCCCTGTGAGCTTTTAATAGGAAAATATTTTATTGTGTGTGTTTTACTGATTCTAGTAGATCTAACCTGACAGCCTCAGCTGTAGGAGATCACCTGTCCTGGTAATCTCCAGTCAGTCAGGAGCTTGTTGGCATTCCTGGGTCTTTTTGTGTCTCTGAAGGTCTGAAGCTGCTGATAGAAGAGGACAACGCTGACTGAGTGGGAGGACATCGACTGTAATCAGCATGGCAACGTCATCACCAGAACCCAATGAAAAATGTTCAATGGGTCTTTTGAACATAAATGGCCTTAGAAGCAAAATTACTATGGTTAGAAAAATGATTAAAAGCCACAAGCTCCATGTTCTGGCTCTTTGTGAAACTAAGTTAGACCCCGACGTTCAAGATGAAGTTCAAATATCAGATTTCAGGATGTGGAGGAAGGACAGGACCAATAAGGGAGGTGGTGTTGCTCTGTATGTTCAGGATCATATTGAAACTGAATTAAGGTCTGACCTGATGGAGACTGAAGCTGAGATCATTTGGGTTGAGATGAAGCTTCCTGGCAGATCAGTCTTAGTGGGAAGTTGCTACAGACCGCCAAATGATGATTTAGGTCTAATTGAAATCTATCACACCATGACTTTGGCGTCAAAGGAGAAGAAAGAAATTTTTCTGATGGGCGACTTTAAGTTTGACTGGAGTGATGAGCTGGTGAAAAATCCTCCCAAAGCTATATCTGTACTGGGCTTAACTCAGATTGTAAAGGTTGGTACCAGGTCAGATTGATGCATTGATCACATTTATACTAATGTTCCAAATAGGTGCTCAAACCCAAGATCCACTGAAAAAGATTTCTCTGACCATAACCTCATTACCTTCAACAGAAGGGATAGGGATTTGACTTCAGCAATGGAATTATTGACTGTATGACTTTAGACTTGAGTTGAAAAAGTCTTCAGAGACTTGTGACTTGACTTGGACTTTAACACCAATGACTTGAAACTTGAATTGGACTTAAAGCTGCTTGCTTGAACACTTGATATTTTACCCAAAATCTAAAGTTTAAAAAGTACGCACAAATAATTAATTTCACTCAATCATCTACAAATGCAGACCGTCTCTCTCTATTCCCACTCTGTACATATGTCTGCGTGTCAAATTAACCAGATTTTAAAAAAGGAAAAGAAAAAGAGCTAAGGACAAAGATGCTCCCAGGAATAATTTTATTTTGGTCTGAAAATGAAGTTCTGCTGTTGCATTTTTATCTGAATATTCTGGAAAAATATGGTTCAAAGGAGGAATGTTGTTGACACTAAGTTTTATTTTACTATTTTGTCAGGTCAGTTTCACTGGTTTCATCATGTTTTGAGATAAATACTGATTTAAAAAGAACACATGCTCTATTATTTACATTTAACTTGTTTTTCAAAATTATTAAAAACTCGAAAGGACTTGAAATTAGAAGTTTCAGACTCAGGACTTGACTTGAGAAATATTTTTTAATTTGAAACCTGAGTTGGACTTGGCTGTCTATACTTGAAATTTGACTTGGGACTTGAGGATAAAAACTTGAGATTCACTTGGGATCTGCAAAACAGTGACTTAAAAAATAAATATTCCTCAAAGGATCAGAAGGTCAAACAAAGAGTTTGATGAAAACTGGTTTAAAGAAAACATGAAGGCAGTTCAATGGAGGGATGTGCTGACAGAGACTAATCCTACAAAAGCTCTGTCCACATTTACTGAAAAGTTTCTTTCAAACACGCTCTGCTACAGATCCAAAATGTTCATGATTTAATCTTTGATAGAATTGTCTTTAAACAGGCAAAAACGCACATTTCAGCGTCACATGATGAAGAAATCAGGCAAATAAAAGCTAATTGGATAGAAACTGAACAAAATAATAAAAAGGTTCAAGCTGTGTTCCTGGATTTCAGTTCTTCCTTTACCACCATCAGTCGTGATGTGCTTTTGGAAAAACTGACAACTTCTGGTTTCTGATTCCAAACAAATCAAGAATCAAGGTAGATTCAAGCTAATTAAAATCAATCAACGAAATTAAGAGAGGATTTCTTTCTCCACTGACAGAAACTATCTGAAATGATCTAAAAAACTCACCTCTGCACGCTTTATTTGCTACGTTAGTTTTGAACTTGGTAGAGTGCTCTAAAAATGCTCCTTGTTTCTTTTTATTTGTATCTTTTTCTTTTATTGGACATAAAGAACTCTAAACGTTTCTATGAATGAAAATCATGACTGTAAACATGATTAAAACATTGTTCAGTCTGTCATATAAACCTCGCATAGAAGCCTTTAGGGCAGATAAACTCTGTCATGTAGTTAAATAGACTGCCTCTAAATATTCATTTTCTTTATTAGAGATTCATAGTTAATAAAACAGGGCTGATTCTGTTTTGATTCTGTTGTAGCTCACTGATCATCTTTCATTTTATCTGACTCTGTGCTGATCACATATACATCTGTCACTCTGTAACACATTAATGCTGATCTGCATGTTCAGATATTATCATATATTATCAAAATAATGTTCTGCTGAATATGACCACATCAGATGCATACATTTACTTAAACATGAATGTTTGGATCTGTAAGGAACGGAGACTGGACCCAGTAAACAACCAAGACAAGGTCAGTGACGCTTTCAAGTGTTTATTTAATGGCGGTCGCACGGCAACCCGAGCGGCTCACGTCTGCAGGAACCCTGGAGGCAGAGCAGCTGGTTAATGACCAGGAAATGCTGGCGTTTGATGGACAGAGGAGTAGGCACTAACCTGGAGAGTCGGGTAATCCGAGCGCCGGCTAGTAACGAGGAAACGGGGCAGAGAAACGGGGGTCCGGGGAAGGAGCCGAGGGGTTAGAAGTCCAGAGAGGGTCCAGAGACGGATCCAGAGCGGGTCGGGGTCCAGTCCAGGTCCTTAATCCGGCTGAGTTCAGAGGTTCACAGGGGTTAGTCAGATGCGGTTACTCACAAACAGATCGGAGTCGGGCAACAGGCAGGCAGTCCAGTTCCGGTGGAATCCGAAATCCTGAGAAGGTCCGAGGGATAGTCCAGAGCGGGTCGGGGTCCAGTCCAGGTCCTTAGTCCGGCTGAGTTCAGAGGCACACAGGGGTTAGACAGATGCGGTTACTCACAAACAGATCGGGGTCGGGCAACAGGCAGGCAGTCCAGATTCAGAGGTCCAGGATGAGTCCAGTCCGATGCAGAGGACCACGGGCTGATCGGTGGGAGTCCAGACCGGCAACAGAGCTTGAAAGGGGTTAGGCAGACTCAGAGACGGGCAACAAACAGGCAGGCAGGCAGATAATAGAGAATGCTGGATAGTCTCACCGAGGTGGCACAAGACGTTCTGGCACTTTTGCTTGGACAGAAGGCTGATTAAATGGAGCTGGAGACAGGTGGATCAGATGAAGGCTGATTGAGGACTGGGCAGAATTTGGGCAGGTGTGTAGGGTGGATGATCAGCCCAGCAAAAGTACTGAGATCATTACAGGATCTATTTGTCTTGTAAACTGTATATAGTTAATTCTTGACTATTTACCACATTTGCATGTTGATTAAAGGTGCTTGTCTAATCAGCCTCCTGTGAAATCAAACTGTGAGCCTCTCTGTTATTGAATTAAAATGCTGTAAACACAACAGCTGCTATTATCAGGTGTTTGTCACTTTCTGGTAAGGAGTCTTTAACATCCCTGTGAAGGAATTTGGACCGGCTCTGCTTTGATAATAACTTTATTTTTTTATTTTTTTGGAAACAGGTGAGTTTTAAGCACAAATGACCTTTTTAATTGTTACACTTCAATTAGATTCAGTCCAGAATTTGACTAGACCACTTCTAAATCTTCTTGCTGGTCTGCTGTGGATTATTGTCTTTCTGCAAAACTTAAATGTGACCGGTGGTCAGATTTTCTGTTAGAGAGCAGAATTCATGGTTCCTTTAATTACACCAAGTCCTCCAGGTCCTGAAGCTGCAAAGCAGATCCAGACCATAACACTACCACCACCATATTTGACTGTAGATATGAGGTTCTGGTTCTAAAATGCTGAGTTAATTTTATTCTAAATGTAACAGGACCAAAACCTTCCACAAAGGTCCACTCTAATCTCCTTGGTCCACAGAATATTTGCCCTAAACACTTAGAGATCAAAAATAATGGACCTTATTGCTCTTTTGGGTCAACAGAGGTTCTGGTCCTGGAACTCTTCAGGTAACCTTTGCCCAGTCTCTCTTACTTATTGTTGAAACATGACCTCTGACCTTAACTTAGGCAGTGAGGTCTGCAGAACTTCAGATGTGGTTCTAGGACCTCCTGGATGAATCATAATTCTGTTCCATGTTAGGATAAAGGTTCTCCCTGTGGTTCTCTGGAGTCCAAAAACCTAACAAGCATCACAGGTACGTCATCTGGGAAATTTGCATCAACAAACATCAGGATGAATCATAAAGGGGTGTAGCCCAGTTAAGACATAAAAACAAGTGAATCTATTGGTAAAGCACCTGTTAAAGTATCAATATGGTCCCCTCTTCTAGCAACAAGACCACAAACAAACATTCAAGTATTAGTGGAAAGAAACCTGCCTGAAACAATAACCGTTGGACAAGAAAATACAAATGAGAATGTTTCCCTTAGACATTGTCTATAAATCTTTTTTTGTAAAACCCGTAAGATATATCTCTACATATTAACTACAACAGTATATCACAGATTTAAGCAACCTTTGCAATCCAAGGAGCCACCTTTCGCTTGATTTTTAATGAAAGAAATGTGTCTAGAGACATAAAACCTATCTAACCCTTTTTCTAGTTTACTCAAAATTTACTGTATAAATAGTTTTATAGTTAAATATGACCATTTTACATATATATGGAAAATTAAGCCAGAAAATAGTTTGCAGCCTAATGACAAAATCAAAGAAGCAGCAACCTAAAGCTTGAATAGTCTGATTTGAGATACCCGGACTGAATGCTGTAGAAGTGGCTCCTATTCTGAAAGAAAGGGTGAAATAATGTTCAAGTTGCCATATTTGGGCCTCAAAAATAAACTTCTTAATCATTCATTTTATCTGGATGGTATTAACTTGGCCTCTGGTGATAAAGTGAAAAAAAAAAATCTTGGTGTTATTTTTGACCAAGACATGTCATTTAAATCCCATATTAAACAGGTTTCCAGAGATTCCTTTTGTCACCTCAGGAATATCGCCAAAATTAGAAACATTCTGTCCAGGAGTGATGCTGAAAAACTGGTCCATGCATTTGTTACTTCAAGGCTGGACTATTGTAATTCTTTACTATCAGGAAGTCCACAAAATGCAGTTCAAAGCCTTCAGCTGATCCAAAATGCTGCAGCAAGAGTTCTGATGAAAATCAACCAGAGGGATCATATTTCTCCAATTTTAGCTTCCCTTCATTGGCTTCCTGTTAAATCAAGAATAGAATTTAAAATTCTCCTTCTAACGTATAAAGCCCTTAATAATCAAGCTCCATCATATATCAGAGCTCTGATTACCCCGTATGTTCCTAACGTTCTTTCTCTAACCCCCACTTAGTCATGGCACACTGCTGTTCACACTGAGTCTGGTTCTGGTTCTGCTGGGGAGTGTTGGTCTAGTGGTTAGAGCAGTGCACTTGAGCTCTGAGAAGGATGCAAGTACCTGGTTCGATTTCAACTGCCTGTACTCTGGGTCCCTGATATGGACCCTTAAGCCCAGATTGCTCCCCAGGCACCGCACAGTGGCAGCCCACTGCTCCCCAAGGAAATGGGTTAAGATGCATAAGTGAATTTCTCCGTTGTGAGATCAAGATGTTCAATTTATTTATTTTTATGGAAGCTTATCTCTGGTAAAGGGGAGTTTTCCTCTCCACTGTCGCTACATCCATTCTCGATATGAGGAATTGCTGCAAAGCCAACAACTCAAAGCCAGCAACTGTCCACTGAGGCTCCATGCTCAGCCAGAGGTTCTCTAACCAGAATTAAACTAAGCTTAATTTTGGTTTGTGAGCTGATAAGGAAACTTTCTAAAAACTTATTGATGTAACAAATGAAAGTGGACAACAGGGAGGAAAATGTACATTAGTTGTTCTGCAAAGCATTGTTATCAACATTTATGTATTCTGGTGAAAATGACAAAAGAACAGTTTAATGGTTCAAACATTACTGTTATGATGAAAAGACAACCAAGAATTGACATTTATTCTAGAACATAATGTGCAATTTATGCAATGGGCCAAATTAAAATGATTACTTCAACAAGAAGGGAATGCAAAGTATTTTATGAAATACTTAAATGCTTCTAAAATATTTGGCAAAATGTGATGGTCAACTGTCACATGCAGAATATGTACTTATGCATTTATTAGTGATTTTATCTAAGATTTGAATTTAGTTTATGTGCGTCTCACATTTGTGATACCACGTTTTTTCCGTTTCATGTAGTAATTCAGTTTCACTGATGATCGGCCCGTCACGTAAGCTGGATAAGGTTATTGTTTATGAAATTAATGTCAAATATTGTTCTGATATGAACTCAAATCATATACATTTAATTTCTTAACCAATTTACTAATGTTCCTCTGTATGATGTATTACATACAAGTTAAAACTAGGATATGGATATATATATATATATATATATATATATATATATATATATATATATATATATATATATATATATATATCTTTTCCATATGAGATCTTAAGTTGTTCTGTTGAAATGATCTGATCAGCTCTAATATTAACCATTCTTGGTCATTTAAACTTTAGGTCAGAAATTTTAGTCTGCTCAGTAAGTTTTTTTTTAAGTTCAAGATCTTGCCAAAGTTCAGTTTTGTAGGATTGAGAAGATTTTTTTTAAATTAAAAATCTAATTTGGCATAAAATAAAGCAACCATATTTGTGCAAAACCATTTTTCCTTCACCAATAGGCTTGTTAGTCATAGCAAATTAAACAGACATCTGTCATGTTTGAAGGTGAGGTTGTTGGTTGGACCCAAATGCAGAGAGACCAAGGCAGTAGTGATGTTACGTTATGTGCCGAGGCTTGGAGGCGTGTGTCGAGTAATGGAGGGGGCGTTTCCGTAAAGCGCGTATCGAGGCTTGCTTCATTTAGGGGAGGAGCCGAAAACGATGACGTCCGAAGCCTCGCTGGCCGGCTGTACCACGTGACTGCTCCGGGAAGTGGTTCAGATGTTGGCGCGGCTTCGACAGCTTTTAGAAACCCCACAGGCTCCATTCAAAATGTGGGTTGTTGTAGGCGAGTTGCGGTCAGTTGACAGAGTGGATAGAGTTTTGATAGTTTGGATAGCAGAGTTTGGATAGTGGTTATTTAGTTTGAGACAGTTAGTTTGGTGTTTGGAGAGTTTAGGAGAGAGATAGATAGATAGGAGATCAGTGCTCTCAACTATCACGCATTGACCGTCACTGACTCACACGGTCACACGCAAACATGGCATTTTTAACGCATAAAAATCCCAACGCCCATCTGGGCAGCGGACGATAAAAACTCCGCCTTCTGCTGAGATGTTTCAGCTTCTTTCACAGCTTGTGGCCATCAGTAATTCCTGCTGCAGTTCATGTTAACAGAGCAGCAGGAGGAGCGATCAGAGTTATGAATAATTTTAGTCTTAACCAGTGGTGAAAGTAAGCCGGTAAGGTCCTGTACTACGTACGCAGGAGGGGAGGGGGCGGGGGAAGAGAGCTGCTGCCAGATATTGCCTTCATTCAGAACCAGTGATGGCTGCACTCTGGATCATAAAACAGTTCTGCTCACCAGATGCAGTTTAAAACGCTACGTCTGGTTATAAGTTGTTTTTATTAATTCTGCATTTTTTAACTACATGCACCGTATTTCTGTGCCTCAGCACTTCGATGCGCTTCTGCCGTGCGCTTTTTTCAGGTGTGCAAAATTACGTTACTTGTAATTTGGGTGCGCGCTTTCATTTTAAAGAACTTGTAACATCAGGAGGCTGATCTCAGACCGGTCAGCTCCTATGATCACTGTATAGGAGCCATTTACAGTTTTTATTTATGCATTTCCACCCTGTTTATCCCTCGCACGCAGCGCAGGCATCGGGTAAAATCCTCCCACCTCACCGCCCAGAGCGCACTGAGGAGAGCAATAGAGATTTGTCTGGTCGACTGAGATGAGAAACCTGTTGCTGTGAAAGGTGATATAGGTTATAAACTGTTACTGTCTAGAATTGCACTGAGCTGAAAAGAGAGGAGACATCTGCAGCTGGATCGTGCGTAAAGACGCAGCGGGAACCTCTGTGTGCTTCAGTGTTGCTGCTGAGGGGAAAATGTGGTTTCTAAAGCTGTCGAAGCCGCGCCAACATCTGAACCACTTCCTGAAGCAGTCACGTGGTACAGCCGGCCAGCGAGGCTTCAGACGTCATCGTTTTCGGCTCCTCCCCTAAATGAAGCAAGCCTCGATACGCGCTTCACGGAAACGCCCCCTCCATTACTCGACACACGCCTCAAAGCCTCGGCACATAACGTAACATCACTACCTGTTTGATATCGACCCGATTGCCTTTTTGATTCTGAGCCAGCCTGATCCATGAACCTGATTTTCTTGCCCGGTATGATTGCTTACCTGTTTTTCTGACCTGGACCTGCCTTGGGATTTTGAGTTTTGCCTTAGCCTTGTCTGTACTTCTGCTTTTTTGGATTGCCATTTTGTGTACCGGATTTTGGACTGCCTTTTTGACCACTGTGCATTGCCTGTCCCAGATTATCATTAAATCCTGTTTTTGCTTGAAACCTATCTTGTCTGGCTGAATACTGGGTCCTCTGTCTCTGGTTCATGACAGTTTCTTAATAAAAATGCATGAAATCATCCAAGTTACACAAGCATTAGCCTATTCACTACCCCTTCCCTAGTTCCACAAGCACTTTCATTGTCCTCTGCCTGATTAAGCACATGCCATTTTTCTAGAGTCACAGAAAAATATTATTATACAACATGACATATCACATGACACTACTATTTTGGGAATAATTACACACAGAGAATACATTCAAACAATATTTTATTATACACATGTGTATACAAAATTCATGTAGACAAATTATTTCGTCCTACACCTTTTGTGAAGTCATTCCCAAGAGCCATAATAGACAAAAATTCAATGCATCACACGTGTTAAGATACAGCTGGCTGTGATTTTACACCTGGCCAGTAGGTGGTGTCGTGTGCACATGAAGCATCAAGACATGAACCCTTTCTCGAACCAGTTGGCACAAGCAAATGGGAAAAAACTGTTGTTGTGGCGTGAGGTTGTGGTCCTGATGGACTGCAGCCTCCTGCCAGAGGGAAGTGACTGAAATAGTCTGTGACTGGGGTGAAGGGATCAGCCACAATCTTCCTGCACGCCTCAGAGTCCTGGAGGCGTACAGGTCCTGGAGAGATGGAAGATTGCAGCCAATCAGCTTCTCTGCAGACCTGATGACACGCTGCAGTCTGCTCTGGTCCTTAGCGGTGGCACCAGCGTACCAGATGGTGATGGAGGAGGTGAGGATGGACTCAATGATGGAGGAGGAGAACTGCACCATCATTGTCCTTGGCAGGTTGAAGTTCTTCAGCTGCCTTCTTCAGGAAGTCCATCCTCTGCTGGGCTTTCTTGGTGAGGGAGTTGATGTTCAGCTCCCACTTTAGGTCCTGGGAGATGATAGTTCCCAGGAAGCAGAAAGACTCCACAGTGTCCATGGTGGAGTCACAGAGGGTGATGGGGGTAGCTGGGGCTGAGTTCTTCCTGAAGTCCACAACCATCTCCACTGTTTTTACAGCGTTGAGCTCCAGGTTGTTCTCCCTGCACCAGGTCTCAAGTGAGATAAAGGCTTCCTCAGTCTGGGGGCTACAGCTTTAACAGAGCGGTCCCCTCTGGTCCTGAAATTAGTTCCTGGAACCATTAAGAGCCTTTAGCTGCAGGATCTCAAGATACAAGAAGGAGAATATGGTTTTAAAAGGTTGGTGATATAAGCTGGAGCTTTGCCACTCAGGGCTCTAACAGTAAAGACTAAATTTTAAAATGAACTATTGTTTTTTTTCCAGTGTCCTCTCTAGCAATGTGGCAATAAGAATTGATGTCTTAATACAAAATGGAGCTCGACAGATTGTTACTTAAGTGGAGCAATCAGCTTTCGCCATAGTGCTCCGCTTTGTTCATGCATGTAAATAGTTTTATTGTGATTCCTGCGGGGAGAATTTCAAATTATGTGGACGCTACAATGGGAAAGTAGGAGAGTAGAGGAAGAACAAGAAGAGAAAAAAAGAAAGAGAAGAGGTGCAAGAAAGAAGAGATAAAAGGGAGAGAATGATAAAACGACTTCAGTCTGCTTCATCACCTGGAAAGAGAGATGTAAAAAGAACAGCACAACCAACGGATATAGTGTAACAGATACAATAAAGTGACACCTTGATACCATTGTTAAATTATATGTATTATTATTTAATCTGTATAGTCTATAATGTGATAGCTGAGAGAAAAATAAATAAATAAATAAATAAAAAAATAAATAAATGATGGGCTTTCTGTGTAGAAGTGAACACTTCTACCTGGAACCCATCACCTGCGGGTGTTTGTGTGAGTGCACTTGTGTACGTGAAATTTATCCAAAAGAAAAAAGCTCAATAGTGGTTGTGAAGAACCAAAGATCCGAGGCAGGCACCGGGGGAGTTTTAAAATTAACTCTAAAACTCTGGTTAAAAATCCAGCCGCATTCTGCATTAACTGCAGATGGCCAACGTCTTTTTTATTCAAAGATATAAAAGGCTGTTACAATAGTCAAGATGAGATGAAATTAAAGCTTGAATATTCATCTCCAATTCAGCCTTTGACTCCAAAGTTTGAAGCTTAGAAACATCATGAATTCAGCAAAAGTTTACGGTAGAAATGAAGATAATTAAAGAGTCGTTGACTTTTTTTATCCTTATAATATCCCGACTGGACGGCTTGTGTGTAACTGGAGGTGACTTCAATTGCACATTAGATCCCAAAATGGATTAATTAAGAGACAAGGAAGCTAATTAATTATGTATCACTGATTTAAATTTAGTATTATTATTATTCAGGTCAACTTAAATCTCAATCTAGAATAGATTATTTCTTTTTGAGAGAGTCCTAACATTAAAATTTGCTGTTATAACAGCATAGTTATAAGCGATCAGGCTCCAATCTCGCTTGACATGTAGTAGCTTAGTGATTTATTAATACAACTGGTGCTTTCCAATCAGATGACTTTATGATGTAGATTTGTCAAATGTATGTAAATTACACAAAACAAAAAAAATAAAACACACATCCATAAGATGGGAAGGAATTAAAACATTTATCAGAGGAAAGGTCATCAGCTACACCAGCGCCAACTCCAAACATAAAAAGTAAGAAAGTAATAATTAGAAAAACTGCATTAATTAGAACTAAACATGAAATACAAGCAGGAGAATCACAGTTAAATTCTAAGTTTTGTTTTGTAGAATTAAAAAATAAAATCACAACTTTATGATTTCATTTCATTTCATTGTTCATTGCTCCCTCTACAACTTCAAATTCATGCTTACAATGCACAAATCGTTTTGGAACAAAAGAACCTTCATAGAATTGCTGCTTGGAGAGACTTGATGCAACCTGTGGGTTTCCTTAGAGAGGACATTTCCTTTGACCAATCTGTATAATCTGACCCAATCTGTGTAATGTGATTAAATTGGACTTTTAATAGTGCCTTGAGATGACATTTTTCATGTACTGGCGATATAAAAATAAAATTGAATTGAATTGATGCAAAGAAGAAAACTTGCAGCATTTCCAAACACTGGTGTGTTGAGTTTGGCATGTGTTGTTTTAGGCACTGTCCAGCAGAGGGCAGCAGACTCAATACTGTAAACACGCTTTTTACATTAAAGAGTTTCTATTTTGACTGTTTTCTGGAAGATAAGTCGTAAAAATGGAAATTTAGTCAAAAATGCTGTTTTTTTATAGTGTACAAAGAGTGACATTTAAAAAAATTTAACTGTGTGAAAGGACTCAACAACAACAAAAATTTTAAGTATACACAAATATCAGGTATATAATAATAGAACTGTAAACTCCTTCAGCACCCTCCTCCACAAAAAAACCTTGTTGAACTTGCTTGTAAGCCTTCTCCATATTCACAAATCACATGTAGGTCAGAGAAGAACGCTCCCCTGACCCCATCATTAATTATGCAAAGGTAAAGATCTGGTCTCTGCTCCAGACAAAAGCCACATTGCTCTTCCTGAATTTAAAATTTGACTACTGGCCCGTTCAACCACTTGCTCTCTCACTCCTTTAACCTTCCTAATAATAAGAATACTCATCTTTATTGTCATTGCAACATATGTGATCTCTGCATTTAACCCAAACCCTTTGGGAGCAGTGGGATGCCGCTGTGCATCATCCAGGGAGCAATCTGGGGTTAAAGGTCTTGGTCATTGAGCCAGAGCAGCAGTCTGTGGGACTTGAACCCAGAACTTCCAGGAGACAAGTACAATGATCTAATCACTAGGCCAGCACTCCCCACAAAGGAGGAGCTAGGCTCAGACTTATGTTTGCACGCAAAGTGTATGTTCTCATGCAACCTGACAAAAAGCTAAAAGGGAGAGAATGTGACAACAATAGAGCAGAGAAAACAGAGAACAAGTTAACATCCTCATAGTCTGACTATACATCTGCAAAGAGAGATATAAAAAGAACAGCAGAACCAGCAGAACAAGTATTACAGGTACAAACAACCAACGCCTTCAATACCATCACTGAAAAATATGAAGTGTTGTTTGATACAAGATGTATTTAGTGACAACCAACCCTAAACACATCCAGGCTCTAAGTATGCAGGATGATCCTGTTTTCTCCAACATTCCTGAGTGTGAAGACGAGGACGGCGAGTCCACTGATTTTCTCAGTTAAAACTTCTAAGTGACGCCTTGAAGAACATCACCTTCCATTGTGTCACTGCGCTGTGTTGCTCTGCACTGGAGGAGAGATCCAGAGTTAGCTCACAGCTTCAGCTGCTTCAGCTAGGAACCACTGATCAGGCCTGAAACCTGGGAGTAGTGATGGACTCAGACCTGAACCTCCATCTAAAGACAAAGTGGACCTTCTAGAACCTGGAGAACATTTCCAGGATTAAAGGACTGATGTCTCAGCAGGATCTGGAGAAACTAATCCTTGTTTATCTTTAGTAGAACTGATCACTGCAACGGTGTTTTTACAGGTCTGCCTAAAAAGTGGATCAGAACACTGCTGCCTGCGTCCTCACTAAGACTAAGAACGTAGAGAACATGGACCCGGTTCTGAAGTCCTTCCACTAAGACTAAGAACGTAGAGAACATGGACCCGGTTCTGAAGTCCTTCCACTAAGACTAAGAACGTAGAGAACATGGACCCGGTTCTGAAGTCCTTCCACTAAGACTAAGAACGTAGAGAACATGGACCCGGTTCTGAAGTCCTCACTAAGACTAAGAACGTAGAGAACATGGACCCGGTTCTGAAGTCCTCACTAAGACTAAGAACGTAGAGAACATGGACCCGGTTCTGAAGTCCTCACTAAGACTAAGAATGTAGAGAACATGGACCCGGTTCTGAAGTCCTTCCACTAAGACTAAGAAAATAGAGAACATGGACCCGGTTCTGAAGTCCTCACTAAGACTAAGAACGTAGAGAACATGGACCCGGTTCTGAAGTCCTCACTAAGACTAAGAACGTAGAGAACATGGACCCGGTTCTGTAGTCCTCACTAAGACTAAGAACATAGAGAACATGGACCCGGTTCTGAAGTCCTAACTAAGACTAAGAACGTAGAGAACATGGACCCGGTTCTGAATTCCTCACTAAGACTAAGAACGTAGAGAACATGGACCCGGTCCTGAAGTCCTTCCACTAAGACTAAGAATGTAGAGAACATGGACCCGGTTCTGAAGTCCTCACTAAGACTAAGAACGTAGAGAACATGGACCCGGTTCTGAAGTCCTCACTAAGACTAAGAACGTAGAGAACATGGACCCGGTTCTGTAGTCCTCACTAAGACTAAGAACGTAGAGAACATGACCCGGTTCTGAAGTCCCCACTAAGACTAAGAACGTAGAGAACACGGACCCGGTTCTGAAGTCCTAACTAAGACTAAGAACGTAGAGAACATGGACCCGGTTCTGAAGTCCTCACTAAGACTAAGAACGTAGAGAACATGGACCCGGTTCTGAAGTCCTCACTAAGACTAAGAAAGTAGAGAACATGGACCCGGTTCTGAAGTCCTTCCACTAAGACTAAGAACGTAGAGAACATGGACCCGGTTCTGAAGTCCTTCCACTAAGACTAAGAACGTAGAGAACATGGACCCGGTTCTGAAGTCCTCACTAAGACTAAGAACGTAGAGAACATGGACCCGGTTCTGAAGTCCTCACTAAGACTAAGAACGTAGAGAACATGGACCCGGTTCTGAAGTCCTCACTAAGACTAAGAACGTAGAGAACATGGACCCTGTTCTGAAGTCCTTCCACTAAGACTAAGAAAATAGAGAACATGGACCCGGTTCTGAAGTCCTCACTAAGACTAAGAATGTAGAGAACATGGACCCGGTTCTGAAGTCCTCACTAAGACTAAGAACGTAGAGAACATGGACCCGGTTCTGAAGTCCTCACTAAGACTAAGAATGTAGAGAACATGGACCCGGTTCTGAAGTCCTCACTAAGACTAAGAACGTAGAGAACATGGACCCGGTCCTGTAGTCCTTCCACTAAGACTAAGAATGTAGAGAACATGGACCCGGTTCTGAAGTCCTCACTAAGACTAAGAACGTAGAGAACATGGACCCGGTTCTGAAGTCCTCACTAAGACTAAGAACGTAGAGAACATGGACCCGGTTCTGAAGTCCTCACTAAGACTAAGAACGTAGAGAACATGGACCCGGTTCTGTAGTCCTCACTAAGACTAAGAACATAGAGAACATGGACCCGGTTCTGAAGTCCTAACTAAGACTAAGAACGTAGAGAACATGGACCCGGTTCTGAAGTCCTCACTAAGACTAAGAACGTAGAGAACATGGACCCGGTTCTGAAGTCCTCACTAAGACTAAGAACGTAGAGAACATGGACCCGGTTCTGAAGTCCTTCCATGGCTCCCTGGTTCTCAGAGAATAGACTTTAAAATCCTTCTGTTAGTCTATAAATCCCTGAATTAGCACCTAAATACATCACAGACTTGTTATCAGGGCATCAACCCTCCAGACCACTCAGGTCTTCTGGCTCCAGCCTGCTCTGCAGAACCAGAACCAGAACCAGAACCAGACATGGAGAAGCAGCATTTAGTTCCTATGCTCCAAAGATCTGGAACAAACTCCCAGAAAACTGGAAAAGTGCTGAAAGCCTGAGTTCCTTTAAATCCAGATTAAAAACATGTTTGTTTAGGATTTTAACTGTTCTAGTTAAACTTGTTTTACTGAAACATCAGTTTCAGTAAAACAAGTTTGCAGTCCAACTACTTTTAAAATCATTAATTATTGTTTCTAGTTTCCATTCTCTGGTGTGTAAAAGCAAAGAAAAAGATGCATTAATCTGTGTTTTAGTCCGTCTCCTGGTGTTGTGATCCAAATTTACAAATTCACTTTTTAACTCTCCTCTATTCCAACCCCGTCTCACTAAAAAAACTTTTAATATCCACGTTGGTCCACAGGGGAAAACAGATTATTGTAACAATTCAGCTGCTCGTGTTTTATTTGGTGGATTCATTTAAAACCCAGTTTTCTATTCTCCTCCCAGAGATGTGCAGACAGACAATGCTCTTCTGTCCAGTTTGGTTCTTTCACCTTTTTTCTCCATTTCATGTTGGACTTTCACCAAATCCAGCCGCTTTATACCAGCAGGAGATTCCAGTGAAATGCTAACAGGTGAGAGCGCATTATTATGAGATAAATAAAGTAGTAAAAAGGCCTGAATGGAGAGAAACATAACAAGCAAATGGAAATAATAATGCGGATGTAAATGAGGTGCGTTCAAACATTTTGATGCTGTGTGACAATTATTCAGTTTTGCTAAGTTTTATCATCATATCACATATTTCTAAATTTAGTATGATCAGATAATTTCTCTCCTTTCATCACTTGGAGCACATTTTTTTAAAATCTTGTATGATCAACCAATCACAGCTCTTGAAAGACAGCGTCCCACCCAGCAAAGGGTCAACCATCCCTCCTCACTATGATAAAAATGTCATTTCCGTCCTCAGAGTCGCTCTCAGCAGCGTCTGAATCACTGAATAATATTTAGTTTCCTGACGGAGGAAACCAGATTTTCTTATCAGAACTTCTGATATTTCAAAGATAAAATGATGCCTCTGACTCTAAAAAGGTTCCAAGGGTCTTTGAAAGAAAATCAGGTCCACAGCATCACAGATGCTCCACTCTACCTGGCAGAGAGAACGCTTGTTCACGTGTCCAACCTTTGCTTTAAGCTAGCAGCTCAGTGTCTCCTCTGACCAATGTGTCCACATGTGAACTAAAACGAGTAAAGCCTCAGGCGGATGAACATGTGATGCTAAACAACCAGAAGGAATCACACACGATGATAATATGAAGAAAGAAATGAGTCAGTAAAACACTGACGTCATGTTGTGTCTTTAGTTCATCCTTGGTCTCTGGAACGTCTTAATTGTAGTTGAGGTTTCTGCTGAAATACCAAACGTGTTTTCTTGGTTGTTTTCTTAGCAGCATCATTACAGGATCCTCTGTTGTTCTCACTGAGTCTCATAAAGATGAAACTTTCTGGAAGATCCTCAAAGCTCTACATGATTTAAATTCTGCTAAACATCCATCTAAACACGCTTTCTGTAGATTTTAGAGCACCTGTTGGTGAAATACTGAAACAAATATTAAGGAATGTTTTAATAAAACTATCTTACCTGTCTTCTCTTTTTATTGTTAAATATGTATTAATAAATAAAAGCATGAAGTAGCTTTTTCATGAATAATCAGTTCTTTCAGTCTGAGCTCTTTCCTCTGATTATTTTTGGTCTGTTTCCTTTTAGACAAACTGATCTTCAGCCTTTTGTTGACTTCAAAGCTGCTTATTGGACGCTTGTGATTAAAATCTGTGGTGTTTCTTTTTGCTGAACCAGCATAAACTCCTTCCAGAGAACCTGTAGAACCAGTCTGAGGTGATCCAGATCAAACCTGTTGGTTCAAAGACTCTGAGTCAGAAATGAAACAAGTCGACTAAACAGTGACTGTGGTTGGTTGGAGTCAGAGAGAATAAACAGCCTCAGGGGGGTTTATTGAAGCTTCTGTCCTCCAGGTCCCTGCAGAAGCAGATCTGTGGTTCCTCCACCCTGAACATTAGAAGTTGAGCTGACTGTAGGATGGAGGTGAACCTACTTCAGAAGCTGCAGCATCTCTCTGTGAATTTATCAAGGTTTAAGCTTTATTTTCTGACTGGATCTGCTGAAATAGTCCATCTGTCCTGGTCGTCTGCAGCCTGGAAGCTGTTTTATCATCTGAGGTGTTTCTGTGTCTGAAGCTGAACAATAATACCTGCTGTCAATCACAACCATCTTAGAAACAAGGCTCAGGAAATTAATAACATAACCAGCAATGTTGGCTCTGTGTAAAACCAAGACAGAGGCCTCAGTTCAGATAAATTCATAATGATGGATCCGAGTTGTGAAGGAAGAATAGAGACAATCATGGAGGTGATGATGCTGTCAGAAACTCTTTAGATCAAGCTCTGACCCGAGGAACCCTGTAGATCCTTTGGCTGAGATGGAGCTTCCACTAAAGTCCAGTTTTAGTGGGTTCTTCTAAAGAGCCTTCAGGTGGTGATGTGGTTCATCTGAAACCAGGCGGTCCGACTATTAAACGGGTTTTCTTTCATATTTAATGACCTCATATCTTCCTGACAGCAAAACAAATATGTTCTGTCTCCTTTCTGATCGTTGGTCTCAGGTGTGGTCATACCTGCATTGTTACAGGATCAACGATGAACACCTTTGTGACGGTGAATGAAATTCCTTCATGATTGTTACCTGGAACCAACAAAAGGACGACGTTCCTCAGAAAGCAGGCGGAGGAACTTCTGCTCAGATATTTACTCTGACACACATCAGGATGAACGTATTTAAAGGTTGAGGATCAGCTGAGAAGCAGCAGCAGGAGTCGGGTCGGTGTCTGAGAAGCATTGATTTTACCTGGAGATCACAGGTGAGAACGCACCTTTACACATTGTCAGCAAAGGAAACAGAATTAGATCTCAGAGATGCTTTAACTGTTGGTTATTGTGATAAAGCTGAAGAAAAGCTGCTACAGCTTGTTCAGTCGGTTCTGATGGGTCAGGAGGAGCAGCTGGTTGGTTCAGATTCTCAGAAAACTGAAATTTGTTTAATTTAATGTTGAGGTGGTTCTGCTACGTCATATTGATGTCATCTGAATAACTTATTTAAAGCAGGTTTATTTCCTCCATGTTCTCACTGAGGAAGAACCTCACAAAGTTTAACATTAATTCTGTTAAACATGCACCTACACATATTTTCTTTCCTTTCTGGGACCGTCTAATGACACTGTTAGTGATTTAGTGGAGAAACTGAAAGGAAATCATTTTAAGAACTCTGGGCAGAAAAAAAAAACTATAATTTGTGATTGAATTTTCTGTCTTTTCTTATTGTTTTATCTGCATCAATAATCGTCAATAATCATGTCCATGACAGATTAGTAAAACATCATAAAGGACACAGTAAAAGTGGAATGTCACATTTTACTGCAAGAGTTCATTAAGGAATGTTTTAATAAAACTATCTTACCTGTCTTCTCTTTTTATTGTTAAATATGTATTAATAAATAAAAGCATGAAGTAGCTTTTTCATGAATAATCAGTTCTTTCAGTCTGAGCTCTTTCCTCTGATTATTTTTGGTCTGTTTCCTTTTAGACAAACTGATCTTCAGCCTTTTGTTGACTTCAAAGCTGCTTATTGGACACTTGTGATTAAAATCTGTGGTGTTTCTTTTTGCTGAAGCAGCATAAACTCCTTCCAGGGAACCTGGAGAACCAGTCTGAGGTGATCCAGACCAAACCTGTTGGTTCAGAGACTCTGAGTCAGAAATGAAAACTATAATTTGTGATTGAATTTTCTGTCTTTTCTTATTGTTTTATCTGCATCAATAATCGTCAATAATCATGTCCATGACAGATTAGTAAAACATCATAAAGGACACAGTAAAAGTGGAATGTCACATTTTACTGCAAGAGTTCATTTAATTGAAAATGTAATTGTTATATTTTAGAAAATTCTAGTTTTGTGATTGTTTGTATTGTCTTTGATTAGATGTCTATTTTACATTGTTATAAGGCGGCCATCTTGGCCAGGTCTCTTTTGTTAAAGAGCAAGTAAAGATTAAAATTAATTTTAGCTTTTACCTTATTCATTTCTATCAGTTTCTGTCATGACTCATATAAAAGATAATCAAAGACATGTTGAGCATTTGTTCATTAACACGTGATTTTAAAGGCATTTATTCGTCACTAATGACTTCCAAAAACACCCTGAAGAACCGGTCTGAGGTAAATGAGAACAAACCTGTTACCAGGAAACCGAGTTAGAAATGAAGCATAACGATTAAACTGTGACTCTGATTGGTTCTCATTTCAGTGACTGTGACCAACATCAGATTCTTCTGGTTCCTCCATCCTGAAGGTTAGAAGCTGAGCCGACTGCAGGATTGAAGCAGATCTACACCAGAGGCTGCAGCGTCTCCCTCAGCTTCTAGCTATAATATTTCTATTGTGTACATTTTAACCACCTGGCTGAAACATTCTAACTGGTGAGTGAATAAACTTTAAAAAGGAGGGACAACTATCAAAGATAATTCAGAAGAAGTGACTTGTTCAGTCTGATGTAAAAGACTGGTACAGGAACTGATTACATGGACAGATTATCAGTATAAACACTGGACTGTGAAGTTTTGTATTCAAACGTTAACTGTAGACGGTCCAGGTTGGACAGAAACTAAAATCATCTGGGAAAAAAAAGATTATAAAGTTGTAATCTGGAAAGTCCTCACAGAGTATGTAAAATAATAGAATCACATTCATCCTAAAGAAGATTTTCAGTTGACCAATTATCAATTCCACGAAGATCCTCGACTTCAATTCAAAGTTATTTTCAAAGTTTTTTGGGGAAAACATTGATGACAAATATGGTTTTAAAAATTACGTTTAATGGACAAATAGAAACAAAAGTACTTATTTCAGCAATCATGATCAATATAAAATACAAATAAATAGCTATAATAGACATTTTTTTTGCTTTTGTCTGTTTTCTGTTTGGTTTTCTCTGTTTATGTAATTCACAGTTTGCTCCATTCATGTGTTTTCAGCACGTTTCACTGCTTGCTGGACATTAGCACCAGTCGGCCATCGTAGCTTCCAGGAGAACTGCTGCTCTGCTTTAGCCTCTGAAGTTTCACTTTAAAACACAAAATCCAGTTTGTGTTTGAGGACTGGATCAGTGACAAGAAACACCTTTCCTGATAAAGATCTTACATTAGGTAATGTCATAGTGTGTTACCTTTACATTTTTAACCAAGCACTGCTGATGTGGAATATTTTCAGACATTACTAAGAGATTATTTAGGACTTTCTGCCTCTGGCCTTTCCTGATAAAGATCTTACCTATAAGGTAATGTCATTGTGTTGGTGTCCTGATGATTATGATGATGATGATGAGTGTTGGACCATCGATTGATATTGAATGGGAGCGACCACCTTTGATTGTCACAGTTAAACTGGTTGATTCATTATGTGAAAGTTCTGCTTCTAAGCCTGAATTTACATGAAACTCCTCAGACTGAAATAGTCTCTTTGAGAAGAGCAGAAACATTTCAGCAAAGAAGAAATCCTCCAGAGGACCTATTTAACTTTTTGTTTTCTGTACCTGAATTATTTAGCTGTTTCAGGACACCAATACAGTCCTGTGCAGGTTCAGTCAAGAGAAACATGTAATATTTTCTGTTGGTTTAATGATGGATAAACACAGATTCTATGTTTGGTTGATATGTGGGAACTGTTTTAATACATGTAACATTTAATGTTTTCTCTACAGCTTCCAATAGAGGAGGACGTCTACAAGCATCGCCATGCCAACGCCATCTGAGACAAGCACCTCTGACTCCAGGAGTTTATCTGTGGCCTTTCTGAACATAAATGGCTTTAGACACAAAACTAATGATATTCGACAGATAATTTCAGAAAATGAGCTCCATGTTCTAGCTCTGTGTGAAACTAAATTAGACACCTCAGTTAAAGACAATAAAGTTTTTATACCAGGTTTCAGGATGTGGAGGAAGGACAGACCAAATAATGGAGGTGGTGTTGCTCTGTATGTTCAGGATCATATTCAAACTACTTTAAGGTCCGACCTGATGGAGACTGAAGCTGAGATCATTTGGGTTGAGATGAAGCTTCCTGACAACAGACCAGTTTTAGTGGGAAGTTGCTACAGACCGCCAAATGATGATGGCAATTATTTGATTGAACTCTATAAGATAATGACTCTGGTGTCTAAAGAGAATCTGGCGAAAGACATTTTGCTGATGGGGGACTTTAATATTAACTGGAGTGCTCAACACTCTCTGCTGAAGAACTTTGCTGTTCGTTTTTCATCTGAATGGGGGTTAATTCAAATTGTAACGGATGACACAAAGTTTGCTAAAAACTCCTCATCATGCATTGATCACATTTACACAAATATTCCAAAGATGTGCCAAGATGTACGCTCCACTATGAGCGGCTGCAGTGACCATAACCTCATTACGGCTAAAGTAAGGATAAACATTCCTGAGAAGAAAATATGGTATAGGTCAGATGAAGAGTTTGATGAAGTAAGCTATATCAGAGATATAAAGAAGGCTCAGTGGACTAAAATGTATGAAGAATCGGATCCACTGTCCACGTTTACAGATATATTTCTCTCAATAGCAGATAAACATAGTAAACCATGGATAATAAATATCTATGATTACCTGACATTAGAGACTAAGTTGAGATCTCAGAGAGTAGAAGCTGCACAGGATCATCCTGAGAAACTATTAAAAATCTTTCAAGAGGTTTTAGGTGAAAGTTTGCCTTCTTATGTGATCAACATAACAAAAGAGGGAAACGATCCAAAACATCTCCATCAAACTAAGACTATGACTGAGGAGCGGGTTCCTGATGACGATCAACTTCAAAACAACTCACAAATAAGTAAGTCATTTAGTTTCAGTATAACTGATGCTGAAACAGTGAAGAGATGGTTAATATATTTCTGTGATCATGTGACGGGTGAAATATATAAAACTGAGCTTAAACTGCTGAAACTTGCAGCTGATGAGATATATGTTCACATTTGTCACATCCTGAACGGATTCATCAGAAATCAAGTGTTTCCATCTGAGCTGATAAACCCCAAAACAGCCTTAATGTCAGGAAACAAATGTACCTTTTTCAGAGAGAACTGTAAGCATGGTGTCTACACTATGTTAGGTTTAATCTTTGATGTGATTCTTCGTGACCAGACCATAGAGCATTTTATAAATGATCTGATCCCTTTAACACGGGACGATAAAATCAGCAAAATACAATCTGATTGGATCAAAACGAAAGAAAACGTCAGTAAAACTGTGATAGTTTATAGTTATTTCTTGGATTTTAGTTCTCTGTTTCACAGCATCCGTCATGATCTGCTCCTCAAGCAACTGAGGAATTATGGTTTTTCAGATTCAGCTGCTCGTCTCATAAAAAGTTTTTTCTCTAACCACAAAGGCTCTTGCGGTCTACCTCAGCGGGGTTTACTCGCTCAAGTCCTCTTTTACATCTTTCTAAATGATCTCAGCAGCGTCTTTAAACGACCCTTCACTGTTTTGTCTGAAAACAACTTTATGATGTTTTATACAGGCAAGAACACTACAACATTAAAATATAAGTCAAAGTCTGTGCTTAATTGGGCCAAAGAGAAAAATATTTGTTTAAATGAAACAGAATTAGTTGCAACCAAAGACAGTACAGAAATTATTTTTAACCTCCTCCGGTCAGTGTTAGATTTTGATAAGTTGTTTCAGTTAAACTGGATTCAAGTTCTGAAAGTTGTAATGCAGAATCATGGATCCTCCTGGGAAAATAAATATTATTCAGTCTTGAAAGATTTAGAGTCACATTTTGATAAGACGTGTCTTGATGATATTCCTGAAGAAGTCAAAGACAAAGTAATTAATTTTCTGGTGCAGGATCAGTTTGGGAAACCACCACCACCATAAAAGTTCTTATGCTGTCAGAAAACTTTCATTTAAGAAAACTCCCCTGCAGGATTGTGTGAAAGTGTTTATAAAATAATTACTTCAAGCTATTTTAATGCCAAACGGAAAACATTTCTTAATTCTTCTGTGTTGTGTCTGTTAGATAAGATAATCCGTTCAGAGCTCAAATCCAAAAACAACTGCCACTATATCATTAAAATGTGAACGTGCTCCTTTTTATACAGTTTAGCCCAAAATTATTGATACTTCTGTTAGGCTTATATTAAAAAAATATTTTTAGGCCACTAAAAAGCTTGTTTCTGATGTATAATGAAATGTCATGTCTCCAAACATAATACTGTAATGTAAAAGATGACTATTATGACAAATAAATCATTCTGTTTTTATCTATATTTAATTAAAAAGTCCTGTGAATTTTTTTTAATATCCTTAACGATATTCCATGGAAAATATTACTTTGCATTAAAGCCATCAAGTCTTTTCCTCTTTCTCCTCTGGTATTATTTTAAATTATCTTTGGTGATGAGCTCCAACTCTTTGAGGGTTTAAGGCCTCCTCACCATCACCCTAATCTTTACCTTCCTCTAGATGGAGAAGTTACCACTCTGCCCGGGAAGATCTAAGATGTTTTCATTAGTTGCTTTCAGAAGATTAATTTCAACATGAATCTGCCAGATGTATACAGGACTGTCTCAGAAAATTAGAATATGGTGAAAAAGTATACTAGTAGGCTATTTAACTAATCACTTGAATCGTCTAATTAACTGGAAACACTGCAGGGTTTCCTGAGCCTTGAAAAACACTCAGCTTGGTTCAGTAAATTAAATCACAAGTATGGTAGTGGTTAAGAGACGACATCAGATTCTCACAGTAACTGGTGTACTGACCATGGCATTACTGTCCTTGATTGGCCTGCCAATTCCCCTGACCTGAACCCCATAGAGAATTTGTGGGCTATTGTGAAGAAGAAGCTGAAAGACACCAGAGCCAACAATGCAAATGAGCTAAAGGCCGCTATTGAAGCATCCTGGGCATCCATAACACCTCAGCAATGCCACAGGCTGATTGCCTCCATGCCACGCCGCATTCATGCAGTCATCTGTGCAAAAGGATTCCCAACCAAGTGCATTAACGGACATTTTCAAATGTTTGATTTTGTTTTGCTGTTATAATTTTTTTTTTTACTTGGTCTGAGGAAATATTTTAATATTTTGAGATAGGATTTTTGAGTTTTCTTCAGCTGTACGCCATAATCAGCGATTATTAAAACAATAAAAGGCTTGCGATATTTCAGTTGATTTGTAATGAATCCAGCATGTATGACATTTGATGTTTTTTAATTGCATTACAGAAAATAAAGAACTTTATCACAATATTCTAATTTTCTAAGACAGTCCTGTAAATAATTTTGGGCTTAAATATATGTGCAATTATAAACTGATGAGGCCCAACCAATAGAAATGTAACAGTATAGTAGAAACCTACTGTACTTTGATTTAACTGTGATATAACTTTGTACTCTTGTTTAATTGTATTTATTTTTTTAAGAACACACATGAAGGTAATGTAGACAGGGCTAAATTCTCCAACATACAGAGATTACTAATTAAGCCAATCTGCCAGCTCCAGCTAAAATTTATATTTTTAAAGTAATTATGTCACTTGGTTAAGAATTTTCACTTTGGCGTTTATGTCATACAAGTTGAATAGAATTTCACAAGAATCATGTGAAAACAATTTTTTTTATATAAGTAAATCATATGTTTACATATATTTCCTTACATCTATCTATCATTTTTATATATTAAAACTATGGTAATTGCACTGTGCAATAAAATAAATAAAATAATAAAAATGAGGTCTTAAAGCAAAGAAGTCCGGATGATGGGTCAAAGGCTAAGTTTCCAGGGCCAGTCTTTTTCCCGGGGTGGAAAGTTTGATTTCATGCTGAAAAGTATGGGTCCAAAAGAATGACATGCATCAATGATTGGATTAAACATGCAAATTTCCCACAAGGGAGTCAATTTAATATTGCAGTACTAAAAAATAAATAAAAACGGAATAAAAGCGTAGACCCATGTGTAAGTCGAATAATGACAGTCGGGGTCGGTATACCCCACCAACCCTCCCTTCTGATGTAAGTGATATGCTTAAGATATTACAAAACTATATATTTCGGCATTGACGAAACGTTTCAAAAATGAAATAGCACAGATCTGTGTAAAAACAGTGAAAAAACAGGCCTGTGTGTGTGTTTGTCTGAATGGCTCGTTTGTATGTGACTAAATCTCTGTTTGCCTGTGTGAAGTAATTCAGTTTCAATTATAAACACCATGGTTACAAAAATGTTTATTTGTGTTGCGATGACTGCAGCCCTGAACACAATTGCATTTGAAAGACCTCAAACATGCATAAAACATTTAGTTAAAATTTTAAATGAAGGAAATAAGACAAATCACATTAAGTATCTGGCCCAAATTAAATTGATAAACAGAGAGATTAACATGGCTTGAACGAAAAATATTTAAGGTTTGTTAGGAATAATTGGAACTGAGAATAAGATGTACATAAAGGCTCGTTTTGTTTACTGTACTACAAAATAAAGCTCCTGAGGTGTTGGGGCTGTATTCAGGAATACCAGATTTGAACCTCTCATATTGTGATTTTAGAAATTAATAGAAGGGCAAACAGCAACAAAGAAAAGATCCTATCATTTGTTTTTAGCTCGAAGTGATATAAAGATTATGATTCATCACAAACCAGTCCATTTGAAAGAATGCTTTAAATATACTTTGAAAAGCAATGTATGAGAAAACAGATCCCTCAGCAGGATTCTTGGGGGGGCATGGGAGTTTGCCCAACCAGTCTACATGTGTTTTGTGGATCTGGAGAAGGCATTCGACCGTGTCCCCCGGGGGATCCTGTGGGGGGTACTCCGGGAGTATGGAGTACCGGACCCTTTAATAAGGGCTGTCAGGTCTCTGTACGACCGGTGTCAGAGTCTGGTCCGCATTGCCGGCAGTAAGTCGGACTCGTTTCCGGTGAGAGTTGGACTCCGCCAAGGTTGCCCTTTGTCACCGATTCTGTTCATAACTTTTATGGACAGAATTTCTAGGCGCAGCCAAGGTGTTGAGGGGATCCGCTTTGGTGGCCTTAGGATTGCGTCTCTGCTATTCGCGGATGACGTGGTCCTATTGGCTTCATCAGGGCGTGATCTACAGCTCTCACTGGAGCGGTTCGCAGCCGAGTGCGAAGCGGCCGGGATGAAAATCAGTGCCTCCAAATCCGAGACCATGGTCTTGAACCGGAAAAGGGTAGAGTGCCTTCTCCGGGTTGGGGAGGATGTCCTGCCCCTAGTGGAGGAGTTCAAGTATCTTGGGGTCTTGTTCACGAATGAGGGGAAGATGGAGCGGGAGATCGACAGGCGGATTGGTGCAGCGTCTGCTGTGAAGCGGGCGTTGTACCGATCCGTTGTGGTGAAGAGAGAGCTGAGCCAAAAGGCGAAGCTCTCGATTTACCGGTCGATCTACGTTCCTACCCTCATCTATGGTCACGAGCTTTGGGTCGTGACCGAAAGAACGAGATCCCGGATACAAGCGGCTGAAATGAGTTTTCTCCGTAGTGTGTCTGGGCTCTCCCTTAGAGATAGGGTGAGGAGCTCAGTCATCCGGGGAGGACTCAGAGTAGAGCCGCTGCTCCTCCACGTCGAGAGGAGCCAGTTGAGGTGGCTCGGGCATCTGGTCAGGATGCCTCCTGGACGCCTCCCTGGTGAGGTGTTCCGGGCACGTCCCACCGGAACACCTCACCCTACTGAAGCTGCTACCCCCGCGACCCGACCCCGGATAAGGAGAAGAAGACGGACGGACGAGAAAACAGATGAGGAGATTTGTGACGAGAATTTTAATGCAGCTAAAAGAGGAATTTTGAGGAGCTTCAAGATATGAAAAGGCCACGTTGAACACGTCATCTGTTGCACAATCATTTGATGTTGTCTTGTCATGCTAAGCTGAGGCGAACCTCAGAAAGTTTAACGTGAACAGAGACAAAAAATATGATACAAATCTAACCAAGATGTAAACATCTGAATGTGATTGTATGACTGGGTCAGTGTGTTCTGGCCTTGTTGGGGACTGGAGCATGAAAAGAATATCAGCAAAATGATGGGAGCTTCAGATCTGAAGTCTTAAAATTCTAAATTTTTCCTGTATAGCTCGATTAATTATTTTGATTTTGTTTTAGGCAACGTTCTCAATGTGCTGAATTACAGGGGGAAACTATTATCATTGCAAAAAACACTAGAAGCTCAGAAAGAAGAAATCATTGCTTTACAAAGTGCAAATCAGTCCACTTTAAACTTTCACCCTAGACCAACTGAGATTTGGAGAGTATATATATATATATATATATATATATATATATATAAAATAAAAAATACAAATCAACTTCTCAAACTGATAAGTAAATTTTATGGGTTTTCTGACCAAAGACAAAGCCCTTTATTTCAGAATCCCTTCTCACAGCCGCAGTCAAAGGTTCAATCACTAAAGCCGGTCACCCCGTCTGCTAGATCTATTCAGACTGAATGGAGATGGCATTTGTGGGTTTATCATAAACGGTCGTAATGAACATTTGTCTAAAAAACAAATTTAGTTAATACCTTGAGTTGATATCAAACGCTTTTTCAGCATCTAGCGCCACATTGTGGTCAGCTCTTGCTTTTGCTAAATGGATTATGTTAAAGTATCTATTTAAAAACATCTACCTGCCAATAAGTTGAATAAAGCCGCTCTGGTCAGGACTGATTATCTTTGGTGATACTGAACTCAGCTTTTTTGCTAACACCTTAGAGCTCAACCTTTTACCTTTTGAATATAACTGTGATTATTATGGTATTATGTTGAAAAAGATTCACGAAATTTGTGGGTTTTAAGCAAATGGTTCTTGAAATCCATAATTAGTGGGATAAGCAAATTCACCCTGGAGATTTATTACACTGTAGTGAACTCAGTGGTTTTGTAGTTTTTCTTTAATAAAAGTTAACACAAGATTTACCCAGTTTTCATAAATTTGATTTCGGACATAAAAATCAGCGATTTGGGGCAAATTTGGGCATTTTTGATTTGTACAAATCTAATTAAAAGTGTTTAAATTTATAATGTGTCTATGGTGGGTTTCATGAGACTAGGCCCATTTCAGTCTGGATGGAGCTGAAAGTCCTGATGTCTTCTTCTGCCTCCAGCTGAAGAGCTTCTCTCCCGACTTATAAAACCTTTGCTTCATTCATAAAATACCTCTTTCAAGTTTGTATTGTTATTATTTATGTATTGTACTAAAGTTTTATCCAAACGGTTCCTCAGTGTGTCCAAGGAACTGTTTCTCTCATGATCTTTTTCCAAAATGTATTTTATTTCCCCATTTTAACAATATCCTGTGTCTTGCCTTGTTTGACCTTTTGTACAGGATATTGTTTGTTACCTCAGATAAGCCTTTAATGTATCCCATAAATTAAGATATTTGGAGAGAAGTCACAGTTTGCTTCACAAAACAACTATCAGCTCACTTATGAGTTTTCACTAATCATTTCTCTGATGAAGAGTGGGGTTAAGGCGCCATCTACTGGGCGTTTTAGGCATATTTAGAAACATAACATCAGGTTAATGCTGATCAGGGCCGGATCCAGGCACACAGACATGAGGGGCATCATTAAATGATCACATTATGCTCCAGCAAGTTTATGTAGTTTTGTGATTTGTGTTTTATTCATAAAATACAGTAAGCTGTGTCCAACATCCAAGCGATGGATTTTAATTAGGCTTCTACCCTCATACCTGCCCAGCTTGGGCGTCCCATCTGAAGCCAACAGTCCTGCTGGTGTGGCTCTTTAAGTCCCTGAGGAGAAAATCGATGCAGAGACACATGGAGCTCTATAAAAGTAACTGAGATCAGAGTGGAAAGTTAAAAAAGTTTAAAACCATTTGCGTGTTTATCCTGGAAACAGCATCCAGAACTAGAGGCTGGGGGGGTCAGTTACAGGGGTCTTTAACACGCAGGTCACTAGTGGAAATGTCTGTTAAGCACTGCAAGGGGGGGGGGGGGGGGGGGGGGGTGTCTGTTTGTTCTGGTGGGATTTAGAAACGCTCCCACTGGAGGACAGACACTGAAAAAAACAGGAAAGCCTTCTGTTGTTGACAGAACAAAAAGATGCTGTACTTGCGTTTCTCTTTGTTCTTATAAAGCAACATGAATCGCTACTAAAATGATGCTGGGGACGCTGTTTACTGGGGGAGAGAACAGATTATTCTTCAGACAGAAAAACACAAAGCGAGGAGCAGCAGAGAGGACACAGAGATGTAAGAGTGTAATCATCATCTCAGTTTTTTCAGAGGTCCATTGAGTGATTTATAATACTATCGCTTTTAATCACGTCTCCTTAGCGACTAAGGAACCACATAACCACCATCAGCCTCAGTACAGCAGCGGGGTAATAAATTTAGTCCTTTAAACTAACAAAATCTAAAGTTTTAGCAGCCAAATTCTGGTTGAGTTGACACAATCACCCTCTGACATCTACAGGGCAAGTAGCCAGATCATTAGGTGCCAAATGAAAACATGAGATTTTTGGTAAAAAAAAAAAAAAAAAAAAAAAAAAACATCCTTATAAGCAAGTTATTACACATCACATGATATGAAAAGCGAGGTAACAGGGTTAGAAGCCACATAATTAAATTTATTGGCATGAACATAGAAAGTGGCACTATAATAAAATCCACATTTTAGTCAAATGTAACAAATTTGCAAAATTAATCAAGATAAAGAAAAATGACATGACATATTCCTGCTTCCTTTAAGGATGCAAATAATGCCGAAGTCAATTAAAATCTGAAAATACAAATAAATCAAACAAACATTCCTTCCCTGCTCTGTTGCTCTCTGCAGGCTTTGGCTTGACCCCTGACCTACTGCAATACAGATTAAAAATAAGAGCTACTCTGAAATATCAGTGAGAAGCCTGTCTTCTTATAACTGCTTGGTTTTCCTTCCAGATATATTTATATATATGGATATATTTTATATATATTGTACTCAGCAAGCTGTAGCCTCTCCTTGGCATCATTGTCCTCTGCTTTGCTTCTGCTCTTTCTATTGTGGCGATAAAGATTTAGTTTAAAAATGTGGAACGACACAAGTTCAGCACAAGTTCAGCTCAGAAATTAAAGAGGGCTGTGTTTATTCTTGACATTAACTAACTACAAATGGATGTAACAGATAGGCAACAAAAGTATTCTAACTAGCTTAACAAGATAAACTGGCACTTATTAACGAGTCATCGTTTAGCTAACATTATCTGCATCATGTATTCAAAAGCATTAATCAGCTGACGACGGCAACAACAAAAGGCCTAAATTCAAAATGTGTCTGTGCTGCACCGCACACTGTAATTTAAATTTACTGTAATTTACAAACTGTATTCTTGCACAAATGCCCTCTGCACAATCAATTCTGCACATACAAATAAAGTTGTCTAAGTCTAAGTCTAACTCAACCCTAATCTGATAAGTTATTTATAATAAACTTTATCATCATTGCAACATCCTTTACAATAGAAATCTTTCCTCTGCAGTAAACTCATCCCTCAGGGAGCAGCAGCAGCTGCTGGGCGCCGTCCAGGAGGCGTTCTGGGTCTGAGGGCCTTAATCAGAGAGGCAGTCTGTGGGATTTGAACCGGGAACTTGCAGTCCTGCTCTCTAACCACTAGGTCACCACTTTCTTTTTCATAATAATCTTTATAGACTAAACTGTTAGATATTAAATCTTTTAATTTTAAAAGTAACAGTTGAAGGGGTTGCGTAATCTCATGTTAAGATTAGTCTAGCTTCAGTAGAAATTTAAAATCTTCTTTTACAAGAATCTACTCAATATTTACAAATCAATTTAAAAGGAAATGCTCATAAATAAAAGTCTAATTCAAAAGTTATTTTTAAGGAACAAAAACAATCTTTTTGGAGGTGACATTTTAAAAATATAAGAAACATCTAACGTTGTAGATACATGCACTGAGAGCAGAGAACGCCTCCATCATGACACTGATCCAAATTAATATTTCAATCCATGAAAATACAATAATTTTAATTTGATAACTGTTATGAAAAAGTATTGATTTAGATGCTGACAGAGATGGGAGAAAGACTCTAAAAATAGAAACTAAAGGAAGAACAATGTTCCCCGTAGCCACGTGGCAAACACTCAGCGCCTGATGACATCACGGCGGGGTGACCATGTGACCTCTGGCAGGTGAGAGGGATGATGGGTAGATTCCCACAGAACCAGTACCAACAAACGAGAGGTCCGGTCCAATAATCAGGCCTGAATAAACCTGGTTAAATATGCTGCTGTGTAACATTTTCTTTATTTTTTCTTCATTAATTTAATAAATATATTAGTGTTGCTAATTATAAGATCAGATTTGTATTACTTTCTATTAATAACAAAGTCTAATATGATCATCTCTTTCTACCTGAGGTGCCAATATTATTTTTTTTTTTTAGAATAACTATGTGATTATCTCAGCTGTGAAAGACTCGCCCTGCCAGTTTAAGCGGGGACGGTGAAATGAAGACAGATCTGTCCTCTGAGTCCATTAAAGTATTTGTTTCTATTTTGGTTCTTTCAGCAGAGAGCAGTTCTTCCTGCTCCGCCACACAGTTCCTGTCTGGGTTCATTCTGCTTCGTACGTTTGTGCTTTTATGCTTCGTTAGTTTGAGCTTCTTTCTCTTTTTTCCTCTTTCAGCTCAGAGTGACTCAGCCTCACACCCAGCGGCAGAATGCCGTCTGTCCTCGTTGTCTTCGTTCCTGGCGAGTTTCTCTCCGTCCAACCCGTCTGAGTCTCTGTGTTCATGAAATGCTGCTGAACCCGAACAGAAACTCAGTTTGTTTCTGTTTCACTGGAGAATCAGAGCGATGATTTCTGCTTGGACCAGAATTCAAACAGAAAGCATCAGGTCTGTTGTCTTGTTGAGCCTCGGGTTTAATTAAATTAAAAACGTGTGTCTGGAGCGGAGCGGAGCAGGCGCCTCACCTGTGTGACGCAGCAGACAATCAGCAGGTGAGACCTGCTCTTATCAGAAGGAGGAATGCTGCTGAACAACAACCTGCCAAACTCCCTGCTCTCCTCAGCATTCCTGCTCCTGTGCAGCAGTGGGTTTAAAATCTTTTTACTTGTGTTTTAAAGATGGAGATGGGACTCCAAACAGGATGAACCTGATCTCCACTGATGCCTACGGACCCACAGGTGCTCCTCAGGTGGTGATGAAGCGTATTAGTGGGAATCAGGGGAGATTGGCCCAAAGAGGCCAATCATCAGAAAGTTTAAACATGTTACTGATAATTTAATGGAGAATCTATTTTACCAAATAAAGCCCAATCTTACCTCGTTTTCCACCAGCTGCTCCATATGTTCCCTGGCAGAGCAGCCAGCATTTATCCTAGATACGTAGATTTTAGTTTGATGAAAGCGTTTAACCCTGATCCACTTTTACATCCACAGTATTTTAGTTTAATTCACATTAAGGACCATCTTTGAGGCTTACAGCGATGTTTGCTGCTCCTGAAACACCTAAAAATAAATGATGGTGTCATCAGCATAAAGCCGGACTTTACCTGAAGCTTATTTCACTTCAGTTTAGATCATTTGTGTAAAACAAAGTTCCTTTAGATGCCATTTACTAACCTTTCACTCCCTTACACACCTGAAAAGCAGGTGCTGTCATCACTCCATGTTTTCTGACACATAACTTCACAGATCATGTCAGTTTTTAAAATGATTATTTCGAAGATTTAAAAAGAAGGTCCAGTCAAAGTCATATTCCAGTCGGTTCAGCAACTAAAACCAAACTTGATGTGACCCAATGCTTGAAAAGAGGCTAATATGTGGAGAATGTACTGAATAAAAGAACATAAAGTTCCCTGCTTCTGAATGTCTTCAAAACAAAGATCATCATTGATTTCTGGAGTAATATCATGGATATTGTTCTGTTATATATCAATTGAAACGGTGCAGTGATGTTGGTGGGGGGGGGGGGGGGGCAGGCCTCCACTTCCTCTGTAAAAACTGAGAGCCCCCCAAAGGTCAGTGCACTTAATTTATTCCTATAATCTCTAATTATTATAATGAGTTTGTGATACAAAGCATATGTTTGTGTGTTTTCCAAGATTTAATTTATGGTTGTTAATTGTCTGTACTTTTCTTAATTTGAGAGTTTGCTAATCTGACTTGGAGATTTAAGGCAGTTTTTGAACATTTGTGTCTGAATCATAAAAGACGTTTCTCACTCTGGATACCCAACCGTTGAACTGCTCCTATCAGGGTGATGTGGAAAGTTAAATAAAATAGTCAAAAAGACTGAAAAATAATCTTTATCCCACTCCTGCCGTCATGTTTAAAGCTGCCAATATGTGACATTTCAAGAGATCGGTGCAGAAATGCTCATACACACACACACACACACACACACACACACACACACACACACACACACACATATATATATATATATATATATATATATATATATATATATATATATATATATATATATATACACACACATTACAGTGACAATCACTGGTTCTGGTTCTGATTCTTCTTGCTTCTTCTTGATAAAGAGGCCAATTAAAAAGTGTAAAACTATTTTTTTTTTTTAAAGGTTTAAAATAAAACACATATTCTGACTTTTAGGCTAACTGGTCCGTGAGGCACGAGGCAGATTGATCAGACTTACAGGAAGAAGGAGGCTGACCTGATGTCAGGTCTCAGAACAGAACACGTTTATCAGGTTCTACAGTTAAGTAAGCGAAACTTCAAGGAAACAAACCGACACGAAACAGATTCAACGACGTTATTATTCATTATTTTTATTAAGAAGACTTCTTTCTTTACAGGCATTTTGAGCGGTTCTGATGCTCCTGGAGCTGGATCATAAAAAGGTCCTGGAGTTCATGAAGGACCCAATGTTCTCTAGTCAGTACTGGAAGATAATAGAGGGTTCTATCTGCCCCAACATCAGAATTCAGGCCTGGATAAAAGTGTCAGATCCAGTTTTATAATATTTTAGCCGCATGTGGAGGAAAAAAATGTTTTTTTTACCCCAAACAACACGAGCTAATTGCATTTTTCTACTAATTCTGTGATTTCCAACCACTGAGGCAAGGTGTTCATCATAAGATGTAATGTTTGCCAATAAGATGGTGAATTGGAGATAATTCTGCTAACGTTTATAACACTTTACACACACGGCAGCCATATTGGACCCAGATGGAGTGAAGGTAGCCTCTGATCGTGTCTCTATGCAGTTTAACAGCTGATAGATTTAATGTTCCGGCTGGATGGACATGAGGAACATGAGCTCAAGAAAGTCCAGTTTCTATTGAGTTTGTCTGAGGGCAACAGATCCAGGACAGAGATTTGGTAAAACTGTTTAAATGCAACCGCTACTGAGCGTTTTTCTCATGGATAAACCTCACATACACAAGTTCACTCTCACAAATACCTGCAGGTGCTTGGATTCTGGTATTTACAGACTCACTTCCATACAGAAAAACGCTATTGTTGTCTTCTCCTGTCACTTGTTCATGTCGTATTGATTAATACGGAGTAGTCTTTAGTGACAGTATGAAGGTTTGGTTGATTGTATCTTTAATATTTTATTGGCTGGTTCTGCTCTTCTTTTATTTCTCTCTCTGCAGGTGAAGAGGCACACTGCAGATGTTGTATCATTCTCTCCGTTTTTTGTCCTCTTTCTGTCACCTTTTCTCTTTTTTCTCTCTTTTACCTGCTTGTTTTAGTGTCCATATAACCTGACATATTCCCTGCATAAATCATATTAAAGCTTCTTGCATATATAAATCAAGTGGCGCACTACGGAGAAAGCAGTACGGCTCCACTTGTAAAAGTTAAATCTGTTGGGATCTTTTTGGCATTAAGACAACAATTCTTAATGCCACATTGCCAGACAGGACACTATTAATAAATAAATAAAATAAAATAAAAACAGTTTAAATTCAGCAGCGTCAGTTTGTTGAGCTTTAAGCCTCCTGAGACCAACATGAATTAGATTAATGACGAGTTTCATCTTTATTAAACCATGTTCCTTAATTGGTCCAATAGAAACTGAAGTTGTGTGATTGTAAAGTTGATTGAAACTCAGACAGTAGAAGTGGAGTCATCAGGTGAACCAACAGGTGGAGCAGGTGGTGCTGTCACACCTGGACTGACAGGTAACCCCTCCCTCCATCAGGCCCGACCGGTTGGAGCTTCATTCCTCGTGTTCCTCACCTGAGAGGAGCTTCAGGTATAAAGAGAGGAGGACGAGGCTCAGAGCGCCACAGCGGAGCTCGACCCGACCCGACCCGACCCGACCCGACAGGCGCTGCCCATCCTCCCTGGTCCAGTGGTTCTAGATAGTTCAACAGCAGTCAGCTCGTTTGTGAAATGTTTAGGACCACTTGATCCGGGTTAAGGAGCTAACTTCTGCAGAACGCCTGGAGGATTTCCAGACATCAGGTGGAGTCCGGTCTGTCTTCTGTAAAACTTTTTTACACTTTGGATTATTTTAAAATGTTTGTAAAATGATTGAATCGCTGTGTTGGAAGAAATGTTAATCTGAACACGAAGGAAAATGTTTTTAAGGATGTTTTATTGTTCTAATTTAGTTAAATCTGTAGAAGAATATAGAATATTCTCTGTTTTTTTTCTGATCAATTCGACTTAATGCATCCTGGAAGGCCTGAGTTAGTTAAGTTATTACAATATATAAAAGGTTAATTGTAAAAAGTGAAATGATTGAATAGCTGTTAGGTGTGTTAGCTTTTTGACAAGTTTAATGTTTTACTTTATTACTATTATTATAATTATTATTATTGTTATTATTTTTTGTGTGGAAATGTCAGGATATTTGTTATCTGTTGTTCTCTACAGTTATTTGTACTTTATGTTACGTCTGTCTCTGCATATCTGCTCTCCAGCCTGGTTGTCCGACCCGTAATGCTCTGAGCTGCTGTTTTACTGTTTAAGACGGCAGATGATGGACTATTCTTTGTTTTTTTGTGTTTAAAGGTTGTATAATTTCTATCTAAAATGTACTCATGTGTTTGGAACAATAAAACGTTCCCTTTCACACTGATTCCTGCCCTTTTGTGTGTTTTCTTGCCGTATTTTTCCACCAAGTTGTCATGATTTTAGGTTCTGTCTTACTTTTGGATTATGGAATAGTTTGGGTTTGATTTTGGTCTTTGTTTTATATTATTCTGTCAGGGTTCTGCAAGCTTTCAGTTTAGTTCTGTCCTGTTCCCTGCCACTATTCCTGTCAGTCTTTCAGCCACTCCTTCTCCTTCTGATTACTTCCACCTGGTCTCTTTAATTGGCTCTCCCTCTCTCCTTTGTTCTCCTGCCTTTTTAAGTCTGTCTCTTTTGCTGCTTCCCTGCCAGAACGTCACATCTCTTGTCCCTATTTCTCATGCCGCACATGTTTACTCACCCGTTCTCCAGCCACTGGGTAAGAGCTCTTCAGCATTCTGTATTTTTGTATCTGACCTGTTTGCTTTTTTGACTCTGCCCAGTTCTTGTTAGTTTTTTGCTTGGATGTTCTGCTCTGTACCCAGCCTGGATTGTTTTTTGCCTGCCGGATCCACCCCGTCATCACTTTGAATAAACCCTGTTAATCTCTACCTAATTGTCTGGCTGAATACTGGGTCCTTAGTCTAAATCATTACACAAGTTTATACTTTCAATGTAGTTATCGGCTGTATTTGTAGCTGAGTGACTTTAAATTAGCGAAACCACATGCTGATGAGCAGCTACTCTTAATCCTGCTCATTAATTGGCTCCTGAAGCTAATTTATCCAAACCGGTTCGCCCATGTGTGCCTATCACCATGGTAACCGATGGAAAACCAGCTCTACCAGACCAATTAAAGAACGAGGAAGTCTTCTTCTTCCTTTGTCTTCCTTTTGCTTTGAAAAATACTTTACAAATAAACGTGCCTTGTCTTCCTCGGAGTTCCACCTTTCAGTTTAACTATTATTAGGAAAAAACTGGTGGGTTAATTTCCACAAGTGAAATTAAAACTTTCAGCTTAACAAACTACAGTAAACAAGCACTGACAATTAATCGCTTTATGTTGCTTTAACACAATTTAGTAAAACATTAACAACTCTTTGCAATCCAGCTGAAGCAATACTAAAACTTTGACCTTATTTATTGATTAATTATGTTTGCCCATTTATGTATTTACTGTTTGGACTTTTGTATTACACAATAATCATGTAAATGTTAACATGCTACTAGTAGTATTAAAAGTAAAAGAAGAAGATGAACAACAAGAAGAGAAAAAAGAAGAAGAAACACAATGAATCAAATCTTAAAAGTTAAAATGCTGACTTTGCCATCCTGATTGGTCCATGGTTCGTTTTTAGCTTAATAAACTCACTTCTAATTCTGGCGTCCTGTCTAACCTGGCAACCTGAAAAACTACAGCAATGTTTGCCTTCAAAGGGTCAAAGAAACTATTTAGAGATTACTGTATATAAATTCTATATTAAAATATCAGGTTGTTTCCCTTTTTTGAACCCATCTGCCGACTGCAGTAAAGCAGCGTCAGTCAGAATCTGCTTGATGAGCTGCAAACAAGAGAAAAAGTTTCTTATCATCTTTATCTGGCAGCGACATTTAACCAGAGGTGGGTAGTAACTAGTTACATTTACTCGGTTACATTCATCTGAGTAACTTTTTGAACAAAATGTTCATTTAGGAGTAGTTTTACTGCATGGAATTTTTACTTTTACTTGAGTCATATTATTACTCAAGTATCATTAATCTTAGTTGATTAACATATCTGGCTACTCTACCTGCTGTGAGTAACTTCATGAATAAAGAACAAACGTGTTTTAACCAAAAATGGACCAGAAAGACAAAAACATGGAGTTTATGTTAAAGGGAGACTTCTTATTTATAGACAAGCTTTATTATTTTATGTTATTTTCTATCTGCTGATCATTGAGTCATTAGGAGGTCAGATGAACGCACAGTAAACAGTAGATTGTGTTACTGGAAGTACTTAGCACTAATCTAACATACTGTATATACATTAACTGCTGTAAGTATTACTTTCAAGTTTAATTATGTTATTCGTTGTATATTTTTAATGTTTGTATTTAAAATACCAGAATTGGAACATAACCTTGTATTTTTGTCTGTCCAATTGCATAATTTTAAAATATTATATAACCAGGTGGTATAATTCAGTACTTCAATCTTAGCAAATACTATTTTCCTCTTACTTGAGTGATTTCTTGGCTGACAACTTTTTACTTTTAATTAAATAAAAATATGTAGAAGTATTGCTACTTTTACTTGAATACAATCTTTGGCTGCTCCACCCACCTCCACATTTACAGAAGTGACACCAAAACCGGTTTGACCAAGAAGTCAGGTGTAGTTCCAATGACTGTCCACTAGATGGGGATCATTTCTCATCAGAATGCATTCCACAGTGAGCAGTTCAGAAACGATGAATTTACATTGCTGTTAATTTTCGAATATAAATGTCACTAAAGGGACAGATAACTGATGTGAAACGTAATGGAGGACCAATAAATCAAACTCTTAAACTGTAATAAGTACAGTTCATGTTCAGTACGCTTTAAAATAATCAGAAACTCATCTCAGATGAAATCAGTTTGCAGGATTCAATTCAATCCAATTCAAATAAATTCAATTTTATTTATATAGCGCCAATTCATGAAACATGTCATCTCAAGGCACTTTAAAGTCAAATTCAATCATATTATACAGATTGGGTCAGATTATGCAGATATGTATATATTGGATATATTATACAAATATCCAGATGATGCATAAAAAGTACCCAGACCTTTTTACAGCATGGTGGTTTTATGTGTTTCTGTGTTGGACAGTGATGGTCTGGCAACCTGTGCAGAAATATCACTGTAGACTGCTGGGACTGGATGCAATTATCCTGAGCAGGAAACAGAATAAATCTGCTTTAATTAGTGGTCCGGCATAATAACAACCAGCTGAGACTTACGAAGATTGTGCAATTAGAAGATTATTCCGTTATTCATCCCCATGAGAACTGAAAACTTAAAAAAAGACCCAGTTATCATGAATTAAATGGATCCCTGCATGCTGAAATCAGAGAAAGTTCCCATTAAGTCAAACACAATTTTCAGCTTCAGGTGAAGAACCTGGACAACAGCATGATGTGAAGAAAAGGATGATGGGTGCTCCTGACCCTCCAGCTGGTTAATTCAGCAGCTGCAGGTCAACAGAGACAGAATCACTTCATCCAATAAACTTTTAAAACCTGGAATTAAATGTAGCAGATACGTTTTTGGACTGTGGAGGAAGCTGGAGTACCAGGAGAGAACTCATCCATGCAACGGGAGAACAAGCAAACTCCATGCAGAAAGACCCCAGGCTGGGATTTGAACCTAAGACCTTCTTACTGCAGGCCAACAGTGCTAACAACTGCAATACAGCCCATTCTTTGGTAAATAAACCCAAAACTCACCACATCAAGTTAAAATATGGATCCACATCAGGGTTGCCAGATCTGACGGACCGTTTCCTGCCCAAACACAACATAAAACCTGCACAACTATAAAAAACAGCCAAAATCTCAACCTCTCTAGAAAACATGTTGAAAGTGTAGAATTATTGAACACATAATAAAGATGCTATTAGCATCCATACTGAAGTGAAAAAAGAAACTTTGCTCATACAGGTTCCAAATAAGGCAACCAAATAACCTGCACATAAAGATCACTTTCACTATCAGGTCAGCATAGCAACCGTAAAAAAATCTACTGACATAAGCTGGATATCTAACTAAATACAAAATGCATTTCTCTCATAGCGTATAGATAAATATAACATTTCTCTTTCACAAAGTCATTAATATGTTTCAGTTGATGAAGACTTATCCCCATTTAGGGCGTTTATAGTTGACATTGACTACAGTTATACCATTTCATAGAGACACTTGATTAACCAACAATTATGTCAACTGTCATGTTCAATAAATTCTATTTTAAAATAAATTAAGTAATAAAATTAGGGCAAGGAAACGGCATTTTATTAAAATATGAAAGTTTTTTATTTTCCTGCCACACAATGAGTATTTTGATAGAATGTTTCGATAAATAATGCTCTCTAAAAACCCACCAAATGATGAGAAAACAACCTGCCCAGAACTGTTTTTCTGTGTTCAAAAGAAGTCCAAATGGGTGGAAACGAGCCCAATGATGTGGTAACCAATACCATTCATGTAAAATTTTTTTTTTTTTTTTTTTTTATATATATAAGGTTTCATTTACAGAGCCATTTCATTATTTGGAATTTATTTATCACCATTACACTGTATTTCAAAATTAATGTGCACATTTTGGTTAACCCTGTTTTTTTAATGATTCTGTTTAACTCCAGTCACTTGGCTGAGGAACCAGCAGGTGGCAAAGGGACTGAGCTGATTTGGACCAAACCACATCAAATGCTATGGGGGGGAATGGGTTTATGCTTTATTTGGTTTAGTTAGGTTTTTGTATGTTTTGCCCCATGTGTTTCTTTTATGGACTGATCAGCCACTATAAGGGGGGTCAGTTTGTTTGAGTTAGTATTTGTTCCTTTGACCTCTTTTCTGGATCTATTTCTGACAACATTTTGTATTTGTTACATCTTACCTTTTTTTGGGTTAAATAAAAGAACCCTGTTTTTTTTTTTTTACACATATACCTGTGCCTGACTGTCCTTATTGCTCGGTCCGTCACAGGCCCAGTACAGGATGAGGTCAAAACCATCAGATCTAAGTGTTTGAAAAAAGAATTAACAGTTCTGGACAAATCAAATAATTATTTGCAATTTTTTTCTTTATTTCTAAAGCAAATACATCTGGAAACATCTGAGGACTGGCAACCTGTGCAGGGTGGACCTCTCACCTGATGAGGCTGGAGATAGACAGCAGTCACATTCACACACAGGGCAATCCAAAGGGCTTTAGAGGCAAAAAGAAAATAACGGAGACCAAGAACATTGCATAAAAAGATGTTAAACTACAGATGTGAAAGATGTAAAAGAACCAAATGTTTCAAACAGTTCACTAGTCTGATTCTTTCATCCAAACCTGCAGTAAACCAAGACGTTTTCAGTCCTGATTTAAAAGAGCCAACAGGTTTTCAGGCAGCTTTGTTCCAGATTCTGGTTTAGTTCTGGTTCTGGGAATGAGTGAGCAGGTTGCTGAACACCTGAAGGGTCCACATGGTTCCCACCTGACCAGCAATACAGACTGATTTTAGCTCACTATCATTTAGTGCTTTATGGACCAACAGCAGAACTTTAAAATCCATTATCTGGCAAACAGGAAGCCATTGCAACGATTTAATACCCTCTGTGGTCCATTTTCCTGGTTCTGATCAGGGCCCTGCCAGCAGCTACTGGTCCAGTAATCTAACTTACTATAAATAAAGGCGTGGACCAGTTTCCTTAATCCAGGTAAGTAGGTTTTTTATCATCTTTCAGAAAGAGAAATACCACAGAAGTCTAAATGAAAAAGTTATACCACTAAAAATCAGGCCCAGAATAGCGAACTGTAAGCGGTACCACCTCTAATGGTCACTGTTAGCCGGGTTCAGTCATGTGTAGAAACAGCATCTCCACTCAGCAGTTGTGTAACTGGGTGTCGGTCCAGCGGATCTCATCTGAGTCGGTCCCGTCCAACAGTCTGAAGGTTCACGCCTCAGTGACATCATTCTCTGAACATCTCCTCCTCCTCCATCGTTTCAGAGCGCAGAGATTTCATCAGAGTCCCGCTGAAGCTGCATCTCAAGCCATGGAGAGTCAGTGAGAAGTCAAAGACTTTTTTAACGTCTGTTTGGAGGTTTTTCAGCTGAAATGTGCTCTCAGTACTGGAACACAGCTCATGGACGCAGGCCGGACTACAGGAGGTTCACAGTAAGTATAAAACCCTTTATTCCAATAATAAAACCTTCCTGAGTTATACCCAGAGAGCCGCCTGTTAGAACCATCACAGGTTCATCTTTAAGCATTGAACTTCAGTCAGTTCTGACTTAATTTGTTTAACTTTGTGGCATAGCGTGTAAAATCCATAATGCTGCTTTTTCTTCTGGTAAAAAAATCTATTAACCTTAAATCAAACTGAAGCACCAATCAACACAGAAGATGGTCTGAACACAAATGGCTCCAATTACCTTTGAAATCCAGGAATTTAACAATTCTTAATGTATTATTGTTATCATTATTAAAAGTAATTTTATAAATATACTTTTCCAAGCCTCTTCATATTTTTACAGAATCATTGTGAAGGAGTTAGTGAAAAAAGCATCAGCTGATTTAGATTATGCATTATAATCTTATAGTTTTCACAACATTCATCGCTATAAATATCTTAATTAAAGTATTTTAGCTATTTGAAATGCATTTAAATCTGAACAATAATTATATGTGAGCAAAATCATTTAAAATGTTTGTGTTGATCCCTGTTTGGTCCAGTTATTAGCAAACATTAATCTTTCTAAAAAAAAAAAAAAAACAGTGCTGTTATAAGAAATGAAACACTTTTAGGATCAAATTGTAGTTTTGTCTTTTCTGTCTGTCTGTGCAGATTAATAAAGGTTTGATTTCAAGCATTTCAAGCAGCAGCTTTATCAGCCATAATGCATGAATAATGACAACGCTCTAACTTTATTACAGTTAGAACAAGAAATGATCCACTTTTCAAACTGTCCTCCTCTCTCTGGCAACAGGTGGTGGAGGGGCAGACTCCTCTGCCTCTGGGCTCCACCTGTCGCAGGAAACGGCTGCGCTCGTCGGGAGCCGAGGAGGACGAGGAGGCCCGAAGGAGCTGCGCCCGGCGGCCGAACCCCGAAGGCTCTCTGTCGGCCAGCGAGCTGAGCTGCTACGGCAAGCCGGAGGAGAGGGAGGAAGAGAAGCAGCAGAGGCTGTGTCAGCGCTGCCACATCATGGCGTTGCAGCTGAACAGGCAGGCTGCTGCTCTGGCCGATGCGGCATCGATGAAGGTCAGGAGAAAAACACAACATGAAGTCATTCTCTGTTAACAAGAAGCAGCAACTCAGAAGCTACACTCTGATCGCACATTTCCTGAGCCCACTGAGACCGTTAGGCAATCTGGGCAGATGCTCAGGGCTCCATAGCCTCCAGGGGGCGCCACAAAAGAAATTCACATTCAATGTTCATATGTTAAAGGTATACTATGCAACCGGGGTTGATTTTCCAGCGAGGCTCCCCCCAGAGGGCGAAAGTAAAAGTGCACTGTTGTAAAGATGCTCAGCTGTTCTGGGTTCTCCATCAAGCCAGGCGCGATTGTTTTGAGCTTAGCAGACAGGCGAACGCAACGAAAAGTGGAAAAAAACGGCAGTACAAACAATGACTAACACAGTGAAGGTATGAACATCAAGCTTCCCGCAGCGCTATCTTGGCGAGGCGGCCGCCGCCGCCTCGCCAGTTTTATTATTATTATTATTATTATTAATATTTTTTTTTTTTTATGTTGGCGAGACGCTACTGCCACCGCCTCGCCAAGCCGCGGCTGCCTCGCCGCGGCCGCCGCGGTAGCGTCTCGCCAACATAAAAAAAAAAAAAAAAAAAAAAATAATAATAATAATAATAATAATAATAATAATAATAATAATAATAATAAAACTTGATATGCTTGCATGTTTATTTGACGTTAACACGCGGTTCTTTGTTGTTGCTTTCGCGCGTGCATATAGTGAATGGCAGGGCAAAAACACATGGAGTTCTCGCCGTAAAGCGAGACTTCTGTGAGTGCGGGCCGTGAGCTCTTGCAATTGCAAGTGCAGTATTTCCCCCACAGACCACCAGGGCGGCCGAGAAAACCTTAGTTCAACCTGAAATGACTCATTTAATCATCCAAAACGGTATGGAACACATTAATTAACTGAAAAATGTTGCATAGTATGCCTTTAAAATGAGAATGAATTAGATTTATTTGTTGTGTGTGTGTGTGTGTGTATATATATATATATATATATATATATATATATATATATATATATATATTTATATATATATATATATATATATATATATATATATCTTTATTGTCATTGTGACATACATTCCAATTAAATTTGTTCTCTGCATTTAACCCATTCCCTTGGGGATGCAATGGGCTGTCACTGTGCGGCGCCTGGGGAGTAACCAGGGGTTAAGACAGTCTGTGGTCTACAATGGTGTCAAATGTTGTTCTAAGTTAGTTAAGCTTGTTCCTTAGTTTCTTTTTTATCTTTAATTTGCTTAGTAGTTTTAGTTAAGTTTCATTAGCCTAGGGTGTATGATTGAAATTCTTGTACTTGAAAAGAAGTTGTCACTGATTTAATCCATATGTGTGCAGAGTTTGCTGTTAAAATAATCCCAGTGCTCAAATAATCCTTTCAACTATCGTCCTGATATCAACTGTTTGGGCTGGTATTCTGCACACAATACCTAACAGACCGAGAGTTATTAAACATTGAATAACTTAAAACATATGTAATGGGACGACATTAATTGGCGTCCTTGGTTGGGTGTTCGTAAACACAGAATGCACTGCCCACATATGAGAATTATCACCTGTTACAAAAAGTTAACTCCAGAATTTTCTCAACTACTGGTAAAAACTACTACAAAAAGCATAAATTCAAATGCTTGAATCAATCAAGTTTTTTGGTATAACCAACAGTCTGATAGTTGATATAACTTTAAAGTTAATCTTACTGACTGAACCAAATTTTCTTGCACATCGGAGTCCAGATGCTGTGACTTATTCTCATGTATGCATAACCACAATTCTTGATTTAAAATGTCCCCAGTTATGCTCCAATACCTAACCTAAGATCCCCTGCGTATTTGTCTAATAGGACATTTTAAGAGCTTGTTTTGTAGAGCAGGATTGTTTTCAGATTTAACTTTAATTAATCTGAGGTTAATCTGAGGTGCCACCCTGTCTGGATAGGTGGTGCTGATAAAACTAAAATGCTAATTTCCCTTTAAAGAAAGGTGAGAAGCATAAGCCTAAAATTGGTTGTGGGACAGCTTACATTGTTATATCGGTTTAAGTCACAACTAGAAGATGAAAAAATATTCTCAGTTGCAGGCGGACTATCAGAGGACTCTGCAGAGAGTGAGTGCTGTCAAACCTGAGCTCTCATAGGCCAAGGTGAGGATGGAAGAACTTGAAGCTGAGATCAAAAACTCCTGATGTTAACGAGCCTGCAACTTACCAAGGAAGTGAACTCCATCCCTTCACGGGAAATCCTCACACTATCAACCCCACCAGGTTGACTCATCGCATGGGCTAGAATCAGAGAGAAGCCCTGCAGTTTCTGACGCAGCACCTAGAACAGAGCCAGTTGTTCCGAAATTTAGGGCAGAGCCTCTAAATTATGAGTTTACACAAAGTTATTTATTTACATTAAATACCTTAAAACATGCGTAATGGCACAACAGGAGGAAGGAGCTCTGGACAGATGAGAATAAAACTGAACCTTTCAACCACCAAGGAAAACGCTGTCTGGCCCAAACCCAACACATCCCATCACCCCCAGAACACCACAGTGAAACATGGTGGTGGCAGCATCATGCTGAGGGGATGTTTTTCAGCACCAGGGACCGGGAAACTGGTCCAAGTCAAGGAAAAGTCAGATGGTGTTGAATACAGAGATGCTCTGAAGCAGAACAGGTGTATCTCTACCTGTGATCTGTGTCTGGGATGAAGGTTTTCCTTTCAGCAGGACAACAACTCAAAACATTTAAATGTTCTGGCCTAGTCAAAGACCAGACCCCAATCCAAATGAGAATCTGTGGTCAGATGTGAAGATCGCTGTTCATCAGGGAAAACCGTCCAGCCTGAAGGATCTGGAGCAGTTTAGCTTGAAAGAACAGGCAGAACCCCCATAGGCCAGATGTGTAGAGCTCAGAGAGACGGATCCAGAGACACTGGCAGCTGGAGCTGCCGCTAAACACTCTAAAAACTTCTGACTGTAGAAGAGTTAACAGTTGTTTGTCGTTTGCTTCTCAAAAATATTAGGGCAGGTTGTATAAAATAATAATTTAAACATTGATTTTAAATCTGTAAGTATGGTAAACCTGCATGTGAGAACCTCCAGGAAGTTTGGGTTCCAGCTAGCAGGTGATAGGAAGAAAGGATTAATGACATGAAGGACCTCCGTTGTTGTGATTTATGCAGAACGTTCAGCTGAGTAGGATCCAGATTCTTTTAAGGTTTGGTAGTTCAGATCTCCGCTCTGTGAAGGTCTCCAGTGTTTTACTCCAAACTCTGTCGTATCAGCGTTGCTTTGGCTGCTGAGTCTGAGTGTCAGAGGGGGGGGGAAGCGTGTTTGATGCTGAGCTCCTCTGTCAGGTTGTCGGGTCGAAGCGAGAACATCAGAGCAGCTCACGTCTCTGCTGGGCCGAGCGAGCTTCTCTCTGCTCTTTAATCTCTGATTTCTCCACCGCTGACCTCGCTCGCTCTCCCTCTCATATCTCCTGCTTGCTCGCCCACGGAGCTGCTCACTGGGCCACACACTCTTCAGGCGGCCTGCAGCGTTTAACTTCATTTACTGCTTTCCTTCAGTTGTTTCCATCATCCTGGTTTGGATTCAGGCGAAAGTGGGCAGGGAAACTGTTTAAATGTCAACCGGCTCATTAAAACCTGCATCCTGACTGAAAATGTCAGCCCAGTCTGACGTTCCACAGCCACGCTCTCGCCTTTTAATGGCATGATCAATGATGCCTCCTGAGTCTGCCATGATTAGTTTAACCTAACCATGAAAACCATAAAAAACATGTGAAAGAAGAGGAGAAAGAGCCATAACACGTTCGCTTTGCTCAAAATCCAGAACCATGCTGGAGATTTCCACTGGTGTTTTTGGACCTTCATTGGTTCTCTGTAGACCAGCCTGGACCTCAATTAGCAGCTAAAATGCTTCTTATCAAGCAGTGGAGATCCTCTTTCCTCCACTAGATGGTGCTTTGACCAAAGTAAAGCTAAACATCTACTAATCAGTATTATTGGCTGATTAGACTTAAAGGATCACGCTATGATTTTAAGGATTTTCTTATCAAAGTCATTGTAAATATGAGAAACTCTCAACAGCTGTTGATGTAACCCAGATCTGCAGGTTCTTTGAAGACCACATGAAAATATGTGGGAGCCGTTGCTAGAACATGCTTACATCCTGGCAGAGATTTACCATCATTCAGAGCATTTAGGCTCAGGATGATGATGTCATCATGATCAAAACAGCAAATACCTCTTCTCTCTATGTATATAGAGTTTATATGATTGCACTCTGTGTTGTCTGGAGTGTGTATTTATATTTTTTGTGCGACTTTTTTAAATTCCTTTACAACCTTTATTATTTAGAGCATTTTACAGCCTGTAATTAATGTAGAACTACTATTCGTTGTACTAACCCGTCAGGCAGCTGAAACTAGTTAATTTCCCTCTATGGGGTTGATGAAGTTTACGTTATCTACAAATTAAGAATTATCTGATTGTTAAATGCGTATATGTGATTCAGGTGATGGATCAGCCAATCAGCTCTCTTGCTGCTTCAGACACTCTTAGACTCGCTAAAGGTCCTCCTCACTACTCCTAACATTTTGTCACTGTAGGAGCTCTATGAAGGACTAAGATGCTTTTTGAATAACTTTCATCTTACCGAAGTAAAACTCTGAGAAAAATCTCAAAATTTAAAAAATTCTATGGATCTACATATGTATGACTAACTGAATTATTAAAAATGAAAAAGCAGAATATATAAATGGCAAAATTAATACACCAATAAGCATGTATTTTTACATTTTCTATCTCCTTTTTTTTCACTTTCTAAGCATTTGTCTCATTAAACAGATAAGATCTATTATTGGTCAATCAGAAGGAAGGTTCCACCATAACTATAAATCTACAATGTTATAGATTTGAGTGCATAGTGAGGCTGGGGGGCACTTTCAAATCTCACTCAAATGCTTAATAAATAATATGTTGGAAAGAAATAAAGAAAAAAATAATTTATTATTGAACAATTTACTATATTAATTGGTACATTTCACATATATTGGTTTATTTATTTGGCCATTCCTATATTTATGCTTTTATTTTAAATCCCGTCAGTTTCGGTCCTCCGTATTTATTCTCTGGAAGATAAAATAAAACCAAAGATTGCTGAAGCGTGCTCTGAACCACCTTTGATTTAGTTCAGTTCCAGCAGTAAAAATCCTGAAGAACTGCATCATCAGCACAAAGAAGAACTTTATGACCTGACCTTCATGACCAGAACCAGGTGGGCCCAGCATCACATGTTATCCAGGCCGGTTATTGTTCTGGTTGCTGTCAGAGTCACTTCTCTTTGATAAATCAGGCATTTAACAGCATCTCTGTCAAACACTGAGCTCCAGAATCACCAGCCGCTCCAGTTTATTCAGGCCAGAACCTCCAGAACATCTCTGACAGACAGGAGTCCAGAAACAGCACCACCCTCTCGGTTTCCCCTCATCCTGCTGCCAGTTTTAATTTCCCTGCCCTCCGTGATGAATTTGCTCATGTGTCACGGGCTGATTAATGGAAACTGTAATTAACAGCAGCACCCGAAGGTCACACCCTCCCAGTTTGTGTTTCTGCTGACTCAGGAGTTTCCTCACACTGGGTCACATCGTCTTCAACAGAGAACGGGTCGGTTGTGACTGTTAGAACATCTCCGGTGCTGCGCAAAAGTTTTAAACCAGTGTTGATCAGTAATCCAGGCTGTTCAAAGTCACTGCCCCCCCCCCCCCACACACACACACACAGTTTAAAATCAACTGGACGCCATCTTAACGACCTAAACGTACAGAAACTAAGATCCACTGATATTTAACCTCTCAGTCACTGATCGCTCCTCTCCTCCAGCTCCTCTGCTGTAGCTCCTCTCCGTCCCTCGTCCCGGCTCTGCCAGGATGCATCACCTTCAGCACGGCCAGGACGGGACAGACACCCGGCGCTGAGTCTGTCCTCGCTACGCTAACGAGCATCAGAGGCCGGCTTGAAGCGCCGGGCGACTCTGAGCCCTGAAGTCTGCAGAAAGAGCTGCAGCGAGGGTCCGGCACCTCATCTCTGATTCGTTTCAGTTAATGATCTTATTGTCGTCCCCGTGGCGTCCTCAGGGGAGGTGTCTCATACATGTGGACATGTGGATCCTATAGTGAAGAAAAGGTTTCCTTTATTCAGTTTAAAACCCGAGACTTTTGCCTTTTCTCTGCTGTGATCAGAACTTCTGCAGGTTTGGAGTCTGAGCATTTTCCTACAGACATCTCTGCTCCCTTTTATTTAAAAATGACCTCTTTGTATCGTAGTTTTCATGTTTTAAGGTCACAGGAACAGCCAGACCGGCCCGTGGAGGACAGAGTGAATAAATTCAGGCCCCCAAAGGAATAAAAACTGAGCGGTTTTCTCTCCAGAGAATCACGTTCATTTCAGCCTCCTTGACCAACAACCTTCACCTCCATGTTTTGAGTTATTTTCCCTTCTTGTTGTTCTGTTTCTCAGTCGTTGCTTCATCAGAGATCTCCTTTTCTCTAAGCAAACTGCAGAAATATGAATGAAGCGTGTTGCTGCAGCTCAGATACGAGGTTTCCTCTCCTGCTTAATCGTTCTCTTAATTCTCTCTGTTAGGTTTAATCAGCAGGGTGGGGGCCGGAGGCAGCGGGGCCCCGGGGACAGATTTACTCCTGCGAAGGTCCTCCGAGGACGCTGAGACTGCAGAAATAAGTCTGCTCAACACGCAGCAGCTCGGAAACAACCCATAAAACAAAGTTAAACCTGCTGCTGTTGGGCTTCATAAAGGCTAAAGAGTAAAAACAGAAGCTGGAAAATAAATCAATAATTAATGAATTCTTGTCAAAACAACGTTAAGCTGGAGCGCTGAGCTTAACTAAATATTAAAGGTCAATTATTCTGCAGAGAGGAAGATTTTTGCACAAGTGCAAAACGATTAAGAGAGCGGCTGGACTCAGAGAAATGACCAAAGAGTCCTGGAGCGCCATCTGCAGGCTTCTGTCCGCTGGTCAAAAGTCATGAATGGATGATAAGACAAAGGTTTGGATGGGCTGGAATAAATCACTTCTTCTTAACTATGATGATAATAATAATAATCAGCTTTCCCTGAATGAAGAACACTATTTCAGCATCAATGGACCAAAGCAGAGATGTTTGGTCATAAAACAGGGAAACCAGGAGAAACCCAAACATCAGCACAGACACCACATGCCAACTGGGAAGCACAGTAGTGGCGGTATGATGATGCGGGTTTCTGCCTCTTCCATTCCTGGAGTGGAACATGAACCAATATGTACGACAAAAGACTCCAGAATCACTATGAGTCCATCTCTCCAGCAGCTGAAGTTTGGTCCAAACTGGTTTACCAACAGAACCATGATCCCAGAACTCAGCAGCAGCTCTGGAGCAGAATGATGTTGCAATGGTCTAGTCAAAGTCCTGATCTGAAGCGGTGGGACCATCAGGGAGAAAACCTCCATGAACTCAAGCAGAGAAGAACGGAACCTGACGTCCTCCATGGAGACCCGGGAGAGTCGGACATGAAGACACGTTTCCTTCTGAGACGCGGATAAATGTGGCAACTAGATAAATACAACAAAACTTATTCATCCTTTCTCCATCATCTTAAATCTTCTAAATGCTCTTAAATATTTTATTTTGCGTTACCTTTTCTATTTCTCATCGTAATCAGTATCTTTGATCCCTAAAGTCTGATTACTCGATTATTTTACTCTTGCTGCAGAAAAAGAATCTGGTAAAAGTACAGAAAATATAAAGAAAAATGAAGAAAAACAGCCAAGAAGTAAACATATCAGGAACAGTCAGTCAGTTTTAAAAGAGATCTACTAGGAATAATTAATAAATACAGTTGATAAAATGCATAAATCTTCTTTTATTCTTCTTTAATCTTTATGTTTAAACCTGCATTAATCAGTCCGTTTCCTCTTGTCTCAGATTTAATATTCAGCAGCATATTAACGGATTATTGGCTGGATCCGACTTGGTTTCATCCTTTGCAGACGTGGAGAGATCAAAACATTCATTTCCTGTTATTAGCGGGGAAATAATAGAGTTTGCATCTTAACATGAAGCTTTGCTTTCAGTAAAATGTGATTTTGTTTTCCAGGCGTTCAGATGAGAGGCATCGTCGTTTTCCTGCAGCCTCCAAATAAAGCGAGAACAGAGACGTGTCGCCTCGCCGCTCTGCTCTGCTCGTGATTAATGAGATAATTAGAGCTCAGGGAGGGAGTTCAGTCCCTTCAAACACCTTAAAAGAGTCGTTAGCATGCACAACTCTCTCTCTCTCATATTCAGACACGAGGATTAATGTGCTGACAGATGAGGGCCGACTGGAAAATCTCAGCTGAATAAAAATGATTTCTGCCGACTGATGCTGGAATTTTTCTGCTATTTGAAGGGGATTTTCTTTCCACCACCTTACTTGCTAAATAAGATGCTTTTTCCGAATAAAAATTAGGGATTTAAGGACCTTGAAGGCCATTTATTTGTAGAGAAAAGATTTCATCATCCATCAGCTCCTTTGTAAACCACCGCTTGTCTTCATTCTGGCCTCTAAAGTTGAGTTGAAGACGCTGCCATTGACGTTTAAATGGTCGGATGAATGAGGCTGAATCCGTGTTAGGAACTGATCTGGAGTCAGGAGTAGGAATCCAGATGTTGTAAAGGTTGATCACCAAACTGAACCAGACCTAGAACCTCTGCTGATGAAGCCAGAAGCTGATAAACTGCAGGGTTAGCTATGAGACGTCCTCCGCTTGTACTGATGTTTAAAAAGCTTTGGAAGAAATTCAGATTTTATTGCAGCAGCTTGACCTTGAACTGAAAAATGTTGAAGATTTCAACCTTTTAAATCAGTTCATTTACTTAGAGACGGACAAAAAAGCATTTCACTGTAGTTATTCGCCCCCAGCTGATAATACTTTCTACTTCGGTGGTCCAGAGAACCGGTTCTGCTCTGATTCTGTCCTCCTCAGGTTTTCTGAAGGTTTTAGATCTTGGGGGCCATTTTAATGTGGATGTGATCATATGTTCTGTATCACTGAGCTGCTCATCCACTGACGACCCCATTTCCTGTTTTCTAGCAGAGGCCAACAGATTTTATATGTTCTTTTATTATGAAGAGTTAATGCAGACACACCCTCAGACACATGGAAAAGAAAGACCCGCGGCATTACTGATACTCCACCGTACAACACAATGGGCATTAAGTGCCTTTCCCTGTTATTCAATTCAATTAAATGTTATTCACATCACTCATCGTCTGGAGGTTCTTTCCAAAGTCAGCTTCCATCAGATCCTCCAGGTTGGTGAGAAAGTTTCCTCTCTAAGGAAACCCAGCAGGTTGCATCAAGTCTCTCCAAGCAGCATTCACTCCTCCTGAAAGAGCGTAGAGCCACAGTGGACAGTCGTCTGCATTGTTGATGGCTTTGCAGCAATCCCTCATACTGAGCATGCATGAAGCGACAGTGGAGAGGAAAACTCCCCTTTAACAGGGAGGAGAACCTCCAGCAGAACCAGAACCAGGCTCAGACTGCTGAATGGACGGATCGTTGCTGCGGATGTTTTACGTCCCTCACCGTCCCGCTCTCTGTGTTGTTGAAGAGAAACTCTTGGAGACATTTTTTGTTGACTTTTGAAGAGCGACACAAGAGTATGGTGAAAGTGAGAGAAGTCAGTTTCACCATACTGGAAAGTAAAAGAACTAAAAGACATTATGATCAGGTTGAAAAACCAAAGTATTAAAGTAAAACATTGATTTTAACGGGATTATTAGTGGTGGTAATGGCTTGTACTTGTACAGAGTTTTAACTACACTACATTCACACCCTGACGGTGGTGAGCTATGCTAGCAGCCACAGCTGCCCTGGGGCAGACTGATAGAGGCGCCACTGGGCCGTCTGACCACCGCCAGCAGGTAAAGTGGGTGAAGTGTCTTGTCCACCGCCGCCGCCCCAAACAGTTGGTGCCACCAAATGTTGCATCGGCGATAAAGTTGAAAAGTGTTTGGTTAAAGAAACTGTGAGATTAGACTGCTCTGCAATAAAATATTGACTTATTTAAAGATTTTTTCCATTTTAATCTCTAAACCACAAGAGCAAACAGCAGTGAGCACCTTCTACATCTGCTGGAGCCCAAACCGGAGAATCAGAACCTCACTCTGAGTTTTATATCAGTTTTATTGTCATTCAGTATGATTATTCTGTTTTGTTTTTTTTTTTGCTTATTTTTTTTTATAGAAATAGAAATAATCTTTGAAGATGTGACACTTTTGTTCCTGCAGAGCAGCACATCCACTGTTTAGAGTCGCTGCAGATTCAGAGGCGTTGATCCATCTCTTCCTCTACCTGCTGACAACCGATCATCAGTCATTTCCATCAGAACCTCCTCTGTCAGATTAAACACGTCCAGAACCGGTTCCTGTTCCCCATAATGAGCTGATCTGGAGCGGACCTTGTCACACACCAGCAGATGAAGCCTGTGTGTCGGTGCGATCCGTCTGATCTGACGCGTCTTCATCCTGCAGTCGGATCAGACCTGAAGCTCGTTAAGCGTTAATTCAGTCTGATCCAGGCTGCAGGACTCTTCATTAGTTTCTCTGTTGGATTTAATTTCTCCTGCTGCCAGTCAGCGGAGGTCAGGCTGACGGCGCCGATTCTCCTCAGTGATCGGCTGCAGAGGGATGCAGACGCTGCATCACCTGGAAGGAAGAGACCAGAAACACGTCGGCAGCAGCAGAACGGTAACAGAAACATCATTTAATCACAGCAGAACTCCTTCTGAGTCCCAGAACCTCTTTCACTTGGTACGCGTTCTGGTCTCGGTCCATAAAATCTGGTTCCAGCATCATTAAGATGAAGATGCAGCTTCAGTTGTTTCTATCTGAGGCCTCTCCGGGTTTTCAGGAGTAAACGAGACATTCTGACCACAGACTCCCTGACTCATGAAGCTACACCTGCAGGATAGGGCTCAGACTTCAGCTCTGTGGAGGCGGGACAGGAAGTGATGTCAGAGAGTGTCTGGAGGCTCCCAGCTGGTCAGTTTATGCCCCCCCCCCCCTCCACCTGTCACAGGAGTGAATGGACAGAGATTTAAAGCTCAGGCGGGGAACCGGCTGCTGGCCGGCACTTTCTGCTCAGAGCTGCAGAAGCTTCAGGACCAAACAGATGAAGGACCTCAGAGGTTAGAGGTGAACTTTGGATTATTTTTTAACATTGTTTCTGTTCATCATCTGATCTCCAGCAGCAGTTTTCCTGAAGGTCTCCCACTTTTCTCTGGATCAAGACTTTCCCGTTCCTCTACAGTAGGTGGTTTAATCCCTCTGAAGTTTTGAAAAGAAGCAGATTTTATTTAGAGAGAGAGGTTCAGTTTAGCGGAGAGCAGCAGATTCAGAGCTCAGATGCTGGAGCTGCTGAAGGAGAAGCTTGGCAGGAGTCAGGTGATGTGAAGGCTGTAGGTCAGTTGTTCAGCTGAGCTGCATGAAGCAGAGCAGATGTTGGTGGGACGTGTTTGGGTTTCATCTTAGCAGAACAGGACTCAGTTATGTAGCTGAAAACCGGAGCTGCTGAGCCTCACTGATTCAATTAAATTCATTTCAGCACATCTCATCTCAAGGTTCTTTCCAAAGTCAGCTTCCATCAGATCCTCCAGGTTGGTGAGAAAGTTTCCTCTCTAAGGAAACCCAGCAGGTTGCATCAAGTCTCTCCAAGCAGCATTCACTCCTCCTGAAAGAGCGTAGAGCCACAGTGGACAGTCGTCTGCATTGTTGATGGCTTTGCAGCAATCCCTCATACTGAGCATGCATGAAGCGACAGTGGAGAGGAAAACTCCCCTTTAACAGGGAGGAGAACCTCCAGCAGAACCAGAACCAGGCTCAGTGTGAACGCTCATCTGCCTCCACCCACTGGGGCTTAGAGAAGACAGAGCAGAGACACAGAAAGCTCAGAAGCTCACATTGACCCAGGAGTACTTTCTATGTTAGATGGTAATAGAGGATGATCTGCCTCCCCTGATGATGTCACAGCTAACAGAACACCAGACCAGGTGTACCTTCTATAGAGAAAAATGACAGAGAACAAAAAGTTAAAAGCTGAAATAACAACAAACAATGCAGATTGGAGAGCAGTAGGAGAACTCAGCAGAGAGAGAGAAATAGACCCTGATGTCCTCCAGCAGCCTAAGCCTATAGCAGCATAACTATAGAGGTAGCTCAGGGTAACATGAGCCACTCTGACTAGAAGCTTTGTCACAAAGGAAAGTTTTAAGATTAGTCTTAAAAGTAGACGGGGTGTCTGCCTCACGGACCAAAACTGGGAGTTGGTTCCACAGGAGAGGAGCCTGATAGCTAAAGGATCTGCCTCCCATTCTACTTTTAGAGACTCTAGGAACCACCAGCAGACCTGCAGTCTGAGAGCGAAGTGCTCTGTTAGGAACATACGGGGTAAAGGTGAGCTTCAAGCTTCAAACTTCCAGTTTAAATGATGTCTCACCTTCTCATTCCTCTCCTCAGAAATAAATTCCATGTCTGTTCATGTTTTTAAGTCCTCCCATTAGCTGATATTACTAACCACAGAACCATGACCTAGACTGGGCTTAAAGAAGTTAGCCGACGTCAGGCTGTGACCGCCTCGCGGCTGAATATACTTTAGATTTAGACATTAAAGCTTCCTGGGACAGACTTTGTATTTTTGTTATTTTCAATTCACCTTGGTGAGTTTATTTTGTGTTTAATGGTTGGATAGAGGGGCTGAAAGTCATTTCTTCTTTCTTTCTTTAATCACTTGAAGTGTCCTCCTCAGGGGAACCTTTCTGTGTTTAAGGCAGAAAGTAACAACCTGCTGAGTGTTGATGAGAGCAAACAGAGCTGGGCTGGAAGTGGCTCTGGGTCACCGTCTGCTGCCTCTGCAGCCGTCTGCTCGGCTGTAAAGTTATTCCACCCTGACACTTGTTGTGACCCCAGCTGACGACGCCTGACTGGTGTCGACGGGAGGTCAAAGCCGGGCGCAGAGGCATGGCCGTAAATCTGCGTCGCCTCTACAGACGCTGACAGTTTTACGTCCTGCTGCTGCTGCGCAGGAGGAGAAGCTCCTCAGCCTGAGCAGCTGCCTGGTGATCAGTGATGGAGATCTGCTCCGTCTGCTGCAGATCCCACTCAGGAGGCGTCTTTGTGCAGAAAACATGACGCTGAATAAAAAAACCAAAAGCAGCTGCTGCATCAGAAAGAGTTCACATGTTCACTGAGCCAAAGGAGAACTGCAATAAAAGAACAAACGCCCTCAAGCTGTTCAACATCCAGCGCCGTGAAAAAGCAGGGGCGGTTCTAGACCAAATTTACCAGGGGGGCCAAGGTGGGGCCAGTGTTTTGTCACAGGGGCACAGAACAAAAAAATTAAAAACAATAAAATGGCAATATTTAACTGTGTAATAATATTAAATGAGCCACTTGTGGCTAGCAGTTGAAAACTTTGCCCCCTGCTCAATACGGCTAAAGCTAAACGTGAAACATCTTAAGTTTTAAATTCTTTTTAGAGTAAAGCTCTATAGGTAAAAAATAATATTGGTCAAAGTGACCAATCAGTTATGGTTTCTTTGCCATTGCAAATAAATATGAGAAGTTTATTTAACATCATGCTTTTAGTACAGGGGCCAAGGCCATTTCTACAGGGGCATGGGCCCCTGTTGGCCCCTGTCTAGAACCGCCCCTGTGAAAAAGTATTCACTGCCTCACAGATTTTTGCTTTTTATTGTCACACTGAAATGTTTCAGATCAATAAACATGTTTTAATATCAGAACAAAGAAAACCTGAACGAGTTCAATGATCAAATTTTTCCAAACCAGCAGCATGTGAGCATGCGTGTGGCGACTGTGGGAAGTAACATTTCTCTTTAACAGGAAGAAAACTCCAGAAAAACACATCTGGATGAAATAGTGAGGTCCATTAGGAAGGTTCTGGAGAATGTGACTCTTGATCTGTGGGACCAGGGACACCATCTAAGCCAATGGCCTCCAACTGCAGCTTCTAGATGTGTCCCATGCCCTCCACGCCTGAATCAAGAGGCTAAACTACCTGAACAGCTTGGAGTCCAGCTCTGCTCATTTTGGAGTCAGATGTGAAGCAGAGATGCAGCTAAAAGTTGTAGGACCCTTGAAGACAGGAGTTTGATCTAAAGCCTGCAGAAACACTGAGAACCTGGAGGTTTAGACGCCTGGTTCACCTGGAGACCTGGTAGAACCTCACAGATCGTTACGGAGCGTATAAACAATGATTTGTATTCAAGCTTAAGATTCCTGCTTCTGTTGCTGCTTTTTGTTTCTTTTCTTTTGTTTCATGAAGCCCATCATGAGGAGGTGGCTGATTGTCGGCATCGTGTAAAAGGTACCAGGACCTAATAAACGGTCTTTATCACGCTGTCTGGTCTCTCTGCCCCCCCCCCCCCCCCCCCCCCCCAGGACCCGGCCTACGCCTCCTTCGTCTTTGATAAGCTCCACCGCCTGCAGTGGCCTCATCGGAGCCGCCATGCTTCCTCCGAGTCCCGCTGTGACGTCTGCGGCGCTGCCTATCAGCATCTGAGGCGTCTGGCTCTGCGTCGGGCTCTGGGCATCAGCGGGGAGATGACCCCTCGCCCTGCCACCCCCACCGTCCCCCCCGCCACCGCAACGACCTCCCCCTCAGAGGGCCGCTGGGAGGTGGATGAGCTCCCAGCGAAGCAGCAAAGATGGATGCGTGACGAGGAGCGTGGGGGAGGAGCTCCATGGGGATGGGGGGGAGTACAGAGCACCTACCTGGGAGGGGGCGGAGCCAAGGGGCTAGCTACCGTCACACCCCTGAATGCACACAACTACCTGGAGGGGGTGTGGAGGGTGTCGTGCTGCAGACCTGAACTTCAGCAGACTACGGTAAGCGCAGAGGGACAAAACGCCCCATTATGACGAGTTTTATTGTTATTACCTAAATAAAAATACAAGCAAAGGCGGTCAGTTTCTGTTCAGCTTCAGTTTATGAGGATATTTTGTGTTTGTGGGATTCTAAGAGACGGCAGCTAAAGCAAAAGCCCCACAGACCGACCTCCACAGGTCCCTGGAGCTCCAGCGGTCGTTAGGCGAGAGGCGGGGTCCACCCTGGACAGGTGGTCAGTCCATCACAGGGCAACATCACACACTGCAAAAAAGTAAATTTCTTATAATGAGTATATCTGTCCTTGATTCGAGCAGGTAAATAAGATTATCTGCCAATGGAATAAGATTTTTGCACTTAAAATAGGAACAATCCATCTCCATCATCTTACTTCAAGTGCAGGATGTCTAATTATCTTATTTTAGGGGTCAAAATACTTATTCCTTTGGCAGATCATCTTATTTATCTGCAAAAATATAGGACAAAAGCACAAATTTTAAGAACATTTTACTTATTTTTAGGTCAGTTTTTGCAGTGCAGGACAGATGGCGTGCAAACACACACACAAAGGCAATTTACAGACCAATTAACCCAACAGTCATGTGTTGGGACTGTGGGAAGAAGCCAGAGTGCCTGGAGAGAACCCACGCATGCAGTCGACCCCGGCCAGGGCGCCGATTATTAAACTCTGATGGAGAGCTGGTAGGCAGAGAGCAGTCCTCTACCCCTGTGGGGCTTTATTGAGATTCTATTAAGAGGAAATATCTGATAAACAAGCAGCTCGGTTCTAAATTAAGAGCAAAATGGCTCATTTGAACAGCTATAACTAATTCCTGTTCTAACACCGCTTTGTTTTTGTAGTATTTAAGTTTTGCATCAACATGAACTTCTCTTTAGAGTCAAATGAGACACCGTCAGGTCAATATCCCGTCAGCGTTGGAGAAATCAGGTCATCCTGTATGAGCTCAGCTCTATAGAACCCCCCCCCCCCCCCCCCATTATAAATGCATCAAAGCCGTAATGAGGAGCCGAGATCAATGAGTCTGTGTTACAGATGCAAATGTAAGATGAAGTCATCGATCAGAGTGATGGGGTCACCTGCAGACGTCTCAGCGCATGAAGCTGATCACGGTGATCTCAGAGCTCTGCTGACGGTTCTGTGGAGCTTCCAGGAACCTGCAGCCTGTTTAGATCCATGTTGGGTCAGAAAAACAAAGACAACCATATTTTGCTTCTTTAATGCAAACTAAAAAGACTAAAACTGTGGAGCATGAGTGAGTTTATCCTGGATTAAACAATTTTAAACTAGACTCCTCAGTGAAAGATTGATCAGAAGAAAATGTAATTTTATTTTATTTAATTCAACCACAAATTGCAAATTACAGTTGAAAATGACAAAGTTTTGCTTCACAGCAAATTTAATAAAACTCCAAATACAAAGTTTTCTCTAACGGCAAAATTTATTTAATCTAATGTGAAGTTGGATTACTTGGAAATTCTTCATTTTCCTGCTTTTAGCCTCTTTATGCTTAACTCCCTTTGGCTGCAACCAAACTCACAGCACCATACAACCACCCCCATGCCTAACAGTTAGTTCAATGTTAGGTTTGCATGCAGATCAATTTAGGACAATGAACGCAACTCAGATAATTATCATTTTCCTAAAATGAAATTTATGTTGCTGTTAGGGATTCATCATGGTTGCAGTCTCCAGCCTGACCACTTGATGGCAGTATTTTTCACACAGTGACCCTTTAAAACAGAAGTTTACAATCAGTTTGCTTGACCTCACATTCGATAAATAAATAAAAGAATATTGTGCTGCTGTGGAAATGTTTTTTTATATATATTTTTTATTCTTTTCTTTACGTTTCTGCTTGTATTTTAATGAGGCAGTGTCTAAATCTGTCTTCCTCATTATCCTCCACCAGCACCCACAAAAATAGATCCTCCGCCGCCGCTAGCTGCAGGCAGGCGCCTGAAAAGACACTTGAATGGTGCAAAAATCATTGATGTGCTTCTAAAGCCCTGAAAGCCCATAATGTCACCAGGAGAGTGTCCACAGTGAGATAAGCGACGTCTGCGCGTTCTTTAACGACGGGTTAAAGGATGCTTTGAATTTTCATTTCTCTCTGTAATGATAAAACTGAAAAAAGAGCAGAGGTGCAGAGATGTTCTGACTTGATTTGGCCGAGCGCTGAGAGCCGAGCTCCACGTCTGTCAGTCACTTTCACAGCAGCCGTCATGTTTTGCTGTTTTAGACGCCGCTGCCTCCTTATCTGCGTGTCTCAGTGCCTGCGTCCTGAAAAGAAGCTCTGGATGAGCTTCAGGTTTTTGGGCCCGGAGATGAAAACGAACCCGCAGAGAGCAGAAAGTGAAACAGGAAACAGGAACAGGTGGCAGTAAGCTGATTATTCAGCCGGCAGCCAGGAGGAAGCTCGCATGGCAGAGATGCTGCTGACCAGTCAGAGCAATCTGACAAATTCAGCCTGAAATCTGCAGCTCCAGTTACAGCAGACAGTCACAACAAGTCAGAATAATCCAGCGGGAGCAGACAGGCAGCTGCTGGAGTCAGAGCGACGTTCGGATCAGCTCAGGTTTGGGTTTGAGGTTCTGGCAGTGGGTCCACCCTGCCGCCGGCTCTCTGTGTAATCCTGTTAGCCGGCCGAGCGTGTCGCATTCAAAGAGCTGCATAGCGGCGCCGCCTGCTCACTAATAATCCACCGTAACCGGGACACTGATGTGAGCTCAGAGAGGAAGTGGAAACCCAGAGAGCCTAATGAGATAAAAAGCATCCTGAGCTTTCAGAACCCAGAGACCAGTTCATGTTTATTCATCAGCGCCACCTCAGGGAACACAAGCATGTCTGAGGAGGTCATGAGAGGGCCTGGTCTCTACCAGGACCCAGAAATACTTCAGCCTGACCACGAGGTTAGAAAACCCAGCAGATCCCAAACCGCCATCAGTTACAGGATGAAGTCCAAATGGACCAAACTCTGGGTGAAGAGCCTATGAAGGAACACCTTGTAGGAACCTGAGGATATATTTTGGCCCATTCTTCTTCCCAGCATCCCCTGAGGTTAATTGAGGTTAGCAGACGTCTGTTTCTGCTCAGCTCTCTGAAGGTTCTACCACAAAAACACCAAACAGGTCATCATACCTCCACCGCCGTGCATAACAGCTGGGTTTCATTTCTCTGAGCTTTCTGCTCTGACCTTCAGCTGAACCTGCTAGTCGTCCACTCCTGGGAAGGTCGGACGCCGCTGAGATGTTCTCCTCCTGGAATCATCTTCTCTGCAGGACGATGGACTTCAGGTGGTTTTAGGAACATCTGGACCAAACAGCTTGTTTGCTGGGATGGAGTCAGACTGAGAGTAGGGCTGGGCGATATGGATTAAAAAATAAATCTCCGATTTTATCATACCAAATCCGATTAATCAATTTTTTTTCCTCCTTTTTGTTTCATAAAAAGAAATTTAAAAAAATATTTTAAAACCTTGCTTTTTATGTCAAGCATTTCATCAGGGAGTTGACCTGAATTCAAAGTGCAACTAAAAACAAGATGGCAGCCGTGCCATTATAAACAATGAAAATATAACAAAACATTTGCTGCTAGTGGTATTACACATTGAGCTAAGAACAGGCTTCACTGCACTGTGAACTTCAAACTAAGTTAAAAAAAAGTAAATAAGTAAATGAAGTACCTCGTATTATGGTAAAAAAAAGTTTCTACTTACCAATATTTTGACAATATATTTTGCCTAAACATATATTCAGCATCACCTGCTGTTCTCTTCATGGAAACCCAGTGAGTGTATTGGCAAAATAAAATCCAGATTTTCCAAAAATGAAATCTTAAAGAATTGTAAATTCGAATGAATCGATTAAATCGATTTATCGCCCAGCCATAACTGAGAGTCACAAACACCACAGCATGGTTCTCCATGGTTCTCCAGGGTCAACAATGAACCATGATGAGACGGAAACAAGCAGCTCATGATGAAACAGAACCAGGATTCTGGCCCCTCCACATCCAGAACTTTCTGTTCCTGCTGCTGGAGAAGCTACCAGACCTCCAGAGAGCTCTAGAATAAATTTATTAATTGATATTCCATTCATAAGGAAGTTAGCTCAGGATAAAGTCTCATGGTAACGCGGTTAAACACTGTGTGGCGTTATGTGAATCAAACAGCTTGACATCCCAGCATATATTGAGCAGGAATCACCTTTTCCTCTTCTTCTTCTCTCCTGTCAGAGTTCTCCTTCAGGCCAGGGTTCTGTCACCACGCAGAACCAGGATCTCCCAGTGAAACCAGTGGGCCACAGCATCGCCACCCAGACCAGCCAGGCTCCGTCTGGTGCAGTCGGCTTCTTCATCAGGTCAGTGAACGCATCTCCGCCTTAGCTGAGCTCAACTCTGCTAAAGAACCCGGTTCAGCCTGGTTCTGTAGGTTCTTAGTGTGAAATATTAGACGAACCTGGAGATTGCTGGAGCTGCTGAAAGAGAACAGACGATTTGTAGAAATGGTGGAGGTCAGAGAGGTGACACCCTGAGATATGGATAAAAACGGGTCAGCCTGCTCACTTCATGAATCTGGTGATACATTCTCCACTAACGTCATGTGAGGAACACTTTTGCCATAGATGTACACTCCTTTGCATGGAAGTGAACATTCTCAGGTCCAGTGTTGTATAGTAACGAAGTAAAAATACTTCACTACTGTACTTAAGTATATTTTGGAGTACTTTATACTTTTCTCGAGTATAACATTTTTTGATAACTTTTACTTTTACTTCACTATATTTCTGAACTTAATTGCATACTTTTACTCCGATACATTTTCAATGTTTGGTTTAGTTACTCGTTACAAAAAGAGAGAGAAAGAAACAAGTATTTTGACCCCACCTACTGATTGACTGCAACAAAGTCAGGACTTGCCTGGGTTTGTTTATCACCACCAACAGGAGAGGAAGCTGGTTCAGTGGTAAATCAGGTTAAATTAACCTTGTGTTATAGGTAAAGCATCTAATAGCAGAGAGTCCTAATTTTCTTAACTAAATGATAACCTGCAGGTGTATCAATTAGCAGGTTTACCACTTCCTGTAGGTTAACTAAGTCTGGTTTATCACTTAATCATGTTCTTAGTATACTCCCCCTGGTCTAAATTTTGCCTGCATTTGGTTGTGTATAATTTTAAAGCTCATAGCACTGACCTTAGTTGAAGAAGGAAAACTGAAAGCTTAGAAAAAGGTTGTATTTTCTGTCTAAACTTGGTCTAAATTTCTCCTGCACTTGGTTGTTTATATTATTTTAAGTGAATTTGACTTTCAAAGTTTAACAAAATATAAAGAATGTCATTCTAACTGAATTTGCCTTGTTTTACCTTTTACTTATACTTTTTATTACATTACTTGAGTACATCTATTTTTACAGTAATTTTCATACTTAAGTAGAAGACATTTCAGATACTTTAAGACTTTTACTCAGGTAACATTTCAGTCAGTTACTTGGACTTTTACCAAAGTCATATTTTATAGAGGTACTTATACTTTTACTTGACTCCAAGATTTCAGTACTTTATACAACACTGCTCAGGTCTATAAAATGCTGATGTTACCTTTGTTTGGGGCTCTTCCTCATTTTTGCTTTTTCCTGCATCGTGATCAATCAGAGCCCAGTTTGAGCTGCAGCGTTTCTCTGGTTTAAATGTGTTAAAGTTTCTGTTTTAAGAGTCATTTCTAACTAAAGAAGTCACAAAATAAATGAAGACCGCTCCTCTGGGGTCAAAAGATCAGGAAGACCTCTGATATGGGGCGGTAACTATTTACATTAGTTTCCCAGAGAATCCCAGGATGTTTGGAGGTTCTGTAGAAGCCTGGTAATCTATCGGCCGTTTCATTTAGGTATGTGGAACCAGAGAAACATGCAGAACATGCAGAACCCGGGCCTTTAAGGCCAGACTTTGGACCACACAGCTTTAGATCGTCGTTCAGCTGAAGAGATTCCTGTCCGCTGCTGCTTCCTGCAGCTGCAGATTAGACGTCATTCCTTATAAATCTGGGTGTTCTCTGGCGCTGACCAAAACAAAGCAACGTTTCCTTAATTAGGAAATTATGCAATGAATATTCACCTCTCAGGTTTCTTGTGAAAAAATGATTTTAAGCTTCATTTTATTTGGATTTGACAGAACTTGACTGGAACGGTGCTGCTCTGAGATGATAAAGGTCTTTCTGCTGTGAGAAAAAAAAAACAGGATTTCTTTGCGTTGCTCAGTGAATCATATGAAGTCCTTGAGGCAGGAGAAGTTTTCCAGTATTTTAATCCGTCCTTCCTGATTCAGATTCAGCTGAGAAGACTCGGTTCAGAAGTCAAAGCCTCGCTCGCCTCTCTGTGTGCAGAATCTAATTGGCAGATTTACTATTTTTATCCTGTGTGACTGGTTGGAGCTGTCAGGGAGCGGGTCTGCAGGGTTCAGGGGGGTTCTGCTCCATCTGTCTGATTATGTGCTCGCTGGTGCTGCATACCTGATGCAGGTGAGTGTGTGTTTGTGTCACGGTTCCTGTTGTCACAGCCTGACAAACAAGTGGACCTTTTCTGCCCAGCGGTGAAACACAATGAACGGGTCACATCCGGCGTGCTGTCGGCTCCGTGAGGAGCTGGCTGACATCTCACGCTGCTGCAGCTGAGCTGGAAAACTGTGGGAAAGCTTTTCTCCCACAAACAGGAGTTAAAGTCTGGAAATAAACATAAAAAAAAGTGTTGCAGAACAAAGAATCTAGATCTAGAGACGAGTTCAGGACCTAAACGTTGATTCTAGTGGAGACTACTGTTGCGCCGATGCCATTTTTTGGCCCCGATACCATCTGTTTGAAATTGATGTGTGTATATATGAAGAACTGCATTCTACTTAGGGTAGTAGAACTTTTTATTACCTGCCTACCTGGAATGGGAGATAGTTTAATAAACTTTTGGCTCTCAAAGGCCAAAATAGTGCAACATTTGTGAAATTACAACATGTATAATAGTAGTGCAACAGTAAGACAGTAAAATTACATTAATAATTGAATAATATCTTTTAAAACCTGAGTTTTGGCTCTCAAATGCCAAAATAGTGCAACTTTCATGAACTTATATAACATGTATAAAACTAGTCAGGAGAGAGAAGGCTGCGTTCAAATGATATACAAACATCAAGATGGTGTCTGTGCCTATTTGTTGGTACTCGCCGATACCGATATAACCATTTTAGTGCTGGATCGGGACCCCGTCCCATACTGGTATCGCTATCGTTGCAACACTGGTGCAGACCCAGGCTGAACGTTTGGTGCAGTAAAGGCAACACGATCAACAGCAAACCCAACATGATGCAACTGCAGCATCAGGGAGAAAAGCACAGAGGATAACTGGAAATGTAAAAAGAGAGGATGAGGAACCGATGCAATGACCAGGATCAGGATATTAGGACATCACCAAGCTTAACGCTTAGGAACCCTGACTATTAGACTGCTACTTCTCCCTCTTCCTCCAACCAAACAATTTGAACCAGCCGTGCAAAGTTGCACGAATCTGTGCCTGATGACAATATTATAACAAATAACTAAGGGCTGGGGGGGGGGGGCGTCACGATGATGTGCGTGCCACTGCATCTCCACAACTTTGCTTGACTCAGGTAAAGACTTTGAGGCTTCAGGTCATTCTTGCTGTGTCGGTGTTTTCTCTGGTGGATCTTGCTGAATTGTGCAGGTCGCTGCCAGAGTTCATGCTGCAGTCAACCAGCTGAACCACTGCAGACCGTTTCTGGACCTGTTCTTCAACATCTGGGTCCTGCTGGCACTGTTGGTGTCACCTTCAATGATCTGACCGAGACACATCAACAGATCACCTGCAAGAAAACGTTCAGTCAAAGTTTCTGCTGCAAAGTTATTTAAAATCTCTGAGTCATGCAGGTGTTTAGTATCTAAATGTTTTTTTCTTTAAAACCAAAGCAAATGTGCTGACTTCTTCTCAAAGAATCAGCAAATTTAGAATTACAATGGCAACAATAGCTGCATGGAGCTGCAATGTTTGCATCATAATACTTTGAAAAAGATTTCAAGATTAAATTTATTGTTAAAGTTCAGTCAGGTTTTTATGTTTTCTTATGCATTTATTTTTCAGGGTTCGAATAATTTATTTCACAGTTTGATATAGTATGCTGAAATATCATTAAAACCAATAGTTCAGTCTCAATAGTAATGTTTACTGCAAGCATGAACAAAAATCTAACAGGAGGCTGTTTCCCTTGAGCTTCTGAATAAAACCCACAGGTTTGTGTTGCTGCGGTGAAAATGTAAAAATCAAACATTTTTCTCTGTAATGTAAACTAGATGAGCTTCAATAAGCAGAGAGAGGCTCAGGATTGTTTGGGCATTTTCCTGCAGCTGCAGCTCTGACAGCTGAGCCTCCATAAAGGCCCTTCAGACGATGCTCCTGGTTTGCATTAACCTGCAGACTTCCCAGCATGCATCTGTCAGAGTATTCCTCCGGCTGAAGGGGAGTCACTACGCTTTCATCTGCAGATCTTTGAAGGCTCGATTAGCCTGCAGCTCCCTGCAGAGCCGACACGCTGCTTTCACGCCGCTACCCTCCTGGTTCTCTGTGCTGTTCAGAGACAGAAAGGCTTTCTGCTGCACCGCCGTCACACGTCTTCACTCGCTTCACAACTATGAAAACGAGTCACATTAGACTTTATTTCTCAAAGCAACGCCTCCACAACACAGATTAGTTTGCAGAATGATCATAAACAGAAGTGACTTTTAGATTAAATCTAAGCTGACTTTTCTTTTTTCTGCAGCCCAATGACTTTTGGGAGAGCTTGTAGAAACTTTTCATGACGTGTGGAAAATACATTTATGTGTCTGTAAAAACAGGACGATCCCTAAGCGTGGAGCATGCAGGGAGAGGATTCCTCGTAGCATTCCTCTCTAGATGGTCCAGAGTTAACTTGACCTCATCTCACAGGTTCTGAGCTCTGAACACGGAGATGTTCACAGAGGAAGGCAGATTGTGTTTGATGAGCCATTTCTGATGGGTTGACAGATTTGTATGTGAGCAGAAACAGGGAGCCAATCAGGAACCAGAGGAGTAACATGGTCATCATTTTTAGTGTTTCTTTGAAATCTGGCGCCACCGGTTTGAATCAACCAGAGCTTTTAGATATTGTTTGTTTGATAAACCAGGAAGGAGGACGTTACAATGGTCCCGCCTGGAGGGTATGAAGGCATGGCCGAGTTTTCAGAGTCAGGGAGGATGAGGGGTGATGGAGGCTTGCAATATTTTTCAGGTAGAAGAATAACGTCCTGCAGAGGTGTTTACGGTCCTTAGAGCAACTCTTGGTGCTGGTGGTGTGGGCCGGTACCAGTCAGGAAATGGAATCAGCAGAAGGAGGCATGAAGGGCTCTGAACCTCCTGGCAGGCAGCGGTTCTGTCTCTGGCTCGCTGAATAAAATGCAAACTTTACTTTGGTCTGAAAAGAGGACTCTAGACCACTGAGCGATAGTCCAGGTGTTTTTACCTGAGCCCAGGTAAGATGGTTCTGACATCGTCTCTTTTTCCCTGCTGCCATCAGACTGTTAAACTGCTGAAGCTAAAACTGGACTCTGTATCACATGTGTCCTGCATTGTTTACATCTAAATTGCTGTACTGTGAAATCACTGTGTACTTTATCCTGGAACTATCCTGCAAAGTTACTTTATTTTCCTGCTAAGTTACTTTATTCTGGAATCCACTGCAATTCACTGAAATTCTAAGCTGTAGGCAAATGAAATTTCGTTCTGTACGCACTCTGTGCATACAAAATGACAATAAAGTTTGCCTAAGTCTAAGTCTAAGTGGTTCAGAAGTAGCTTGACATGAAGAAAGTTACAGCTGATGTCCTGAATGAGCATTTCCTTACTCTTTGTCTTGGTAATTAGTAGTCATGGTAACGGTGTGGTCTACATAAAGGATGATTTATTCATTAATTAAACTATCTGAAAATCTCAGGTAAACACTTCTCGGCATTAAACAAGAACCTTCTGAGTTCTGGTAAAACACAGACACCTCTCTGCAGGTTTTGCTGGAAATTACAGCAACTCTCTTTAATTAAGTCAATGAATGTAGTGAAAAGTAGAAAAATATAAAACCATTGACCATTAAACAGTCCACCGGTCGCTCACCAGTCAGTTCTGGTCGGCTCGGTTCGTTTGATAAAAACCTGACAGTTTGGTTCTGTGGTCCATTCAGGGAGATATCGGGGTGAAATTAAAGTTGCATCATATAATCAGAATCTTTTATTAACATTGTGCAAGAATGCACAACAAAATTTAAAAAATAGCAACTCTCGAAAGCAGGGAAAATAAATAAGTAAATCAATAAAAATAAGAATGAAAAATAAATATGTCAATGATTAGTAGAATTCAAACAAAATAAAACCCAGGATGTTAAGAAAATGATGATCAGTCAGTTATGTAAAGACGGTCTGAAATTAGCCAATCAGAAGCCTGCTTCCTCTGTGACATCATCGATCTTGCTTAACTAAAAGCTGCTGAGAGTTGCTTTGTTTAATAAACGTATTTTAAACATATCAACATTTTACTGAATAAAAACGGTTTCATATTTAGACATTATGAACATCCAGCGTTAAAGCAAGAAATGTTTCATTATGAATTATTATAATTAAAGGAAAGGAAGAGTTTAACCTTCATGATTCTCATGTTTCTCTAATAGGGAAGTACAGACCTATTTTTTCCTACCTCAGAGTTTATTTCCAGTTTCTGCAGAAATATCAGAGAAGGGATGAAAACAGGAGAGTAGAAAGAAGCTTGAACCAGATAAACAGAAAGGTTGAAGGACACGATGTCTTCTGCTCTGTGACTCTCAGGTGAAGATCTAAACGATCCTCCTCCAGGTAGAAAGCCGGCCTGGCGTCCGCGGGGCTTTCAGCAGGTAAAGGTGTGTCTCTCTGCAGGATGACCTCCTTATGGAGGCTTTGAGGCAGACGCTGTGGATGTGGGTCACGTTGTTCTCCTCGAGCCGTCTGATGACCCACTGCCTCTGCTGGGAGGCGTTCCTCATCCGGGTTCAAGGATTCCCAGATGAGCTCCAACGACTCTTCTGCTCCACTTTAAAGCATTTTAATCAGGTTTATCACAATGTTGTCTGTCCTTAAAAAGGGACCTGAACGTTTTATCATCTCCTTTTTAGAGGTTTTAACTTGAGACTTTCTGTCTTAATTCTGAGGATGATTTCAGAGCATTTTTCCACGTTCTGCTCTTCCATCAATGTGTCTTTTGTTTTATTTGTTCTGTCGTTCCCTCTCTTTAGTCCCACATCCTGCTGTGGTCCATTAATTAACTCACCTGTTCCCCATTGGGTGATCACCCTCACCACTAGACTTCTGGTGTTCTCTTCCTGTTAGGTCACACATGACTTCCACCTGTGTGTTATTTTGGAGTTAGCTTTAAGTTTGGGCTGGGATTTCTACCCGTAAAGTTTGGATTTGCTTTTACTTCTGGTGTCTTAAGCCTGAATCTGGGTCTCCTGGATCTGGTTTATTAAGCTTTTCGCCTCAGCGGTGTTGGCTGCTCTTGGTTTTTGTCACAAAGACAAAATGTGGATCTCTGCTGTGGTTTCTGCTTCCAAGCTAGCGACAACAGATCCTGCCAGTTGGAAGGTGGAGCCTCCATAGATCAGAGATGTTTCTCCTCAGAAGTTTGATTGGACTGAGATCTGCTGGATTTGGTAGCAGGTCAACACCGCATGTTGCCGTTATGTCACTAATTAATGGTAAATGGCTGGTACTTGTATAACGCTTTATCACCAACAACCGATCAGTCATTCACACCCTGACGGTGGTGAGCTATGTTAGTAGCCATTTCCCATTTAAGGCTGTTTCCATGACCTTGGTCCCAGAAGAACATGGTCCAAACCGTTACGCTGTCCTCTGCAGGTAGAGACGCTCACAGAGATGATAACTGGACGAGGAAACTCGTTGTTCTGGAGTCTGGTTCTGATCGTAGGAGCTGAGCAGGTCTCCATGAAACAGTCTGCTGATACAAAACAAGCCGGGATGAAGTTTTTTTCCAGAGCCAACAGGAAGTAGTTTATTGCACTGCAGCTCTAACTGGATCAGAACCGTTTGAATCAACCTTGGCTGTCCATGAAACCCATGACCCGTTATGTGGTTTCCCTCCTTTGGCTGAACCACAAGAACTTCAGTTCAGCTCCACCACAATCTGACCTTTGGTAAATGTCGTCTGTTGTCCCTTCATTGGTTCTGATCATTTCAACACTGTGATCATTTCCTGCCTTACCGGGTTGGACCAGAACCGTCACCGTCTGCCACAGAGAGGTTCATTCTGAGAACGCGTCAGTTTGTTCCTGCCGGGGGGGAAATATGTTCCCACCTACAGTTTGAAATCATTTTCTATAATTTATTCACATTCTGCAGTGAGAAAATGTGTTTATACGACTCCATTAGAAACTCAGTCAGTTAAAGTTACTTTGGATGGATTGGGGGTCATAATTTCATAAAATATAACATAAGGTCTACAAAAAAATAAAATCTAAATAAATGTATGTGAGAGGTGAGCATTTTTAGAGCTATCTTTCAATAAAAGTCATGAAAACACTTGACTATAAAGAAAAAAAAACTTATATACCACAGTTTAAATACATCGGTACAGAATCATGTGTTTATAGGTAAGAAATAGAAGAAAGAAGATAAATGGGAGTAGATGTTCACCTGGCAGGCTGAGGGTACTTCCTGCCTCCAGAAGCTGCTTGGTTATTTTTAAAGTCGTCTGCAGCTCTGATTGTGTTTCACTGTAATCTGACCGTGCCGATTTCCAGCCTGTTGTTCAGCAGAGATCTACAGGTCACATTTAGCAAAACCCGAAGCAGCAGCTCTTTCTCCTCAGAACCGTGTAGGGAGATCTCTCTGCTGCCCAGGATGTCGATAGAAAAGCTCGGGCCAAACGCCAGAAATCCACTTTGGGAAACTGGACCCTCCTCAGCGGACATCTACTTTTATTACACCATTTATTTTTGCTACTTTTTGGCTGTTGATAAAAAAAAGTTTTATATCTGGGTGGTGAAAAAGCAAAAGTGAGACTGAGATTTTACTTCCTCAGACTCAGAACCAGGTGGCAGAAACTGACTCATTAGGCAGCTGTTTGGTTTGCAGCTAAAAATGTACAAACAGTTCATTAGAAATATGCGATTGCAGTGTGATAGCAGGGCGGACTGACATCTGCAAACAGCAGAAACACTGATTAACACAGCCGCTGAGTCAAAAGCACAGCGTGAGGAAGAATATTTCAGGCCTGGTGCCAACAGACGCCTGCAAGTCAATCAACAGGGAACGACCACATTAGCATAGCGACGAGAAAACATGAGCAGAGGGGCAGCCAGAGATAACGGCTCTGCAGCTTTTCACTCCATCTGTCATAATCCTACAACCAGTGAACACGTGTAGCAGGAGGAGCAGCTGCTCAGGATCAGATGTTGATCCAGAAAAACTCTGAGACATGTTTCAGTTTCAGAATGACAGAGAAAAACAATCAGAAACCTCTGGATCTGCTTCCATTTCCTCATTTTCCTCCCTCAGCGATACAGTTATAGTCACTGATGGATGAATGGATGGATGGATGGATGGATGGATGGATGGATGGATGAATAAATGGATGGATGGACGGACGGACGGACGGACGGACGGATGGATTGATGGACGGATGGATGGATGGATGGATGGATGGATGATGGATTGATGGACGGATGGATGAATGATGGATGGATGGATGGATGGATGGATGGATGGATGGATGGATGGATGGATGGACGGATGGATGGTGGATGGATGGATGGATGGATGGATGGATGGATGGATGGTGGATGGATGGATGATGGATGGATGGATGGATGGATGGATGGATGGATGGATGGACAGATGGACGGACGGATGGATGGATGGATGGACGGATGGATGGTGGATGGATGGATGATGGATGGATGGATGGATGGATGGATGGATGGATGGATGGATGGATGGATGGATGGATGGACAGATGGACGGACGGATGGATGGATTGATGGACGGATGGATAAATGGGTGGATGGTGGATGGATCGATGGATGGATGGATGAATGAATGGATGGATGGATGGATGGACGGATGGTGGATGGACGGATGGACGGATGGATGGATGGATTGATGGACGGATGGATGGATGAATGAATGAATGGATGGATGGATGGATGGATGGATGGATCAATGGATGGATGGATGGATGGATGGATGGATGGACGGACGGACGGACGGACGGACGGACGGACGGACGGACGGACGGACGGACGGATGGATTGATGGACGGATGGATGGATGGATGGATGGATGGATGGATGGATTGATGGACGGATGGATGAATGATGGATGGATGGATGGATGGATGGATGGATGGATGGATGGATGGACGGACGGATGGATGGATGGATGGATTGATGGACGGATGGATGGATGGATGGATGGATGGATGGATGGATGGATGGATGGATGGATGGATGGATGGATGGACGGACGGATGGATGGATTGATGGACGGATGGATGAATGAATGAATGGATGGATGGATGGATGGATGGACGGATGAACGGATGGATGGATGGATTGATGGACGGATGGACGGATGGATGGATGGATGAATGAATGAATGGATGGATGGATGGATGGATGGATGGATGGATGGATGGATCAATGGATGGATGGATGGATGGATGGATGGATAAATGAATGAATGGATGGATGGATGGATGGATGGATTGATGGACGGATGGACGGATGGATGGATGGTGGATGGATGGATGATGGATGGATGGATGGATGGATGGTGGATGGATGATGGATGGATGGATGGATGGATGGTGGATGGATGGATGGATGGATGGATGGACGGATGGACGGACGGATGGATGGATTGATGGACGGATGGATAAATGGGTAGATGGTGGATGGATCAATGGATGGATGGATGGATGGATGGATGAATGAATGAATGAATGAATGAATGAATGAATGGAAGGATGAATGGACGGATGGATGGATGGATGGATGGATGGATGGATGGACGGATGGTGGATGGATGGATGGATGGTGGATGGATGGATGATGTTTCGCTCCAGGGATCTCAGAGCTGAACAGAGGGAATGAAACATGGCGGCAGCGTTTTCTCCTCCAGACGTTCTAACTCAGCTCTGCAGAACGTTAAAAACGCAGCAGAGGCCTCACTAGTCAGAACCCGTCTCAGCCTGGAGCGGCACCAGAACCAGAACCAGAACCACAAAGTTCTCCTGGTCCAGAGGTAGCAGACGAGTCCAGGCCTGAGATAAACCTGGATCAGCAACCGTCACATGATCACACGTTCTGTTAGTTTGTCTGAGCTGAGCTCTGATTGGACGCAGTGAAGACCGGTTCTGACCCGCGACAGCACCAAGGGACCCTGCAGAACCCTGCAGAACCCTGCAGGCCTCTCCTAACCCAGCTCACAGGCGTCTTTGTATTCAGAACTGACGTTTTCTGCAGTTTTTCCTGTTTGTCACGTTGGCTGAGAAATGAAACACGAGGAGGTCAGAATCTCCATTTCAATTGTTAAAAGAAGATTTTCTCTCCTGCTGCAAGTTAATTCAGATCTATTCTCAGGGTTTGCTGATTTTACAGACCCGGTTACAGACCCGGTTACAGACCCGGTTACAGACCCGGTTACAGACCCGGTTACAGACCCGATTACAGACCCGGTTACAGACCCGGTTTCCCAGTCTGGGTTTTCACGTCAGGAAGGAGACGATAGAAATCTTCAGCTGCTCAGTGACGACGATCAAAGTTTCATCAAACATGCAAATAATCAAGATGCTTCTCAGACTTCTGGGACTTCCAGGGAACTGAAGTTGTTTACATTAACTCCAAATAAGGAGTCTTCGGATATCCCAGAACCAGCACCAGAACCAGAACCAGGACCAGCCTTTCTAAGAGGAGCCTTTTGGACTTTTAAAACCTTCTTTCTCCTTTTCCCTACTAACAAACTCCTTAAAAAAATTACTCTCAGACCAGATTGATCCTTATTTTGGTCTCAGTTCTGCTGTCGGCGTGTTCTGTTTTTTTGTGATTCGGGCCTAATTAGTTTCTCTCCTGGTCTGTAATCACAACAGATGAACGATGTAGAGGTTCTGCTGCCAGATACGGTACCAGCAGCACCAGCCGCTGATTCTGTAAGTTCTTTACAGGAACTGATCCGGGCCCGGCGGCGCTGAGAGAGGAACCTTTGAGCAGCTCCGTTTCTTCTGACAGACTGCGGCTCTGTCCGTCTCCCTTTGGACCCATTAAAGAGAATTTCTCTCTGACAAATCTTTGCTGCTCTGACGCTCAGGTTCTCAGAGGGGAACCGGACCCGGTCCATCAGCGCCGGCGCCTGCAGCAGCAGGAGGCGGAGGACGGAGTCAGAGTCTGACAACTGATGTGGCAGGATAATTAGCAGAATAAAGGCTGATGGTGCCGAGCTGGAGCTGCTGACGGGTGTGACTGGATGTTCTGATGAACTGGATCAGAACCAGAGAGACTAAAGCTCTGAGTCTGTCTCCAGTTCTGCAGCGTCTCTCCTCATAGAAGCAGAGTTTGGGTCGACTCTAAAACATCATGTTTCTGTTTGCTTTCCTCTGGTTCTGGTCAAATCGGACCTCGGTTCCTTAGTGAGATCATGTTGGACCGCAGCATTGAGCAGAACCGCTGACCAGAACATTTAAATTCAGTTTTATTTTCTGCCCGACTACCTCAGGCGGATCACCTCACACCTCGTTCTGGGTATCGGTCCAAACTGACCCGGATTGGATCTGTGGATCCGGTCGGTCTGCAGAGATGATGAATTTTATTCTGGTACCGTCGACCCGCTGCTCGGATCATCCGTCACGTGAGACGTTTCACCTTCACGCCTTTTACCTGTTAGTCTGAATCTCTGCAGGACAGAACCGGAAAACTGGACTTTAGTTCTGATTGTAGCTGGAAGATTCTGGTCAGCAGAATCTGAGGAATATATTTTATTTGTGAAGATGAGTCCAGAATATTATGGCTGGAACATTTATGGTAATCTGCTCAAATATCCCTGCTTTCTATTTACTGGAAATAAATATTTTATTGTAAAATTAAATACATATTTAATTAACTTCCTTATTGATTTTTTCATTTCTATTTAAATGGGAGACTTACATTGAAATTAAAATAAAAACGGACTAAGGTTGCTTGAATGCTTACGTTTCTTTTTCTGTAAATACATTTTAATTTGGCAGATTTTAGCAGAAATGAAACAAAGAACCGCAACAAAAACAAATTGCTGGAAGGATAAATGACACAAAACAACGTGAACAGCAGAACCTTCTGGACCTTAAAGCTCAGACATGTGAAGATCTTAGTGTTTCGTCCAGCTGGTACCTTGTTGGACCTCCTGGTTTCTTTGTGGAAGAACGTTTCCCTCATTAATCAGGGTTTCTTACAGCTCTGCAGTTCTCATCAGGGTCCATCTTTCACCACAAAATCTGAAGCTGGATTCAGATCCAGATCATCCTCTACCATCTAACATAGAAAGTACTCCTGGGTCAATGTGAGCTTCTGAGCTTTCTGTGTCTCTGCTCTGTCTTCTCTAAGCCCCAGTGGGTGGAGGCAGATGAGCGTTCACACTGAGCCTGGTTCTGGTTCTGCTGGAGGTTCTCCTCCCTGTTAAAGGGGAGTTTTCCTCTCCACTGTCGCTTCATGCATGCTCAGTATGAGGGATTGCTGCAAAGCCATCAACAATGCAGACGACTGTCCACTGTGGCTCTACGCTCTTTCAGGAGGAGTGAATGCTGCTTGGAGAGACTTGATGCAACCTGCTGGGTTTCCTTAGAGAGGAAACTTTCTCACCAACCTGGAGGATCTGATGGAAGCTGACTTTGTGATATATAAATAAAATTGAATTGAAACAAATTTAAATGAATATAAATGAGCTGAACTTTGTTTCAGGAAGAAAAGTGTCAAAGCTCCTGTTCTGTTCGGACACATCATCCTAAAACACAACATCTGCAAACCTTCAGGCCTTGACGTAGCTCCACATGCAGCTGATGTTCTTCACTCCTCTTTAGATGTTTCCTCAGCCAGGGTGGGGTCAGGGTTCTTGGCGGCTCGTCTTCAGGCCTGTTTTCATCAGCCCAGCTGTTAATGATGGTTCTGGTTTGGCTCGTTTTCCTCCCGTTCACCTTCCCTCCTGCTTTTATTTATTTGGTTTAAAGGTGTTTTTCTTCTTGTCCTTCTGACTTGATGTCTTCATATCTTTGCTGGTTGAACTCCATGTTTCCCCTTTCCAACCTGAACCAGCAGCATGTTTCTCCACAATCCGACCTGTAGAGTCCTGTCCGGGCTGACAGCTCTGTGGTTTCCTGTCAGGCTGCAGCTGCAGCAGCTCATTAAGCTCTGCAGCTTCGTCCTCAACGGCTGAATCAGACCTGTGAAGGTATTTGTTTTAGAAATGCAAATTACAGAGGAAGTTCTCCTTTAATTGATCTGATGGAAACACGTTTATTTAGGGAAGCGGCTCTAAACCAACTTTTATTCATATTAACTAAATGATGGATAGATGAATGTCTGCAGGAAGCGTATTAAGAAGACCTGCTCTTTAGTTTTAGTAATCCATCGTTACTGTCGTCCAACTCAGCGAGGTTACAAAACACACACACACGCCCAGAGGGGGTGTCAGTCATCTCATGAAGTATTCATGCCGCGTGTGAAGAGTGTGTGGATGGGGTTTTCTCAGGAGGGCGGGGCTGTAAAAAGAGGGAGAGGAGGTGAGAGATGCAGACGGACAGAGAGGAGGAGGAGGAGGAGGAGGAGGAGGAGAGCCGCAGCTTCTCCTGCGTTTCCCGGCAACAACAGCAACTGGAAACAGGAATCCACCCGCTTTATTTCCACCTCTTGTTTCAGTCCTTCAACCCTCCTTTGCTGCTGCCGCTTCCCTTCATCCCTCTCTCTCCTGGAGTTAGAGGAGGAGGAGGAGGAGGAGGATGAAGGCGGGAGGGGCTGAGTGGGGCAGCATTGCGATGCAGACTGCAGGAACAGACTGAGGAGCTACAGGAGAGGAGAGGGTGAAAGAGGAAGGAGGAGGAGAATCTGGACCACAGAGAGACGAAACAGAGACTGGAATAACGGGGGAAGGATGGACACATGGAGATGAGAAGAAACGAAAGAGATAAGAGGAGAGCTGAGGTAAAAGGAGCAGCGCAGAGTTGGATGAAGAGGATGGTCGACTGAGAGGAGCAAAGAGTGACAAAAGGAGTTGGGGGAGCAGATGAAGACGTCTCTGTCAGAGGTCTGCAGGTGGAGGTGTGGTGCAGCGGTGGATGGATGGAAGATCCGCCGCGGGCTTCACGTGTGAAACTCTCCGTCCTGAAAAGTTCCCTTTGATCCGCCCGGCTGCAGGACCGGGATGAGACCGGAGGTCCTGGACGGACCGCCGGAACCTGTTGGACCGAAGGGAAACAGCTCAGAAGTTACTGAGGGATAAACCGGGAAACATTCAGACAAGTTTACGTCTTTAACTGCTGGATTTCCTAAACTCTGAGAATATTCCCAAATCTCCTCTTTAAATGGAACCAAATGATGATTCGATGGATGGGAGGAACCCGGTTCGAGCTGTTGGACCCGTCGTGAGAGGAGAAAAAGAATAAATGACATAAATAGACAACTGATGGTTTTTATTACCAGTTAGAAAGAGGAAATCTTCTGGGAAACTTTTATCACCAACTGTCCCTTCAAAGTCTCACTGATGCATTTTCTAAATCTGAATCCCTAAAATTCTGTTTTCTCCATGTTTGGGAGGAACAAACCAGCCTTAGATGCTGTTTTCAGCTGTTTCTGAGGAAGAGGACCTCACCAGACCTCCACCTGCTGTCCACCACCAAACCTGCAGCCGGATGGAGGCTCAGAATGCAGATATCAGGTGTTTGCAGCCCAATAAGTCTCTGGTTCTGGAAGGAGTACCAGAAATGAGAAAAAAAAAACAGAAATGAGAAGATTGTCTCCATGTTTGGTCTCTTTGTGCTCAGCAGCTTCTGTGGAAATGCTCTTTAAATAAATGTTCTGCAGAAATCTGGAAACCTGCAGGAATCTGACTGGAAAAACTTTAGGAATCTGTCAAACTTTCCTTGAAACAGAAAAAAATCTGGATATGAAAACCACAACAGTTACAGAATAAAGGAAATATTTCTACATCAAGTGAGGAGGACGGGGGAGCGGCTCCTCCATGGGTTTGATCTTTTATTTCTGGATCCTGGTTGCAGAGGATTTTACCTGTTTAGAGATCAGAGGTCCTGGTAAAATGTTGAGTTTGACCACAGAACAAAACCCGGAGCTCGTTTGACTTCTCCTCTTTCAGAGAAGGGATTGCCTTTCTGTCTTGGAATAAATCTGCTTTTCCATGATGAATGAACTCCAGTTTAGACGTTCAAGGCAAGGAGCTCTGAGAAGATAATGGATTGGAAGGAACTGTGAGTACATTTTCTCTATTATTTAATACAAAAACTAAGCGATTAGCTAATAAAAGGCCACACATGTAAAGGTATCAGTGGGTTTAATGCAAAAATTATGAGAAATGTGTTTTTTACTATCAGATCTAATTAGGAGGGGTTACAGGAAGGGGCAGAATTTTCTCCTTTCCACTGGAAACACATTGACTAAAGAGTTTTTTCATATTTCTGAGTGATGTTTGAATGATTTTAGGAGCTTTAAAAGCTTTAAAAACCTTCTTTTTGATGACTCAACATCAGCTACGGGTCTAACTTAATTTCTCCTGTCATGAGTTGTGCAAAAGCAAACGTCTTGAGGCCATGTTAGGTCCAGAGGATAACATTTAAAGGGATAATTCTGGGTTTTTGAGCCCAGGTGTCTCAGGCTGATCAAGATGCTTCATTTTCATCTGCCGATGGTGGGATGGACCCAGAAGGTGCCAGGGGTGGGGACTTCTTTAGCTACCGGGAACAACCTGGAGAATCAGTGCAGAGAAGGGTGTGTGGGTTTCCCTCCTGAACTTGTGACCGTCACAACAATCCTCAGAGAAAAGATGAGTTCTCCTCTAGAGAGAGAAGCAGGAAGGGTCCAGCGCTCTGGGCCATCTAGACATCTGTGGTTAAAAAGCTCAGCCTCCTCTGATTAAAGCCCACAGGTCCAGATACAGTCCAAGCAGAGATAAAGAAACGGCACACGTTTACGTTTGTGATGGTAGGACAGGACAATCTTTTTCCTCACATGCTTTCAAACAACCAGCTGGTCTGTAGAGTCTGATGGCTGTCATGAACTCTGCAGAGATGCGGCTCTTTGCTAAAGTTCTCGGCGCCCTGCAGGGCGGAACGGTTCTGTTAGTTTAAACCCTGAAATTTCTGCTCTGACTCCAGACATGAGAACTTTTAGTCCAGGTTCTCACACCTTGCAGCCTTGACCTTGGTTCTTCTCAGGAAGTCCAGGTGGTGTTAATAACGTCATTCAGCTTGTATTCATAGTTGGATCTGGCATCTCTTATCTTCCTGTTTACAACAGCCCATAGATTATTTAAGGGGTTTAGATCCAACCAGATTTCTAGTGTCACCATTGTTTAGAAAACCCAGTGGACCAGAACCAGCAGATGACGCGGCACCCCAGACCATCACTGACTGTGGAAACTTCAGGGGGATTCTGGGCCTCTCCACTTTTCCTCCAGACTCTGGGACCTTAATTTATAAATGAAAAGCAAACTTAACTTTCATCTGAAAAGACTTTGGACAACCGAGCAACTGCCTGGTTCTGTTTCCTTTTTGGTCCAAATAAGACACTGCAGATTATTTTTTTCCTTCCACTTAACTTCCCATTAACATGCTTGGACCCAGCACAGCCAGCTCGTTTAGCTTGTGTGGCTATGGCACCTTGTGGAGAGTATCAAGGGTGTAGTCTTCCTCATCAGTCGTCCATCCATCCATCCATCCATCCATCCATCCATCCATCCATCCATCCATCCATCCATCCATCCATCCATCCATCCATCCATCCATGCAGGGATGCTGTGGGCTGGTGCCTTTCTGCAGCAATCATTGGTTGAGAAGCAGGATTTACCTTTTAAAGAGACCTGGTAACCTAACAGTCATGTTTTTGCACAAGGAGAACATGCAAACTCCATGTAGATTGACCGCAGGCTGGGATTCAAACCCAAGACCTTCTTGCTGCAACTGCTCTGCAACTTGCTGCAACTGCACTTCTGTACTAATGCTCCTTTGTTAATTGGTCTGTTATTCTAATTAGAAGCCATAATCCTCGGTAGGAATGGAGATAATAAAACTTTTCTGTGATATTCTCGTGTCCGGATCAGCACCTTGGAGAGCGACACTGAAGCTCCGTCTCCTTCTCTGACCCGATTATCTGGTGTCCGATTGTTCTGGTGCTGCTCCAGACGTGTTTGTTGTTGGCTCGTTAACATTCACGCTGCGCGGCTGTTGATCCAGATAAGCTCGGTTCCGCTGAGTCATGGAGTCCGTCTGAAGCTTGTTTCTCCCGGTTAAGCCTCTTTCCTCTGAACTTTTCTCCTCTGCTTTCTTCTTCCCCTTTTCTCTCTTTTAACTTTCCCTGCTCCCGATTTTCTTTTATTTTCCTTTAGTTCTGCTTTTTTTACCCGGTAAGTGATCAACTGAAAGACTGAAACTCTGACGTCCTTAGAGATGCAGATGCTTCTCGGTGCAGAAAATTGTGTTTGGCTCAGTCGTTTCCTGGTGTAATGATATTATTCCCCGGATGATTTTTATGTCTCGTGTTAACATTTCTCGGCACATGAGATCCCAGCGATGAAGCATAAATGTCACCAGCACACAAAGCTGCGTGCTCGCCCTGCAGCTCTGCAGGTTCTGTATCCACAGCTTGCTGGCCTGCGTGAGGGAACACACACTCTGGGTGAATCCCTGCAGGCTGCTCCAGGCCGTCCTTCATGGAGGCTACGATTACATGCTCTGTTCTCTGATTGGACTCGCTGTGAATAGAGGGATGAAGAGGAGGTGTGCAGGGACACTCTTCCTCTCTAATGATCTGGGTTTCAGTCTCTGCATCTCTGTGCCTCGGCCCAGAAATCCAACACTCCTCTGTTTGTTACCTTCTGCAGCTGCAGCCTTGATTTCATCAGTTACTAAAAACAGAAACGGTTGGAAAAACGAGCAACGCATTAGTCGGTGACTTTTTTTTTTAATCGTCTAGGGCATCAAAGGAATTTCATCAGTGGGAAAACCATTTAAAACAATAAAGATTTGTTATTTATAGCCACAATCTTGGTATTGATCCAAATATTCAAATGTTGAGTCACCAGAAAAAGGATTTCTCCATCCTGCTGGGAGCTGAGGGATGGATGGATGGATGGATGGATGGATGGATGGATGGATGGATGGATGGATGGATGGATGGATGGATGGATGGATGGATGGATGGATTGATGGATGGACAGATGGATGGATGACGGACGGATGGATGATGGATGATGCACGGATGATGGATGGATGAAGGATGGATGGATGGATGGATGAACGGATGGATGGATGGATGGATGATGGATGGATCAATGAAGGATGATGGATGGATGGATGATGGATGGACGAAGGATGGATGAAGGACGGATGGATGATGGATGGATGGTGGATGGATCAATGAAGGATGATGGATGGATGGACGAAGGACGGATGGATCAATGAAGGATGATGGATGGATGATGGATGGACGAAGGATGGATCAATGAAGGATGATGGATGGATGGACGAAGGACGGATGGATCAATGAAGGATGATGGATGGATGATGGATGGATGATGGATGGATGGATGATGGATGGATGGATGATGGATGGATACCCGTTGACTGTAGCTCAGTGGGTAGAGTAGTTTCTTACAATTAGAAGTTTGTGGGTTTGATTCCAGCTTCCCCTTGTCACCTGTTGATGTGCCCCTGGGCAAGGCACCTAACCCTGAGTGTCCTGCTGGTCTGGGTGTCAGTGTGTGATCGGCAGTGAATGTTCTGCATGAGTAGAACCGTATAAATTCAGTCCGTTTAGTTCCTGCTTCCTGCAGATTTGGATCAGTTTTCACCAGAATCAGAACCTTTCGGTACCAGAACCGCTGAACTCTGGAGGAACTGATGGGTCCCATCGTCTCTGCTGCTGTTTCCTTCCTCAGGGCCGCTCAGAAGCTCAGTTTGTCCCGGCGGAAGAAATCCCAGCCCGGTCCCTCCTCTCCGCCGGCTGAGGCCCCGGGGCCGCCGCTGCTCTACACCGGAGGCTTCAGCGGGGCCCTGCAGCTGTCATCGCCCGCCATCCCACCATGCCTCCTGCGGGCCGGGTCAAAGGTGAAGGACACGCCCGGCATGGGAAAGGTAGGATGCTGCTGGCTGTTCTGTCTCTGATGGAGGCTGAGGATGTTAAAGCTGCCAAGATGTTATCAGGCTCCTCTCCTGTGGAACCAACTCCCAGTTTTGGTCCGTGAGGCAGACACCCCGTCTACTTTTAAGACTAATCTTAAAACTTTCCTTTTTGACAAAGCTTCTAGTCAGAGTGGCTCATGTTACCCTGAGCTACCTCTATAGTTATGCTGCTATAGGCTTAGGCTGCTGGAGGACATCAGGGTCTAATTCTCTCACTCTGCTGAGTTCTCCTACTGCTCTCCAATCTGCATTGTTTGTTGTTATTTCAGCTTTTAACTTTTTGTTCTCTGTCATTTTTCTCTCCATAGAAGGTACACCTGGTCTGGCGTTCTGTTAGCTGTGACATCATCAGGGGAGGCAGATCATCCTCTATTACCATCTAACATAGAAAGTACTCCTGGGTCAATGTGAGCTTCTGTGCTTTCTGTGTCTCTGCTCTGTCTTCTCTAACATAGAAAGTACTCCTGGGTCAACGTGAGCTTCTGTGCTTTCTGTGTCTCTGCTCTGTCTTCTCTAACATAGAAAGTACTCCTGGGTCAACGTGAGCTTCTGTGCTTTCTGTGTCTCTGCTCTGTCTTCTCTACCATAGAAAGTACTCCTGGGTCAATGTGAGCTTCTGAGCTTTCTGTTTCTCTGCTCTGTCTTCTCTAATCCCAGTGGGTGGAGGCAGATGAGCGTTCACACTGAGCCTGGTTCTGGTTCTGCTGGAGGTTCTCCTCCCTGTTAAAGGGGAGTTTTCCTCTCCACTGTCGCTTCATGCATGCTCAGTATGAGGGATTGCTGCAAAGCCATCAACAATGCAGACGACTGTCCACTGTGGCTCTACGCTCTTTCAGGAGGAGTGAATGCTGCTTGGAGAGACTTGATGCAACCTGCTGGGTTTCCTTAGAGAGGAAACTTTCTCACCAACCTGGAGGATCTGATGGAAGCTGACTTTGGAAAGAACCTTGAGATGATGTGATGTTAATTGGTGCTGTATAAATAAAATTTCATTGAATTGAATTGGATTTAATAGATGTGAGCTCAGCTACATTCCAGCTGTTTCCCGGCACCGTTTGCTGCATGGCTGCAGGTCAGACGTCTGTGTGGACTGCCCAGCTTCAGTCTGATCCAGTTTGGAGTGAATAACGAGCAGCAGAGCAAATCACACCTTAACCTGCTTCCTCCTAATTAACGAAGCCACAGTTTGTCCCTCACAGCTCTGCAGACATCTTCAGGGTTTTTCCTTCTCTGCTCAGCCTCCAATCTGCCGTTCAGCTATGATCCAAAATCAATATCTGTGAAATTACCCCAGTCTCAGTTTTCTGCAGGTGAAACTGGACTAACAGGCGGTTTTAGAGCTGACTGAGAGCCCCCTGCTGCTGCAGCAGAGAGGGAGGCTCCCCCCCCTCCCCCTCCTCCTCCCAGACTCGTTTATTGGAGCTCGTTGGTCATAAAGTGTGGAGCAGTTTGTATTTACAGCAGATAAAACGTCCCCCTGTGACCCGCTCATAAACCTGCTGATGGACTGAGCTGGAAGCTCGGCTCGCTGCTGCATTACTCTGCAGCCGCAGGAGGAGGAACCGGGTTTATGAGGAGCTCGTTATGACAGAACCAGCTCGTTATGACAGAACCAGCTCGTTATGACAGAACCAGCTCGTTATGACAGAACCAGCTCGTTATGAGACAACAAGCTCGTTATGACAGAACCAGCTCGTTAGAGACAACGAGCTCGTTACTTCCTGAATGTTTCCCATAAAACAGGCGACAGCAACAAAATCCATTTTTCTGCTCCTCAGCTGTTTAGAGATCAGCTGACTGCACCGAACAGTCCTCTCTCCCTACCTACCCTATTTCCTTCCTTCCTTCCTTCCCTCTCTCCCTCCTTCCTTCCTTCTTTCCTTGCCTCCCTCCCTCCCTTCCTTTTGCTCTACCTCCTTTATTTCCTCACTTCCTTCCTTCATCTCTTTCTTCCACTTTCCATCTGTTCCTTTCTTCTTTCCATCCTCCCTTGATTCCTTCCCTCCTTCCTTCCTTCCTTCCTTCTCTGCTCTTTCCTTTCAGTCTTCTCTTCCACCCTTCTCTCTTTCCTCACTGTTTTCATTCCTTTAACTGATCTTGTAATATTAGACGTAACTTCCTAATCAAACCACTAATAAAGTCTTTTTCTCTGATCATTTAGGCAGATATCCAGAAGGATTAATGATGTAACACGTCTACCAGCTGCTCCTGATGAACTTTGACCTCCCTCTCCTCTCTCGTTAACGTCCACATCTCTCTTCTTCTCTCTGAAACAACCATCCTTAACGAGTTCCACTAATTAAAACATCCTCCTTTTGCGCCGCAGAGTGACGGCGGCTGTCGGTGGCGTCCGCCTCAGTCCCCCTGTAGTTACCGTGGTAACAGCAGCATCCTCTGAATCAAGGCCGTCTGCATCGAGGACGTGTCTGACATGAAAACGGCGAGGCGGATAAAACGGATCAGAAGCAGCAGCTCCGGGTTGCTGGTTTCACTTTCCTTTGTTTTGACCCTCTGACTGGTTTTTGCTCAGAGATCAGCTGCTTCCTGTCCGCTGTCTGACTGACAGGCCAACGATTCGCTCCGCCGGCTCGCAGCGACTCGTTTAAAAAAAATCCATGTGTCTCAGATGGTTTTTAGTTTCAGCTTGACCCGCCGACCCCTGACTCAGCAGCTGCATGAAGAAAGGCCAATAAAAGCAGCCGGGAAGTCACAACCTGACTGCTGCAGTCAGCCGGCGGCTTTCCTGGATGAATACAACGTTTTACCATTCCTCAAACGTTTATCCTTCTAACTTTATATCTCCTTCATGCAAAACAAAAAAAAAACATTTTGAAGCAGTTAAAATCAAACTAATAAACTGTAAAGTCAGAGAAAAACACTTCAAATATTGTCCAGAACGCCTTCAGATCATTAATGAGCTCCTCTGACGCGGCTACGGGCGGATCCTCTCATGGTGGAGGTTAGATGGTCACCTACCGTCACCCAGAGACCAAATGTTGCCTCGTTTTAGCTTCGCCTTCCACGGACAATCTAGATATGGTTTAGATTTCTTTTAAATAAATATGGATTGATTATAATTTGACTGCTTATAAAACAGGGAGAACTCTGGCGCTATCATTTTCATAACCTCCCCTTGGATTGGTTCTTCTCTCTGGACCATGCGGACCTCTCTCATGTGGACTTCCTGTCTGTCCTCAGGTTCGGGTGATGGTGCGAATCTGCTCGGCCCACAGCAGCGACTCCTCCGAGTCCATGTCCTTCCTGAAGGTGGACGGCAGGAAAAAGCAGCTCACGCTGATCGAGACGTCCAACGGCGGGAACTCAGCGTCCTCCCAGAGACGCTCCTCTGCCTCCGCTCCAAAGACCTTCACCTTTGATGCCGTCTTCACGCAGGACGCCTCACAGGTGAGACGACTTCCTAAAACCTCTGCAATGTCCTCTTTACCCTCAGGCTCCTCAGCTGGAGCTGACCTGGTCTGGATGTTTGGGTTATGAACAGTAAACCAGAAAACTTGTAGCTCCTCTCAGAGTCTGAACCGAAAACAGGAAGTGCAAATATAAATTCAGGGCACACTGCCGGAGTTTGAGCTCTTCATCAGCGAGGCGCCTCCGCTACGGCAGGCTGTTTATCCCCAGAGAGAGACGACAGCAGAAGAGGCAGATAGATCAGCGGCTCAGACGGATGGTGTCTGATGTGAAGCTGCTGTCAGGAAGCTCCCGCATTCATCATCGTATCGTTCATGCTGTCGCACTTCCTGACTTTTTAACCTTTCCTCCTTGTTACACATCTTAACACCCAACAACAGCATGTTTTTTTTATATTACACAGCCATAAAACAGCCATAAAACAGACATAAAACAGACATAAACTGTAATCAGGAGGGTTAAATCAGCCACCTGTGACCTCAGCTGAACATGCAGCGTGACAAACAGAATCAAGCAGAACAATCTGAACCCAAAACCACCTCAGAAAACAAAAAAAAGCTGTTTATCTGTATATTAACATCCACAGACTCTGCATCTGGTTCATATTTCAGATGTGTTTCATGTCTTATGCAGTAAATCATGTTTTTGGCACGTCAGCAAATAATACTAAAGACTCCATGTGCTTTGAGGCTTTAAACATCAACCGTCAGGATAACATCATCTAAAGGTTTAAAAGAGCATCGTAAAAATATTAAACTTCTCCCATTTAACTAGTCGCACCATCCTTAACTAGCACTACTTTCCTATTCAGTCCAGCCAGGTTCAGATGAACTAGTTCCTGTTCGTAGTTCACTGCAGAACCATTTTCGAAGTTTGCAGCTTCGATGATTCATTTGAGATTCAGTTTAAAAGTTATAAAGGTCATAACACAATTCATAAATGGGTTATAGAGCTGCTCTGCATCTGCTTTACCTTCTCCTGCTGTGTTTTTTCACATGAAGTGTATTAAAATTGGTTTAATTTCCAAAACAGCTGCTTTCATCCACATATTTCCAGACTCATACCAACAAGTGTCCATTTAGGTGAAGTTTGTAAACGCTGACACTTTTAACCCAGTTAGTACCGTCAGGTTAATGCTGATTGGATTTGCCCTTTAAACCATTATTACACATTTATAAAACCTATTTATACTGAAAAATGGACAGAAAACAAAAAGCTGAAGTTTTCTTGGACAAAATTACTCACTTATTGCGTTTTTTATGATGATTCCACAGCTCTGAACCAGAATAAATGTAATTTGGTCATAAGGACGTTTATCTACGATGTTCCTCTTTAAAACAACATCAATTTAATCTCATTAGCTGAATATTCAACCATCTAAATGAAGCACTTCGCTGTTTCAGTTATTTTACTGCAGGATCTTTGCTCCTTCATTCCCTTCACATAATCAGGCAGCATAAAAGCCGACAGTGTGACCTGACATTTGGGAGGCTTTAAGGTTAAGCCTTTGCTTAATGTCCTAACGTATGAAGCGTAGTCATCGTAGTCGGGTTTAAAGCGAAGCAAAGGGAGCACAAACCTAAACATTCAACATCCTCACAAAGCTACCACTCCACAGCGACCCAACGAGCGCTTTGAGAGAAAAACCTGCAGCTTTTTCCTTATAAAATATCCAAAGCGTTCCCTTAGAAAATCACGCTGTAAAACATTTGTTCACCCTCAAATGGAGCGTTGTTAATTAAGGTTCACCAGGTTCTCAACATTTGAGCATTCATGCAATAACAGACCTCAAGTCACATGATGTAACATGAGAATTTACCCGACAACTTAGAAAGATAACGCTGCATGTCATGCCGGTACGTTGATCTTACCGGATGCAGCGCTGTGTTAACGGTTGCCTGTCTCAGCATTAACTGACACAATGTTACATGACTCAGAGTTACGCGACACAACTTTATCAGAAACAGTGTTAAAGGACAGAGCGTCAAGAGATACATTATGTAACCTGATGCCATGTTAAGAGGGTATAACGATACATGGCAGGACCTTACAGGACCTGATGGTAGCTAAAAGGATACGTGGCACGACGTTAACCGATGATACCCAACGAGTTTCACATTAAATGGTAAAATAGTGAATTTCTCCAATGTGAGATCAATAAAGCCTATCTTATCTTATCTTAAAAGGAACTCGACTCAAATAATGTTTTTCTAGACATCCCAAACTCTCAAAGGTCACCATTCATCAAGCCACACTCTCACATACACATTCATACTCATGAACCATGTGGTAAGTCAGGGTGCTTTGCTCCAGGGCACATGGACCTCTGGCTGGGTGTGGAGCTGGAACATTGTAACAACATAATTTATTTGGCATGTAGCGTGACTCTGGTATGCTGAAATAAATTGTGACGTCGCATGACGACAGAGCATGTTTCTTTTCTAAAATATTAAAGTATATGTTCAGAGAGCCTTACGTTATGAGCTTAGACGTGACTGCGGGGATTTAACCGGCTGTGGCCCCTGACAGGCCGAGGTTTGCTCGGGGACAGTGGCCGACGTCATCCAGTCGGTGGTGAACGGCGCCGACGGCTGCATCTTCTGCTATGGACACGCAGACCTGGGTGAGTAGGCGGCTCCTTTCTGTCACAAACCTGCAGAACATCTCCGTTAAACACCTTTTCCACTTCGGCTCCGCCCCCTCCAGGGAAGACGTACACCATGATTGGCCGGGACTGCTCCACACAGAGTCTGGGCGTGGCTCCCACGGCCATCTCCTGGCTCTTCAAGGTGATCGAGGAGCGCAGAGAGAAATCTGGGGCGTGTTTCTCTGTCAGAGTGTCGGCGGTGGAGATCTCCGGTCGTGAGGAGACGCTGACTGATCTCCTGGCTGAACTTTCTACCTCAGCAGGGGGCCCACAGGAGGCCCCGGGGCCGGCGGTATCCCTGAGGGAAGATCCTGTCTGTGGCTCCCAGGTAAACAGAGACGCTACGTCTGCATCTTTTTGATCCAGGGAAATGATGAACAGCAAAGCAAGGTGATAGATTTAAGGCAACATTTGATTAAAATGAAACAACGTTACATTAAGCAGTGTAACAAAACTTAATAGATAATGCTCGATGCAATGTAACAACGTAACCATGGCGTAACGCACCTGTTATGTAACGTGGACCAACGCGTAATGAGACATTATGTGATATGAAGCTGCGTCATGCAGGGTTAAGCAAAGTAACACGATGGAGCTACAGCCACATAACGGGATGTAAGACAGTTCAATATAACCTTAAAGGTATATCGACACATCATGTGTTTTAAAAAAACGACCAAAAACCGTTTGATCATGATAAAATAAGGTTATATGCATCAAGCCTCCATCCTGATAATGTATTATGGTCCTTTCTGTGGATAGAAACAGCCCCAGCACCGGGGCGCAATCAGCGAATATAAACAGATGTGGCGCCATCTAGTGACAGTATTGCAGAACTACTACAATGCTGGTTTTCTTAATTAATAAAACAGTATTAAATAATGCTGAACCAAACCTGACCCTCTGCAATTTCTTGCAGTAAAGCTGCAGCTTGGACCAACCGTTATTAATTAAATAAACCGATCTACAGCAACTTTAAAAGCCTTAATATAAGAACATTTACACATGTCAGTCAACTCTGCGTCGCATCTGAGCCTTGGATATATAAGGCTTCATTCACTAACAAATTAAGTAAAAATAAAGCTTCAAACACCAAAATAACAACTAATACGCCAGCAGGATGTCATAATGTTTCATAAAAACTTTATATGCAACCAGTGTGAGCTACTAATGTATAAATACATTTTAAAACAGTCAAATAACTTGGCTATGCACCTTTAAAGGTGTGAAAGCTGTGTCCCACTGAGCCGTCCTCAGAGCTCAGGGACATGTAGTGTGGCGTTTAAACCTACTGGGCTCCTTGTTTCCTTTCCTTCACCTCCTGCCTTCGTCCCCTTTTCTCTGTGACCTCCTCCTCACCTCCTGGGATTTTGTCGCCTTCCACAACTGTCCAATTAGTTTTGATCTTTCTTTTCTAGTTTCCCCCCTCCTTTATCTCCCCGAGCCCCTTCAGTCTGCCACTTTTTATCTCCTCTCACTTTAATTTTCTTCTTCTGGCGCCGCACACTTTCCTGCGCTCCTACAGACGTCCTTATTTTATCAAACCCCATTCTGTCTCCGTTTGCCTTTTATCTCTGAGAGGCGGCGGGAGAGGTTCTGCTTTGAGCCGCAGATGGCTGGAAGATTCAGACATTTTAGTTTCAGCGTTGAAGTTTTAAAGGTTCATTTCAACCAGAGTTCAGTTAAAGTCTTCACAGTTTTTTAATAGTCAGGGAATCAAAGCAGAATGAAGACGTGGTTAACCCTGAACTTAACAGTTTAACAACTTCCTGCAGCACTAATCTTTAATATCGAGCTCATTTAAAGTCAGTTTTCCAGAATATAAACAAATAAAAACTTAGGAGCTTGACTCCTTCTCTTATGTTGTGATTTATTAATGTTAGCATTACATTTAATTTAATTTGTTCCACCCGACCAGCTCCAGAACCAGACGGAGCTGCGTGCGCCCAGCGCCGAGCGGGCCGCGTTCTTTCTGGACACGGCCCTGGCGGTGAGGAGGAGCAGCCGGACCCCCAACGACCAGGACGCCCGGAGGAACTCCCACTTCCTGTTCACGCTCCACCTCTACCAGGAGAGGGCGGACAAGAGCAGCAGGGCAACAGGTGAATATATCTGAGCAGCAGCCGTTACAACACCTGGACCAACTAAATGTCAGGGAAAACAGATTTAATTTGGCGTTTTCCATTAAAATATATCATTATTCTGTTTAAAGTAAAGGGAGATTATTTTATCCCATTGTCCCTTTAAGATCTGATTTTAAAAAGCAGAATTACTCGTAAAAAAAACAACCAGGAAGTTAAAGAATCAGAGAGGTTCTGGGGTTTTTTTCCTGCTGTTTTCTGGAGTCAGTTTAAAAGTGTAGTTAGAATTTTAAACTACGGAATTTGAGCTTTAATACAAAAATTAACATACTTATCAGACAGTGTTTGTGTGTTTTACATCAGTTAGGATTACCAAAATATTAGTTTTACTTACTAAAACCATGTACATGTACAATGCAGATGACTCTTCCTGTGGCTCTACGGTTCTCCAGGAGTGAATGCTGCTTGTCGGGACTTTGATGCAATCAACTGGTTTCCTTATATAGGACATTTTTGACCAATCTGTATAATCTGACCCAATCTGTATAATATGATTGAACTTGATTTTGTAAAGTGCCTTGAGATGACATGTTTCATGATTTGGCGCTATATAAATAAAATTGAATTGAATTGAATTGGATTGAATTAAATGCCAGAATGATCATATTTGCTCTAAATTCAGGAGTTTTCATACATTTCTTCGTTATTCAGAAGGATTTTCTTTAAACCTGACAGAGCTGGGGTAACTGGGTCAGGTTTGTAGGCCACTTTTTCAGCTCTGCTCACAAATCCTCTCAGCTACAGAGATCAGAACTTTGTTCTCTTTATGCTACTTTGTTACTGATGCTTGGATTCACCAGGGATTTTGCTTCAATATTTCCCACATATTGTTCTTTGCCTTACGATACGGTCTGTTTTGTGAAGTTCACCTCTCCACAGCATGATGCTGCCACCTCCATGCCTAACAGTTATGACGGTGTTCTGGGGCTTAACTTTAATTTTACTGTCTTCACACGTCTCCAACATGGAGGCTTTTTTCCCCTGGGTGCGTATGCTAACTGTAAATCTAAGATAAGATAAGATAAGATAGGCTTTATTGATCTCACATTGGAAAAATTCACATGTCACAACGGCTCAGTAATCAGTAATCATAGGGAGAAGGAGTCAAGTAGGACGAGGTGCATCAAATATACACAGTGTGTCCTCGTTATACCATGGATCAAAAGGAGTAGGTAAGAAATAGAAAAATACAAAAAGAAATAAGAAATAAGGCAGAGGATGTCTTTTGTACAATCACTGTGGCTTATACGCGTGTGTATTGACATATATTCGGGTGTGGCAGCAGCAGAAGTCACTTCTTTCAGGATTATTGCACTGTGTATTAAATAGGATTGCACATTAGTTAGTTAGTTAAATATCTGTTGTGGCTTTTTGAATCATGGCTTCTTCCGTGCAGAGTGACTTGTAGCCCAAGAGACGATTCTCTGCGTGTGATTTGAATGTAAATGACAGATTTATTTAATTTAAACATTTAAAACAACGAACTGCATCGTTTTGCCTTACAGCAAGAAGGTCCTGGGTTTGAATCCTGGCCTGGGGTCTTTCCTAGTTAACAAGTGGGTTTTCCCCAGGTACTCCATCTTAATTGGTTAATTGGTCTCTCTAAATTGCCCTCTGGTAGGCGTGTGTGCACGGTTGGTTGTCCGGTGTTGCCCTGTGGTGGACAGGGGGGGCGTGTCCATGGTGGACCCCGCCTCTCACCCAATGACTACTGGAAATAGTTCACATGCTTCAGGTATAAATCCTAATTATTTTGGCTGTCTTGAGAAAAACAGGCAGACCCTGAGATCCAAGGCTGGACGTCCAAGATGGCCGACACATTGTTAACTGGATAAACAGACGACCCAGACCATCCTGATGAAACTAACCTTCCATGAAGCGCTACACTGCTAGAAGCTGCTGCATGCAGAGCTGCTTCGTTCAGCACACAATACAGACAGAAAGTTCTTGGAAAAAAGCCTTTCAGCTGTATTCAGCTTCTGGTTCTCTACTTTCTCTACTTTCACTGCCTGCTGCTCCGGTCTGGAGGGCCTCTCCTCCATGAGACTCCAACGCTCTTCATATAGAGTCCGGATTTATGTTTAGACTTGAAGAAACGACATGATAAAATCTGTCTGTCTTCAAAGGAGACCTTGGAGGCGTAAATAAAGTGAGAAAAGTGCAGAAGGATGTTGGAAACTAGATATTTTAGCTCATCAGGAGTACGGATGAGACTCAGCGGCTCACAGACTCTTCAGAAATTAACTCTCCTCTTTCATCCAGCTGCGGTTCCGTCTGCTAACACGTAGCCGCTAATTAGCTTCACATGGAACATCTCAACAAGATCATTTACAAGCTAGCAGCACCTCCGCCCACGTCCAGCTGTCCACCTGGCGGAGACGTCTCCACGGTTCTCGGTGTTTCACTGCGTCCGCTCCAGGAATGCATCAGCAGGGCTAATGAGGCCTGATGACTCGCGTCCCGCCGTGTTTATGGAGGGAAGGGGAACGCTCCGCTGCTCTCAGCAGTTTCTAAATCCTGCTGATGCGGGCAGCTGAAGCACCACGCCCTCATTACTCTGAATTACTACAATAAGCAGGCAGTCCAAGCGCCGCTGCTGAATATTTATCAGGGCTGATTAGAGACGCTCCAACATGAAAACAACCCGGTTTCAGTCAGAGGAGATGCTCTTTTCTGAAACCCTTAAATCTGGACTAAAATCTGGAGATATTACCTCGATTATTGGGACTCCTGGTTCTCACATGTGAACATGCTGTGGTTAGAAGAAAACCTATCTGATCCATAACTACTGTTCTAATTTAGAGACCATTTAACACTTTAAATGTTTCTGTCTTTATTGGTTCTAGACCTGTTTACCTTATTTTTCATGTAGGGCCTCTAGAGTCACACTGACTTGTTATATCACCACCAAATGCCTCAGACAGCTACAAATTAACCTTTATGTGACCTAATATGAGCAATTTCCACCATTAGAGATCCATCAATCATGTTTTACAGTTTAATTCCCTTAAATGCACAAAACTACTTTGTTTTTTTTCTCGAACTCGATGAACATCTGGCTGGAATAAAACATATTTGGACTTTGGATGTGACCTGGAAACTAATGCAATACCTGCTGGGCTGCATGAAGTAATAGCCGGTCCCGTCCAGAACCCATCGGTCAGCACCTAATGGACCGTACTGGTGCCCTGCAGCAGGAATACAGCCTGTAGTTTCCTCTGCTGAGGCTGTTTTATATCATCCATTCCTGCAGACACTCCTCATTTATAATAGTAATAATATTGTTAATATGAGGCGATTAATGAAGTTGAGGTATATTTTCATTTCCCATGCACTTAGCAACCCTGATTCTCTCCATTAACTAATCGATTTATTGAGCAGCGCCTTTAATCACAGCTGTAGGCTCCTGAGCAGTGAAATGTGGACTTTTGCATGAGGACTATGGTTTTGTCCCTCAGTGTCGGGACGGAGTCGTCTCCACCTCCTGGACCTGGGCAGCTGTGAGACGGACATCAGCAGGACCAGGGAGGGAGGCGGCGGTCAGTGTCTGTCCCTCTCAGCGCTGGGCAACGTCATCCTCGCTCTGTCCAACGGCGCCAAGCACGTTCCCTACAGGTACCGGCCGCAGTCTGAGCGCCTCAGTGGACCCGGGGACAGATGGACGTCCCTGGGAGGACGGAGCGGTGGGGGACGGCTCCATGTATTTTTAATGAGCGTTCAGTCAGCTTTAAATGCTGATGAATTAATCACTTTGTTCTGCTTATTGGCTCGTGTCTTCAGTCCTCTGGGTGTTTGTTATTCAGGCAGGGCTCCGTCTTTATTGCTTTTCTTGTGTTTTGATTGGCCGAATGCTTCATTATTCTGTCTTTGTTTAAAAGATGTTTCGTCGTCATCGGGGAGGATTTAAAACATTATTTGTTTTCCATTTTATGTCATTTTATTTGAAATGGTAATAAAAGTTCACTGAATGGTAGGAGATGACATTGATGCTTAAAAAAAATATTATTATAGATCTGTGGTCTCACCTCTCCTCTTAAAGGGACAGTTCCACATTATTGAACTGTGATCATGAGGAGTATTTATTAGCAGTCAACGTCTTATGTGGTGTCAGGGTTCTGGAAAAGTCTTGAAATGGACTTAGACCGTCCATCCATCCATCCATCCATCTGTCCATCCATCCATCCATCCAACAATCCATCCATACATCCATCCATCATCCATCCAATCGTCCATCCATTAGTCCGTCCGTTCGTCCATCCATCTATCCATCAGTCCAACTGTCCGTCCATCCATCTGTCCATCCATCTGTCCATCCATCCATCCATCTATCTAACCATCCATCAATCCATCCATCCATCTAACCATCCATCCATCCGTCTAACCATCCATCCATTCATCCATTTAACCATCCATCCATCCATCCATCCATCCAACAATTCATCCATTCATCCATCCATCCAACAATTCATCTGTCCATCCATCCGTCCATCCATCCATCCGTCCATCCATCCATCCGTCCATCCATCCATCCATTCATCCGTCCATCCATCCGTCCATCCATCCGTCCAACAATTCATCCATCCATCCATCCAACAATTCATCCATCCATCCATCCATCCATCCATCCATCCGTCCGTCCATCCATCCATCCATCCATCCATCCATCCATCCATCTGTCTGTCCATCTGTCCATCCATCCATCCGTCCATTCATCCATCCATCCATCCGTCCAACAATTCATCCATCCATCCATCCATCCGTCCGTCCATCCATCCATCCATCTGTCTGTCCATCTATCCATCCATCCATCCATCCATCCAACCATCCATCCATCTATCCATTCATCCATCCATCAGTCCAACTGTCCGTCCATCCATCTGTCCATCCATCCATCCATCTAACCATCCATCCATCCATCCATCCATATAACCATCCATCCATCCATCCATCTAACCATCCATCCATCCATCCATCCATCCATCTAACCATCCATCCATCCATCCATCCATCTAACCATCCATCCATCCATCTAACCATCCATCCATCCATCCATCCAACCATCCATACATCCATCCTGACAGAGAGACCTCAATTTGCAGAATTACAGAGAAGATGCAGAGACCTTGAAGTCTTCATTCCTCATGCAGAGATCTTAGACCTGCGCTTTTCCTTTGACGTTTCTCCTCCACGCATCGGTAAAATTATATATTAAGTATGAAGTAATTAAATAATTAGGTCAAATTCTCTCTAATATTCTCATAGCTGTAGCTGAAAGACACAGAAGGAGTTGATCCAGGGGATACAGATAAAAGCTCGAAGTCGTAATATTTTCAGCTTTGTTCTTGGAGTTAAACAGGAAACCAAAAAAAGCTCAGACCTCAGTATGTAAATCCAGCGAGTATCCTCATGCAGCTTTACTCAAGGTCTCTTCAAAGGCAGCATTTCCTACAGTACATCTGGTAGAAGATTGCATGTGGCGGGAGGTTCAAAGGGCACTTCATGAATGTGAGATGAGAGATTCCTTCTCATTCCTCTTTTTGCCTGTCTGAGTCCAACTGTTGCGCAGCATAATGAACGGTCTCTGGGGTCCTGTGGGGTTTCTGGGTCCCACGGAGCGTCTTTTCCTCTTACTTTGGCTTTAACAAGGCTTTTCTTGATCTATTATTCAGAGACAGCAAGCTCACCATGCTGCTCAGCGAGTCTCTGGGTAACATCAACTGTCGAACCACCATGATCGCCCACATCTCGGACTCGCCGGCAAACTACATCGAGACGCTGACCACGGTGCAGCTGGCGTCCCGCATCCACCGCATGAGGAAGAAGAAACACAAAGTACTTCATCTTTTATTTAGCTGTGCTTTATAGCTTCTTTTAAGGTTGATTTCAGAGAGTGAAAGATGATTAGACTGAGTTTATTCTAAGACAACGTCTTAGCGCCTTCATCCTATTTATTATTGATTATTTGTTTGTTCTTCATCGTCCAATTGAGAAAATTCCTGTCATGTGCAAAACACATTTTTTAGGTTGAATCCAATTTTGCAGCTCTTATCCAAATTGAAGGCCTGACACCATATTTGTACTCCATTTATGAGAAAATTGAATATATTTGTGGTCCCTTTATGAGAAAACATGCAACTTTAAATTCTCCAGATTGTCCAAAGGTCAGTGGTAGCTTATGCAAATAGTTGTTTTAAAAAATATCTCTTAACCCAGCAGCAAAATCTCACACTAACATCTTCTCCGCTGCTGCTGGTGCAGCGCTGTCACCCAAAAGCTGTGTGAAGCATTACCCAGACAAAGCCACTTCCTCTGCATTACCCCCTCCGTTAAGGTAATTTTAGAAATATTTAAAATGCAGAGAGAACCGAGTGTTGTCCTTAATTGCAAGCCTGGAGATAGAGTGGTGGGAGAGCTTCCAGTGGTCGTGTCAACCTTGTATGGGATGCCAGTGGTGCCAAAATGTGTGGGGCTTGTTTTGAGTGACGGGATCAATAAAAAGTCTGTAGGACAGAGAGCAGCATTAATGTCTTTATATCTAAGGTGTCAGATGGCAACACCACAATCATGTTTAAATTAATGATCTGATGTTATTCTGGAAATATTGTAAAACAGTTTTTTTGTTTGGCAGTTATAGCTGGTAAAATAGAGCTAACTTCTGTTTTCTAAAAAACAAACAAATCTGTTGCCATTTTACTGTGTATCATTTTATTGGTGCTTTGGTTTGTTTTGGTTATCATCTAACTGATAATCAGCTTTAAGCGATTTACCCGTCTATAGCTGGTGTGCCATGAAAACTATATGGCATTGTAATTTAACAACATTTTTAGGACTTTAGAAATATCTTAAATGAGGAAATGTAGACATTTGTGACTCAGTTTTTAATCAAAGCTCAAATCCCTTCAGTTTTCAAGTTTAACTATTTCTCATACCAAATCAAAGCACTTCATCAAGAATAACATCCTCATGAAGAAGGAGTAAAATGTTACTCTGGAGCAAAGATTCAAAGGGAAAAAAATTCACAACATTCTATTTTCCCAACAGAAATCATTAAACTCTTTAGATTTACTCTAAAAAAGTTGTAGACCAATAAAAAAAACATATGTGCTTTAATAAAGGGCACTAAGTTTTTATTGGGAAAATTAGTGCTGGTTTTAATGGTTTCCTGAGGTCAGCGCTAGTATAAACTCTCTAATAATGATCCGTGTCATAAGATGATATGATAGATATTCTATAGGAATGAGAAAGGCTCAGGATCAAACAGATTTTTTTAACCTGAAAGCATATCGGTTGCCTCAGACCGGCGTTGGCATTCCTGTCATGTTAACTCTGTTGTTTTGTCTCCAGTATGCCTCCAGCTCTTCTGGGGGGGATAGTTCCTGCGAGGAAGGCGCCTCCCGTCGACCCCCTCACATTCAGCCTTTCTACCCCCGGATCGTGGCTCTGGACCCTGACATACCGCCGCTCCGCTCCAGCGATCCGGACTATTCCTCCAGCAGCGAACAGTCCTGCGACACCGTCATTTATGTCGGACCCGGTGGAACGGCCATATCTGACCGAGAGCTGAGCGACAACGAGGGTCCGCCTTCCTTTGTCCCCATCATTCCCTCCCTGAACAAGAAGCGAACCAAAGATTCTCCCCGTTCAGACGGAGATCACTTTAAGTGCAACACATTCGCAGAGCTGCAGGAGAGACTGGACTGCATCGATGGCAGCGAAGCTCCGGACGTATTGAGCACAGAGAGCAAAGCAGCACAACCAGTGAAGAATCAAACTGGACCTGAATCTGATAAGAACTCCTTCCTGAACCTAACTGGTCCAGATTTAAGAGATTGCATGCTTCCTTCATCTGGAACCCCCTTGGATTCCTCCAAAAGAATGAGTGCAGATGGGGAAAAACTCACCGGTCCCATCATTCAGCCATGTGTCGTAGGGTCCAGCAACCCTTATTCCTCAGATCCAGAGCCTGTGGTAAGAGAGAAAGTTAGAGGAAGTGTAACAAAGTCATCACTCCCTCAGCCCTTACCCCAGATACACATGACAGCATCTGAGTCGGGAGAAGCTCTCTGCAGGACTCCCCCTGTGGGTATGAGCTATCAAGTACCAAGACAAAGTCCACCTCTGGAGTTAACAGAGATGGGGAGGCCCCATCATGGCACCGGTTACCCCATGGAGGTCAGCGGCTTTCGGGCGGCTTTGTTAGGAAGATGCCTGGACAGGGATTTCCTCAGGACCACAATCACGCTGCAGCAGCCCGTGGAACTGAACGGGGAGGATGAGCTCGTATTCACGGTCATAGAGGATCTTCCTCTTGGCCTGGTCCCAGACAACGGCCGCCCCTCCAACCTTCTCAGCTTCAACCCCGAGTGCTCACTGCAGGCCTTGGCTGCAGGTTCTCATCCAGTCAGCATCATCAGTAGCATCAACGATGAGTACGACGCTTACACGACTCAGCATGGAGCTACAGGACCAGACTGTCACGCTTCTGTCGGATCAAAGAATGCTGATGGTGAAGACAGTACTTCAGCAAGTAAGCTTCTCTTGAGAGATGAGAGTACAGCCGAAGAGAGAGCATCAATTCTGACCTCGCCAAGTGTATTCCATCGACAGCCATTCCTGCAGCACGGCCTGAAGAGCTCGTTGAATGACAGTGGAGTGTGTTTCTCAGAGCTGGACAGTGACCCTGCCACACCAAACAAACCATCGTTTACAAGAGTCTCCTCTTTCCCTGATTCAGCCAAAGCCACACCCAAAGGCTCCTCCAAGGTCCGAGCCAACATCTTAAGCACTCCAGCTTCTGCCCAGAGTCCCTACCACACCCAGCACTCCAGTCTTCCCAGGAAAACCAGGGCTACCTCCTCTGCACCAGAAGGCAGCGGCAGACAGGAAGGCAGACGCGAGGACTTTTTGCTTCATTCTGTTGATCCTACAGAGGTTGACTTTCTCTCTGCGAGTAAGCCAACAAGAAGCGGCTCAGCTAGCATCTCCCCCAAGAGGTCTGGAGGAAACAGCAACAGTGTGCCTCGACCTCCAAAGACACAAGGGTCTTCCATGGCTCAGAGAGTTGTTGACGGCTGCGAGAAGTCCACCGGCAGAAGAGGAGATACTCTCATCAAGCTGCCACGGCTCACTCGGGGTGCAACAACCTTGGGAACTGTTTCCAACCCACAGACCTCTGAAATAAAATGGGCTCAAGAAGCTGCTTGTGTCACGGGGACATTAAGGTTTTCATCACTGGGAAAAAAGTCAAACGGGCAGAAGAGCAGCATGATCTCTAAGTCCGGATCTGGAAATATTTCTCCTCCCACGCCACTTGTCAGACAGTCGAGCCAAGAACAAAAGACAAAGTCTCCAAGTGCCTTAAAGACGAGCAGCGACGGCGGAAAGCTTGCTTTCCCTAAAAGCTCAGCCTCAGAGGAGGAATTCACCATCCGGCACCGAGCAGATTCATTCAGTCACAAGACGTCCAGTTTAAAGATTGATCATGGTTCTGCCAGGACGTCTTCCAGTCTGAAGACGCGAGGCGCCAAAGCAGATTCTGACAGATACTATGGTAGCTTGAGGTCCCTGGAGAGGTGCGACAGTTCAGCCTCAACTCTTTTGAAACCTGACGTATTCAGGGAAAGCAATGGTGCTGGTGCACAGCGAGTAGCTGCAAATCCAACAGAGCTGTTCCAAGACTTGGCCTTCCGCCTTTAAATGTTCCCTGTTCCTCCCAAGCCTCTTCTGCTTTCCTGTCAACTGCCAGCAAACTAGGGCAGGTCCGAGTTCTTGGTAACGTCCGTGCTGCCGGTTCTGGAGGAACGAAGGTTCGAACGTTGTCAACCGGCTGCTCTAAAAGCCCGAGCTCCTCTCCGAATGCAGCTGGACAAAACGCCAGCCTACCTCCTACTGGCAGGTCTCCCGCCCGAGCCGGAAACGGAGCCAAGACGGGAAGAGGCACCATCATGGGCACAAAACAGGTCATCAGCAGGGCGGCCAACAGCCGGGTCAGCGAGCTCGCTGCCGGCCGTAAGCAGCTTAGCAGGGCGGCTGGAGAAAGTGATAATACCGACAGCGGGACAAGTAGTCTCAACACGCCGCTGCCTTCGCCCTACAGCAAAATCACAGCGCCTCGACGGCCGCAGCGCTACAGCAGCGGACACGGCAGCGACAACAGCAGCGTCCTCAGCGGGGAGCTCCCCCCCGCCATGGGCCGCACCGCCTTGTTCTACCACAGCGGGGGCAGCAGCGGCTACGAGAGCATGATCCGCGACAGCGAGACGACCGGCAGCACTTCATCCGCACACGACTCCATGAGCGAGAGCGGAGGCTCGTTGTCCAACCGAGGCAGAGTGTCCAAGTCACCCAAGAAGAGAGGAAATGGTGAGTAGAAATTACATGTGCAATTACCTTGAAATGAGCGGCCTAAATCCCTGTACCTTCCAGAGTACCCAAGGATATTTCCCAATCAGCCTTTTCTAAAATGGCAAACATTAGAGATAAGCGATACATTTAAAAACATATTGTATCAGTTAACCACCAAAATATAGCTAAATCTGCATCTGAATCTTGTACACAAGCCTGTGTCACAACTGAGCGCTTTTAACGCATCGCATCTAAATGTGTTCATTCCGGTGCTTGCAATACACAAGCATAGCCAGTAGTTGGTGCTGTTTGCAAGCAAACTTCTTAAGAGACGAAAAAAAAATGGTTTTGGGAGGTTGAAAGAGTTAAACAAGTGCTATGGTACTTTTCCACATTGTTGTGGTAAAATTCTGATGTTTTGCTGGTTTTAGTTTATTGATTTTTAAAAAAGGAAATGTTTTTGCCCACAGCTTTGAAGCAAAACTTTTATCATTTTCAAAAGTCAGTGTGTTGAATCCCTAACAAAGCTGCCAGCATCCATGAATGTAAGCCGTTTGAACTTTATGGACATCCGTGAACCCAATGTTCAGACTATCTTTAGCTCATCTGAGCAACAGCGTTTCAGTCCGAAAAGAAGTTTTAAAACAGCCTCTTAGGGTTTTGGGTAAGGACTCTTTAGCCAAAGCAGAAGTGCAGTTGCCATTATCAGTGCTGTCTGAATAGTGCAGTCAATGGACCATTTCTCAAATGTCGTCACATTTTCCCGAGACAGCTGGTTTCCTGGCTGGTCGGACAAGCAAAGTGCAATCTACAATGGCAACAACCTCAATACTAAACATTTTGGAAGAAACCCAGCATAGAACAGCTGAAACATTGATGGAAATTTAGATGCATCAAAATGAGCAGAAAGAAAGCAGCATTAGTAGAAAGGTAGGCGTGGCTGTCCTCTTAACTCTCACAACGGATCAAACCTGAGGAAGAAACCTGTTGAATGTATGTAGAATTACAGCTGATACTTTGTTTTAATTTGATATAGAGCTCATTGCAGGATATTGACTTAAAAACAGTCAATCACCCGGCTGTGATCAGACACTCAGATCCTGTTTCACTTAAACATCACTGAAACATCGACTTGATCCATGAAAAGAAGCAGAAGACTAGCAAGAAAACACCACAGCCACTTCTAATCAGCATAAATGCACATATTTAGCTGGTATTTATACACACCGGGACTTTTACTGCTCATACAGTAGTTGTTCCAGGTGGGATGAGCTTCGCCTTCTTGCTGCGCGCTGCATTAACCAGAAAAATGTTTTCTGTCTGAAAAAAATGAAGCCCAAAAAAGCGACTTCAGAAACAAACCCAAGAAACCAGAACCACCGACTCATTAAAGTTACAGAGACTTTAGAGAAAAACAGCCCAAAGGCTCTGATAATAAGCGACTAACTGAACGCTCACATGAACATGAATTGAATTAAGTTTAAAGCTGCTGAGGAAAAGCCAAATAAACGTGGCCTACCTGCCCAGGTGCTGCAGTCGCTGCTTTCAGGTCTGAACGTTCAGATGGTGGCTCCTCACCACCGAGGAAATGTAGAGATGACGTTTAGTCTTTGGTCAGATTCCACAGCAAAGTCATCTGGTTACAGCCTCCTATCCATCCATTACTGACATTTCTCTGCAATCCTCTGAGGTTTTGGATAAATTAAGGGGGAAAAAACCTCATGTGATGATGGTCACATCTCTAGTCACAGCAGCGGGTTTTGTTCCTGTGAAAGGTCCAGGAACAGGAGCTATAATTAGAACATTTTGGATGCAGCCGTTGTAGTTTTTCTTTCTCAGACACAGGGAGTCAGCCTGCTCACAAAACTGGGTTACACATAGATGTCTGCAGACGGCAATATAAAAAGGACATTTAGTTTAGAAATGTGGAGCTGTTGTCTCTTATCCTCATCTTTACAACAGCCCAATGTTTCTGTATTAGATTTAGACACATGGTATTTATGATTTAAGACCATGTCTAGATTAAGGAATACCCAGAATTTCATTTTTTAAAGCACATTGATGATTAAGTATCTGAATTATGAGAGTGGAGTTCTGCATGAAAAGTAGAAAAATACAAAAAATATCAAGGATTTAGGTTCCTAAAACTAACTAAAACATCTAAAAGAGTTGAAGGAAATCTCGTAGATGGCTCAGAAATGTTGAGTGACGTGTTTTAGTTTGTCTGAATCTGAAGATGGATTTTTTTTTATGCTATAAAGGAAAGAAGTCAAAGTGAACCCTGGTGGAGCTATTTCCCATTTCTATATGAAGCAGTTATTATTGAAATGAGGTTTGATGGTCAATCCACTTTCAGAAACTCCATTTGTGCCTCAGAAAGTAAGAAAGCCATAAAACTCATCTCCTTCTGAGGAAATCTGGAGAAATTAACATATTTATGGTTTCTCCGTCCAGCGGAGCGCGATGATAGGGATGAAAGTGGCTATTCACTTGAACATTGTGAGCACATTGAGCCGCGCAGGTATGATTGCTGCAGGAGCATCTGTCCCATCCATCCCTGGTGTGTGAGCGTGGATTCCTCTACGTGCCAGACATCACCCGCAGATCCACGCCTCTTATCTGTGTCCAAGGTTGCAGCCGTCTCCCTGCAGACGAGCGTGATTCATGCAGAAGGCTGCAGGTCGGAGCCATGTGCATGCTCAGCCGGGGAATTGGCTCATTTCTGCGTCATGAATGTTTCATGAGGATTCCCAGCGTACGCGTCACAGTGATTATCACCCACACACCCTCCCTCTCCGCCCTCACAGCCAGGGCCCACTCCCACCCCTCGGTCTGACGCCGTCTTTCACCGTCAGGCGGCTAATCGTTGGTAACGGACGCTGCGTTTGATTCTCCAACAACTCCTGGGTTTACAGCAGCCAAGCTTGTTGGAACTCGTTAAAATGATAACCGAGGTCTTCAGGGCGACGGCGGCGTCTTTAAATCCACTGATGGTTGCAGACGAGGAAGACGGAGAGGATGAGACTAATTACAGCTAACGGGTTTCAAGCGTTGTAAATCTGTCGTGTTATCAAAGAGATCAGTTCAGCTTTGGAGAGAAACATTTATTATATTCTGTTGTTTACAAGAATCCAGCGGAACAAACCTTCAAACATCAAAACTCTGAACGAAAGAATGAAATGTAGGATGACGCTATACGGACCTATTCAATAAAATATTATAGAAAAGTTCATTTATTGATGTAACGCTAGGTGAAGAACCTTATGTAGATTAACAACACAAACCTGTGCCTTTATTTATGTTAATTAAGACTTTCAGCGTAGAGCTAAAACAACATTATTAGAATATTAGATCAGATCAGTAAAAAACGAAAAATGAAAAATGTTTAATACTTAGGCTTAGACAGCTGCTTAATACCTGCTTAAAGACACTTTTAATCGGGCTTCAGAATGTAATTTAATGAATGTACACATACATACATACCGTACATACATACATACATACAAACATACATACATATTGTACATACATACATACATACATACATACATACATACATACATACATACATACCATACATACAAACATACATACATATTGTACATATATACATACTTACATATATACATACATACATACATACATACATACATACCGTACATATATACATACATACCATACATACATACATACATACATACCTTATGTATATATATATATATATATATATATATATATATATATATATATATATATATATACATACATACATGCATACATACATACATACATACATATATACATACATATTGTACATATATAAATACATACATAATGTACATGCATACCATACATACATACATACATACATACATACATACATACATACATACATACATACATAAATACATACCATACATACATACATACATACATATATACATACATACATACATACATACATACATACATACATACATACATACCATACATACATACCGTACATATATTCATACATACATATTGTACATACATACTGTACGTACTATTATAACATGCACACGACAAAAGTATCATATTAAAATCAGTTTTTCATCAGTCGTATGTAATGAGTTTTCCAGTGTTTTTATTAGCTATAAGCCAAAATACTCTAAATTAACAAACTAAAACCATGGAATGTGCCACTCTGTATAAAATGGATCCTTGTTGTATTTAAGCTCCATACTTTGAACTGACTAACAGGAAAGGAACTGATGACATCCTGATTTACTGAGATGCACCTGTGGAGCTTTCAGTCTCACCTGTGCCTCCCTCCAGGTGGGTTCCTGCGGCGGAGGCTGATCCCGGCGCCCCTGCCGGACACCTCCACTCTGGGCAGGAAGGCCGGGGGCCAGTGGGTGGACATGCCCCCGCTGGGCGGGGCCCTGAAGGAGCCCTTTGAGATAAAGGTGTATGAGATCGACGACGTGGAGCGCCTGCAGAGGAAGAAGGAGGCGGCAGCGGGAAGGGAGGTGAGAAGCAGCTCGGCTCTGACGACATAATAATGTCACCTCCAGTCGGCCTCGCTCTGAATTCTCTCCCCGTAAATCTGTGGCGTGCCTGAGCTGGCTGCTGGCAGCTGATTGGCTCAGATTGGCTCAGATGTCAGTGATCTGAGGAGCAGGAGGGATGCAGTGATGGATGAGGGCCTCCTCCCTGCGCTAACAGCTCGTTGACCTCGGCGGCAGAGGGGTGAACGCCGTGTCAGAGCGAGGAAGAGCCTCTGATCTATTTTCAGTTAGAGGAAGATGATGGAGGCGTCTGAGCCGTACTCAACCTTTTCTCTTTCTCTCATTCCTCAGCAGCCCTTCCAGGACGTGGAAAAGGTGAGTTTCTGTTTTAAACGTCACCAGAGCATCCATCCATTTATTCTATATCCCTTTATATACATGAATGAGCTTCATCAAAGTCAAAGTATCTTTATTAGTCTCTCTTCAGAGAAATTTGCCTTGGATACGAGGATCAGCTGCATTGCACCACATATTCAATCACTAATAAAAGAAGTCTTAGTAAAATAATAAATATAAAATAGTAACAAAAGTTCATAAATCAGTTTGACTAAAACAATCATTAAAACCAAGCAAATCTACCTTTAAAATAGAATAATTTAAAAAATCACTGCCCTCCCATTTTCTTTATTTCTAGAAAAAACGAAATGCGTTTTAATCCGTTTTGTAGTTATAACGCTTCAGTTAGGGTTAGTATTTTTAGTTTAGATCAGTCGTTTTTATCTAATTAACAAGAGATAATATTAATTAGGTTGTTTTCTTGTCGTCTTGTGATGACAGTTTTATTTATCCAAATCTCTTTATAACAAGATCTCAGTTAGGTTAATATCTCATGATTTTACGGTATTGTGATCAGAAAACCATAATATACCCAGACAATAAAAATAATAAGGCTGAAAATAAATCATATTTCTCAGCATTTTATGATTAGAAGGTCCAGTTTTTATTTAGTTATTTGTTTGAGGAACACAAATGTTTTCCAAAACTCTATTTTATCTTTTGTTACATTTTCTTGAGGCTTCTTCACTTATTGATATTGTGTTATTGGAAAATAACACAATATCCTTTAGTTCACAGATTGTGTCGGGTCCCTGTATGGGAGGAGAGAAATGGTTCTGAATTATTAAACATGTGCAATAATAATAATAATAATTCCAACAAAAAAAAGTAAAAAACAAAGCAACTGGACTTGTTTTCCGTAGTTGAAGACGTTTTGCTTCCTCTCCAGGAAGCTTTCTTAATTCAAAAAGTCTGGAGTAATGTGGAGTACCAAGCTTTATACTGCTGCCCAAACAAGGCCTGTAATGGCTTAGATAACATGCAGATTAAACCGACACCAAAGTTCAGCTTTTCAGCTCCAGCTGCTGTCGCTTAACATTCATCGTAGGTGTCATGTCGCTCTGGCTTTGCTTTAATCAGTAACATCACGCATTTTGCATCACTAGAAATGCATTTGGCGCCGCTTTGCATCACATCGCTCCTGTGCTGCACCTCTACACAGGGATATCATGGAAATCTGTCGCTCAGGCCGCCACATTCGCGCTCAATGTGAACGCAGCTTTAGAGTGGATCTGTAACCGTTTCCAGGATGATGGATGACAGTCACCTCGTTTTTTCATCTGTTCTCTCATTTCTTTAGATTTCTTTAGATCAGAGCATGACGTGGTTTTTGAGATCTTTTAGTCTACTTCATGCTGTCAGACAGGTTCTGTTTCACACTGCAAAAACAGAACTAAAAATAAGAAAAAATTCTTCAAGTTAGTGTATTTATCCTTTATTTGAGCAGGTAGATAAGATGATCAGCCAATGGAATAGGATTTTTGCACTTAAAATAGGAACAACTCATCTCCATCATCTTATTTCAAGTGCAGGATGTCTAATTATCTTATTTTAGGGGTCAAAATACTCATTACATTGGCAAATAATCTTATTTACCTGCTCAAATCAAGGATAAATACACTCACTTCAAGACATTTTTACTTATTTTTAGTTCTGTTTTTGCAGTGCAGTGATTTAGTTTTGTATCAGAATCACATCAGCCTTGGTAACTGAGGGTCTAACGTTAATCTGTGGGTTAAAGTTAGACTGAATGCTAGCTTCACCGCTGAGGATCCATGCTTGGTCCAGAATGTTTATCTGCTGCTCTGCTCCAGATGTCTTTTCACCTGAAGTCAGGATCTCCTGAACTTCACCTCCTCTGATTCAGGGTGTACCTCAGGGATCATTCCTTGGCCCTCATTTTTTCATCATTCTTTCTCAGCTTTGATGATTAAGTAAAACACATAGTTCGGTTTTATCTTCCTGTTCTTCTCTAGACAAACAGGTCATTTTCTTTTTTTTCAGCTAAAAATAATTCCAGATGTTTCTTTCTTCTTAACTGGGAACCACTTTACTCTCTCCGTCACTTCCAGCTGCTTCAGGGAATTTGTGAAACATCTCAGAAAGAGATGTTTCAGCTGAGAGTGAAAGAGATTCGTTGTTTGAAGAGTTTGTATAAAATGTTGCAGCACAGAAAGCGTCATGTTTAAAGGCAGATAGGGAAACATGCAGCGTGCCGGAGCTTTAGATGAGGTGTTTGGTCCAGCTCCACAGCTGTGGCTGCAGACCGCCTGCATGTCATCCACCTCTGTGTCTCCTGCTCTCCTCAGCTGGCCTTAATCCTCCTCTCAGCCTCCGTCCTGCAGATTAACGCTGCAGATTAATGCTAATTTTATCTCTCACTGACTTCTAATTAAATCCATCTGTGGGCGCAGACTCAGGTCTCAGAGCACGTTTGGGGCGCCTCGTTCTGCTAATCCTTCTCCTCATTCTCTCAGCGTAGAACCTCTGCAGGGTTCTGGTTCTGACCGGCTGTCTGTCTGCTCCAAAGGGCCTGCTCTACTTCAACGCCCGGCTGAGGATGCTGGAGAAGCGACAGCAGCGAATCCGAGAGCTGAGGAGCAAACATGAGCGTCTGAAGGAGGAGCTGGAGGAGGCCAAGAGTCGCCTGATGCTTCATCCCAGCAAGTGGAGCGGAGAATGTGAGTCCAGAGAACCAGAGGATGTTTTTAATTAGGTTTTTGTTTAAATTTTTTTGTGTTTTATTATTTCAAGCCATCCTCATTTTTTTTATTGTAGCTCAGTTTCACAGTTCAATTTTTTCCCTATTATTGCTTTTTTTCTTTCATAACTGAATTTATTTTCCTCCTTTTTTAAATTTTTCTTTATTTTTTATTCACTTTTAATTTTATTTAAATAAAATTTCCTGTTTTATATAATTCAAGCTATTCAAGGTATATAACATTTTTATCATTACTTAAATATTTCTTGTTCTGTTTTTTTTTATTTAGATTTTAGTTTTCTACATCATTTTCATTAAATTTTATTTGATTTCTGATTATTTTGTTATTTTTTTTATTTATTCAGTATGAAAAAGATAAACTGCATGAATATATTGTAACAAACCCCCAGTCTTATTTTTTAAAGGTTAGAGATATGAGTATAGAAATGACGCGTCCTGTTAACCCCAGAAAGAACAACTTTAAAGAGAAACATTGGAAACGTCTCAGGTGGAAATTAGATAATTCTACAAATGATATTATCTCAGTGCTGACGAATATAAGTATAAGTCCAGGATGTGGAATCACCGACGTTTAGTATTTTGTGATTATTTAAATTGTTTTTATCTTTTTTTTTTTTTTTTTGTTACTTTTAGTATTTATTTGTGTGTATGGCTGTCAATATGGACCTATTTGTGTCTTACGTAAAGTCATGATGATGATGATGATGATGATGATGATGATGATGATGATGATGATGATGATGATTAGGTGGGAGGGGCACTATATCTTTAATAAACAGCCATTTCAGAATAATCTACCACTATGCGCTCCTTCTCACCAAACAAAAACTGAAACATTTCACATGTTTGTTTTCACGTGGCAACAAAAAAAAAGTCTCTCTAAAATATTTCCATTTAAAATCAAATAATCAGCTCTTACTGACAGTCCCTCAGACCCGATTTAAGAGGAAAGGAGATCGTGTTTTTCTGTTGTTCCTCCTATTCTATGGAACAATTTACCTTTCCCAATTAGATCTGCCCACAGCCTGGATCATTTTAAGTCGCTTCTCAAAACTCATTTTTATTCTTTGACATTTATTTGAATCTCTGTTTTTATTAATTTGTGTCATTGTTGTTCTTGTGCATGACTTTGGTGCAGCTTTACAACTGTTTTTTAAAGTGCTATATAAATACATTTGACATTGACATTAAAATTGGGATGAGAGCTTTCTAAAAAAAAAAAAAAATAGGAATGGTCCAATAAAAGTCTGCAGTAATGCGCTCAGAAATATAAAACCTTAGTGCTGCATCAGTCTCAGCCTTTCAGAGTAAAAGTAAAAGGAAACGTCTCCCCCCCCCCCCCCCCCCCTCCCCCATACGTTCCTGCAAAGCTGTGACCCAGACAATGTTATCCATGGATACATTTGTGGATAACATGAACATATACAAGATATTCTTGCATCTAATGCAAACATTTTATTCGTATTCCATGTATTTAGGTTTTATTTCTCTGTGGCAAACCTTTTTTCCCCCCACAGAATACTTTATTTTAGAGTGACGTCACATACTGGCCTTACCCAGGAGTTTTATAGTTGTATAAAGAAGCTGAATGATTTCCTGTCTGGGCTGTTTTTCCACCTCTGCAAACATGTCATTAAAAAATCTCATGTAAAGCTAAACGTCTCTGCTGAACAACGTCGGTTAATTAAACGCAGATAAAATCAGCGTGAAGACGATCCTCTTCAGTCTGCAGCACCAGTACCAGGACTGTCATGCAGACACTTCTGCTCCTGACTCCTCTGCAGCTCCGCTCGCTGCATTTGGATTCTATTTGTAGACGAGAGAAAACAGCTTGAGGAGCTCCAGAGACGGAGGCCAGCGCTTTGTTTGTTTGGATGGAGGCTAACGGCCTCGAGGGGACGAAGGGATTACATTTACATCTTCCCTCCGTCAGCGGGGCAAACTCTCTGCTCACCTCGAGGAAAAGCTGATTCTTCTCGGATGATTCCCCGCAGAAGGAAGATGAAAGAGTTTGCACCAGAGAAACTGGAATCGGTGCCGTTTTATTCCCTCCCAATCAAACCTAATTCATCCGGCTGGTTGTGAAACCAGAGGTGAGCCGAATCCTGTAAAGCAGAACTCCTGCAGGACGTCCCAGGATGATGTGGACGTGGTCAGAGGTCCCATCGCTCTGCATGGAGGATGCAGATCAGCTGGTGGAGGTTAAAGGCAAATGTATTAGTGTAGCACATTTCACTACAAAGATAAGGCAAAGCATAAATACTGGGACATTTTAATTCACTTTTCTATTAGTTGGTTTTTAGGACCCAAGTGTTTTGTTTTATTGTTTTTTTAGGTTATGTGCAACATAAATACATTTGACCTTGACCTGGGAAAATGATGAGATCATCCCTTTAGATCGCTTTTCTGTCCGGAGGCGCAGAAAGTCACAGAGTTATGCAGAAATAAAGAAAATTCTTTGTCGTCGCTCTTTAAGAGTCGACCTGAGAGACGCGTTCTGACTCTGCGTTGACTCTTCAGCAACCAAAGGGAGCAGAGGAGGCTGGAGGACATGACGGCAGAGTTTGTAACCGTTACGTAGGACGAGCTTCAGGATGTAAAGCGCTTTTCCTCTATTCAGCTGTAGAGCAAGAGCAAACACTCCGGATGGGATTTTCTACAGCCTGAAAACTGCTTTCATCTCAGAACCAGAGCCAGAAAACTCCAGCAGCTCCTCAGAGTTCAGGGAAACCTTCGCTTTCATCTGGACGTTTCAATCAGAACGCTGTCAGGTTTTCCTGTTCAGTGTCTCCTGACATAGCAACTATAGTCAGGTTATTCTGCCGGTGCGTTCATCTGAATTAATGCTTCATTTGAACAGAGGCTGCTCTTAAATTAAGCTCTGCACACAAACATTAGGAGGAGTTGAATTAGTCTAACTGATTTTAACATTTAAAACGTCAGTTTATTTCTATTTTACTGAATAAATGGAATCTGTGGTTGTTTTTCTTTTTGTAATTGATGGGAAGAGCTGGCATGCAAACATGTTTCAGCCGATGAAGCAGATCATCAAAGAACCGAATGCAGGACCTGCTTTGCTTTGACTCCGTCAACATTTCCGAGTAGCAGGACACTGATAACTGAGTTGGATCTACCGAGGTGCAGGTTCTGGTCTGCAGGGGTTATTAAAGCGAGCTCTTCTGCAGGCTGGCTGCTCAAGGTGAGGGTGAGCATTGGCCAATCTCACAGGAAGGCCTGTCCTCAGGTTCTAGGGGCAAAGCCTCAGGGTCCGCTGTTTGGGAACGCTGCACACTGCAAAAACAGAACTAAGAATAAGTAAAATGTTCTTAAAATGAGTGCATTTGTCCTCGAGTTGAGCAGGTAAATGAGATGATCTGCCAATGGAATAAGATTTTTGCACTTAAAATAGGAACAATTCATCTCCATCATCTTATTTCAAGTGCAGGATGTGTAATTATTATATTTTAGGGGTCAAAATACTCATTCCATTGGCAAATAATCTTATTTACCTGCTCAAATCAAGGATAAATACACTAACTTTAAGAACATTTTACAGTGGATTGCAAAAGTATTCACACCCCGTGAAGTTTTTCACATATTGTCACATTACAAACACAAATATGTCTTAGTGGAATCTTATGTGAAAAACCAACACAAAGTGGTGTGCAGTTGTGAAGTAGAAAGAAAATTATACATGCTTTTTTTTTTACAAATAAAAACTGAAAAGGACATTGTGCAAAGGTATTCAGCATGATAGCAGCAGATAGATATTTATACTTACAGTTTTGTATTTTGAGGCAAAGAGTGGGTTCAAACCTACATGCACGAACATCTTTTTATGGCTAATCTCTAGTCCTCGTCGTCATTCAACCAAAAACATGTTGAAAATTAACTGTTTTAAAGCAGTGCCCCCGTTTACCCTCTTGGATTATGGAGGGAATTTTGGTCCAATATTGTTGCAGAGAACACGTTTTGTAAATGGAAAATTGGGGGGAAAATGTTATCCAATAATTAAACTTCATAAAGCTTATTAGGTTTAAAAAAAGAAATAAGGTTTTGAGAGGTACTTTGGTATTTTCCCAGTAATTTAATTTTTTTAAATTTCTGATTTTCAATTTGCGTTTTACGGATCACATTCTCCTCACTTCTCGCTCTTGACCCATACAGTGACCAATAGAAATGCTCCTCGCTCCAGAGGACAAGCCCCGCCCCCAGAAGTATAACTCAATTAGAAAAAAAATGCAATTTGAAAAAAAAAAGTTTAAAATACAAAATCTGTAAAACCAAATCGGAACAAATTGCAACAGTAATGTAACTAAATTTACTCCATACGGCTTCCCCCACGTTCTGCTTGTTTAAGCCTTTCTGAGAAGTCCAGCTCTGCTTGGCGGCTCTTACCTGTCAAAGGTGAAATTAATTCTACGATAATGTAGCAGAAAGCCCGATCTGAAGGCACAGCGTTCACTCGTGCTCCAGTTTCCGCTGCTCTCTTCACCATAACTCAGGGATAACCACGCAGAGATTTGTAATCCTCTCCGTCTGTGGGTTAAACTCAAAGCCCCTTTCAGGGCTTTGAGTTTAACCCACAGTGAGGAACAACGTTTTCTTTTGGTTTTTCACACTAAATTCAATCTTTCCTGTCCGTAACCCCACCCCCACACCCTTCCTACAGTTGACTTGGACCAGGACCTGGACCGGGAGTCTCAGGAGTACCTGGAGGCTCTGGCACAGGCGACGGCGGACCTGGAGTTCTGCGTCAACCTCTGCAAGTCCCGCGTCATGATGGAGACCTGCTTTGACATCAGCATCACCGCCACGACGGCAACGAGCGCCGCCGCCACGGCGCAGGATGGCCACCGCAGGGCGTAGGTGCTGCGGCGCCGCTCAGTCGCGTCTGAAGAACAGAGCCGGCTGCGACTGGACCGGATGGAAGTGCCTTTCTACTATATTTATTATTCATTTGGTTAATTTATTCCATATTTATCACATTTTTGTATTTATTTTGTTTTTAATGGTGCTGAAATATTTGTTATGCAACATAATTTAGAAGATATCAGTAATTTTTATAAAATAAAACCAGAGTTTAGGTAGAAAAAGGAGTAATGTAAGAAGATTTAACCCCAGATTCGTGTTTCTGATGGTTGTCGGGTCGATGTTTGTCTTAAAGAGTAAATGTCCCAAAAATTTCCTATAGAAATGATAAAGAAAGGAAACTAGTGAGATTTGTTTTTAGTCTTGATGGTTCTGTCAGAGCGATGTTGGTCATGATTGACCTAAAAGTTTCCTGCTGGGTGAGCATGAATCCAAAGACTTGTACGGACATGAAAACCCGACTGGCTGCAGATCAGGGCGTTCGAGGCGCCCGGAAACGCCTCAGATCCGCGGATCAGGTTTGAGCTTTTGTTTGAGATCCTCCTAAACGTGTCGGACATCAGATGTTAAAGCCTGAAAAGCCTTTTCTGATAAATATTGTAAACCAGTCTAGTCCTTCAGAGCTCCCATCCTGCAACTTAAGGTCCTGTTTACTCGACAACGGCAAATTAAAAATAGCCTCGGTTTTCTGTTTCTGTTAACACATCTGCATGATGTTTAGCTTTAATCTCTGTGTACAAAGACACCAGTAGAAACCAAAAATGGTGTCATTTCCCTGCCAGGTCACTTTTTAAACAAAACTGTAGTGTGCACGGGGTCTTGGGTGCATCACTTCTTCTGCGTACCTGATTATGGTGGCTGGATTCACTCCTCAGCATCCAGACATTCAGCTCTGCACAGGCTGGCACTAGGGCTGGACGATATAATACAATAACAATATATGTATATCAATGATAGAAAAAAGGTAAATAAAAAGTAAAACAGAATAACAGTTTTCCCTCCTTATGCATTCTAGCCCTATAGGTTAATATTACAGTCATTACATCCTCGCAACCAATCACAACACAGACCCAGGAACCAAGCTCCGCCCCCTTCAGAGGGTTCAGAGAGCACGCGTTCTTTTTTAAAAAGTTGCAGTTTTGGTAAAAAGTTGGTTGAATAAAGGGTTGAGTTTGATTTCAGTGTTTGTGTGTGATATGTACAGCCCTAGACAGCATAAAATGGCCAGGGCTGTACTTAACATAAATGTTTTGAATTTGTTGATAATTATCAATATCGATCAATATGATTTATATTTTATAAATGTTTTTTTTTTCTATATCGTCCAGCCCTACCTGGCACAGTCATTACTTCAAGGTGTGCATCAAAGAGCCTGCGCTGAAAACAATGTTGTTTGGTTAGAACTAAAAAGCTTTGTGGTGTTTCTACCGTCCGTCTACAGCACAACTGGGTAAGAACTGAAAAAGCTGCAGTTCTCTGATGTCGTGTAGACGGGAAAACCTGAATCTGTCTGCATTAAAAGCCCTGACACGGCGCAGTGCGACTCAATGAGCAGGAAAAGTTTGTTCACATGTGCCTGTTGTTGAGTTTCAAAGAACATACCGCCCACTAGTGGTGTGGCAGGGAAATTACACAATTTGTAATGTTTCCACTACTGTGCACAGAGATTATAATTGCGACATTTTCATGTGGATGTGAAGAACAAAAGTCGATTTAATGGATCGTTGTCGCGTGCACAGAGCCTCAGCACTGCGTGACGAGGCTCTCCTGTTGTAAATACCGTACGTCTGTCTCTTGTTCCTCGCTGTAATGCAGAGATGTGCAGACGGATCGTGCTGCTCCCTGCTGCTCTTTCACCTGCGCTCTTCTCCTGTGACACATGTTGTGTTTTACCTCTGCAGAAGGAAGGTCGTTGGGCAGCGTTTAGTTTTCACCACGTGGAAATGTCGAGTAAAGACACTCAGCCTTCAGGCTGCAAACTGCTTGGGTTTGATATTACAAACAAAACCTTCGTCTTCGGAAAACTGAGACTCAAAACAGTAAAAATGGTTGCTGGGTGAGAACTCTGCATTTTCTCTCATTTTGGTCATTTTTTCAGATCAGTATCGGTATGCATTTAAACTTTCTCAGGCTCTTTTTAAAGTTGGTGCATGAATTTCTTTCTCCTGTTTTATAATGTGTATTTTCTGTTTTTAAGACGTTTCTCTCCCAGTTTGAGACCTTTTTATTACTTCAACCCAGATGTGTTTTTCTCTATTGTTTGATTTTGTACTGTACAGTTTTTCTATGATTTCTAAAGCCGTGTTTGAAACATTGGAGAGGTTCTGGATAAGTGAGGTGACCCTTAACTTTCATGATAATAAAAATAAGAGCTTGTTCAGACAAATGGGATGATTGTTACTCTTTAATTCACCTTCTAACTACTCGTGATGCCTGTTGGTAAAGCCGTGCACATCTGCAGTTATTTTTCTCCTTATTTTAGGAGGGAAATGCAAACAGCACAGCTCAACAAGTGGAAATCTGCATGGATGACATTTAAGCAGAACTCAAAAATAAATGTTTACTATATTTCATGAAACTGTTGCAGCAAATAGTATAAATAAAATATTAAGATAAAGTCTGTGGCAAATAAAACAACACGGAAATGGAACTGAATGTGTTGAAAGGAAATTCTCATGATGAATGTACAAAAGTGTCAAAGTTATAAAGTAGCAGATGGGGCAGTAATTAGGAGGCCAACTTCTCAACTTCATTTAGAAGAACCTGAACCATGTGAAGCTTTTCTAGGATGTAAAAGAGGTAAAACCGACAGAAGCTGCCTGCCTTGTCTTCATGTCCCTCATGATTTCAATTTCAAATGATGTTTGAAGCTACTTTAGTTTCTCAGCATCAAATAAAGTCACACAGGGTGAATAAGCTCGAGTCACGGGTAGTTCACACTGATGGAGCTGTGTGTTGCCACCTGGGCCAGAAAATTGCCTGTTTAGCACCATTGTTTGGACACAAGTCACTCTGCAGCTCATTCAATCATTTACATATCTAGACAGGCGCTCCTCTGGTCTGCTAAGAACAGGGAACAGACTAAAATTCACACATTCATTAAAACTGAACAGGAACGCACGGAGTGATGTGTCGATGGTTCTGCAGGGTGGTGTTGGTGTAATATTGTTAAAAAAAAAGGTCAATAAAAAGTTTAATAGAATAACAGTTTTCCTTCCTTATGCATTCTAGCCAATCATGTAGGTTAATGTTACAGTCATTACATCCTCACAGCCAATCACAACGAGGACCCAGGAACGCTCCTTCACCAAGCTCCGCCCCCTTCAGAGAGTTCAGAGAGCATGCATTCTTTTTAATTTTTTAAAAACTTGCAGTTTGGTAAAAGTTGGTTGAATAAAGAGTTTGAATTCAGTATTTGTGTCTTTATCTAAAAAATAAGCCAGTAAGGAACAGAATAAAATGGTCAGGGTTGCACTTAAGTTAAATGTTTTTAATTTATTGATAATTATCAATATGATCAATAGAATTTCTATTCTGTCGATATACTTTTTTTCTATATCGTCCAGCCCTACTCCTATGCACACATTAGTTTAACTTAAACAATGTAATCCTAGACGCTAACTGGACTTAATTCGGCTACATGTCCTTCAGTCACAGGTTTCACCTATAAGGGATTAAAATGTGCATGTCTCTGGTCCAGTGTGGGGGGGGGGGGACAACAGGTTAGCTTGTCCAATCTGAAGACCCACCTGTCCTAAAAGGATGAAAGAGGATCAATCTGCCAACTGTGAGCCAGAAACCTCTGTTTTCCATAAATGTCTAAATTTAAAGACCTTAAATGCCCATCTGATCCCGTTTCATTACTCATACAACCCACTATATAAACACAAAATGTTACTAAAGCTGCAGCACCAAGCGGAGGACATCACTAGAACATCACAGCACCTAGATCAACGCTAACATAAAGGTTTTCAACCTGTCAAAGAACAAAAAGAAATTAAAAAAGCTCAGAACCACATGAAAATTAACACTCCAAAGATGAAAAATTAAATAAAGACAGAGCTCATGGTTGTAATGTTGAAATAAAAATATACAGAAAAGGCTCTGAGTGACGTTTCTGACATCTTGTGCTCATGACATGAAGAATCAGGGCGGTTCTGAAGGGAAAAGGAAGTCCAACCCGGTGCTGGCAAGCTGTACGGTACCTAATAAAGACTTAAAGTTTAAATAGAAGAAGTTCTGGTCTGATCCAGTTTGATTAGTGATGAACTCAGGGGTCCAAAAGGTTCTCTGGTGTCATCCCATCCGATCTTTAGACAAACATTAGTTTCACCCTCACTCCGAAGTTTTCATTTGATTAAAAACGACTTTAGTTTCTGGTTTTCATTTGTTTCCCGTTTATTATCAGAATCAGAATCAGAACCGGTGTTATTGGTTGAGATCACTGGTTGGTTTCCCTTTTGACGTCTTTTGTCTCAGTTTTTTCTTTTTCTTCTTGATTTTTTTAATCTATTTACTTGCAGCAAGTTTCCAAAAAGTCAATCAAGCTAATTGTGCTGAAGAGTTGCAATTAGTTTAAACTCAAACATTGACCGACTTCCAACAGGCTGTCGGTGATGATCAATAAGGTCCATCAAGTTGGACCCGCTCACACCGGATCGTTGCTCTTAGAAATCCAAAGTTCGAATCCAGACATGAATAAATACTCGGGTGTTTCAGATCTTCGGCACAGATTCTCCTGTCCTGAAGTGTCAGTCCTCCGGTGAAGATGAGGTCCAGTTTGTTCCTGGTGGCGGTGCTGGTGTGTGGTCTGGTCGGTGCTCAGCCGGGGGGGCTGCCTGAGAGGGTGGAGAAACTGGAGAGCGACTACGGCGTGTTGGGTCGGTCCACATGGTCTTTAGCAGAGTTTAGTTGTTCTGTTGGACCCGTAGGGTTTCTCTAACTAACTTCTGACCTCCTGCAGTTAAATCCCGGGTGGCGTTTTCCGCTGCGCTGGTCGACGCCAACGAGTGGACCACCCAGGGCCCGTTTGAAGCCGATAAGACTCTGGAGTTCAAGAGGGTGATCACAAACGTCGGCGACGGATACGACCCACAGACAGGTAGGACTCACCTGGACAGATCAGGACGGCAGAGGTTCGTTCTCTCAGCACAACATAATGGTTTTATGGACGTTTGCATGAACTGCATAGAACCGCCTGATTCTTAAAGGTGCATAGCCCGTTATTTAACATTATTTTTATTGATACGTCAGCAGCTCACTCTGGCTGCATTCAAAGTTTTTATGAAAGACTATCACGTCCTGCTGGCGTATTAGTTATTATTTTGGTGTTTTACTTTTTTGATTTTGCTCAGTTTGGTAATAAATAAAGCATTTAGTGTTTATTTACAATTTTAACGTTAGTACATACTGAGCATGTGCAGCAGGGGTTAAAACAAATAAGCGGCTAACAGCTATTAGCATCTCCCAGTGAAACAATGCAGAAAGGTCCAAGATCCAGTTAAAAAAATGCAAAAATATACGATTCTAAGAGGGAAAAGCCTGGAATGTCTCTGGGAATCCAGTCTGAACGTTGGTGTTTACTAAAGCTAAACCTGCCGAGGCTCAGATGTGACGCAGAGTTGACTGATGTGAGTAAATGTTCTGATATGAGGCTCTTAAAGCTCCTGTAGATCGTTTTTTAATTAATAACGTTGGTCGCCATCACGCTGAACTGCTGCTTTACTGTGAGGCGTTGCAGAGAGACAGGCTCAGTCCGGCATTATTGATTCATTTATTATTTAAGCAAACCGGCGTTATGATAGTTCTGCGATACTGTCACTAGATGGCGCCACCCCTGTTTATATCTGGTCACCGCGCCTGAGAGCAAATGATTTTTCAGCTCAAAAAGGACCATCAAAACTTTATCAAGACGGAGGCTTGGTGTAAAAAACCTTATTTTATCATGATGAAACAGCTTTTTAATTTTTTTTTATAAACATATCACGTGGCTGTGTACCTTTAAGCCACTATGACTCTCTGGCAGAACATTATGACCACCCAACATAATTTTAATTTGTTTTGCTTGTTGAGGATCAGAAAGTTTTGCATCTCTAACGACCGTTGGTCTTGAAGGCTAAATAAGGATTGATAATAATAACAATAATAATAAAAATAATATGTACTGACTTGATAGTTTGGACCGGTTTGCTCTAAGAGTCACTGGATCAGCAGTAGCTCCTACAAAACTCCCGCAGCAATTTAAATTATGTTTAAAAGTCTGCTTCATCTTGAATAAAACTAGATAATCTGACGTCCTTTTGTTGTTTTTACTGAAAATCTTTGGATGCATAAAGTGAGAGTGCACCACCAGAACTACAGGCCCTGATTCTGGTCCATTCTTCTCCTTTGCCTGCAGGTTTCTTCACCGCCCCCGCTAAAGGACTCTACTACATCCAGGTCACCGGAGTAGCCGGTCCCACTGGCCAACTGAACGCCGGATTAAAGAAAAACGGCGATAACATTTTTGCGATCTACCAGAAAGCAGGAACCCAGGCCGCTGCCTCCAACGGTGTGGTTCTGGCCCTGGAGGCGGGTGACCGGCTCTGTGTCCAGCTCTGGGCGGGTCAGACCATCGCAGACCAGGGTCGGCTCAGCACCTTCACCGGCTTCCTGGTCTTCCCCATGTAGGAGGAGATAAAGGGGGGCTTTCAGATCGTCATCCTGAACCCTGAGAGATGTCTGGGTCAAAGCCGGGAATCAATGAAGCAGCAACATCTCTGCAGGAGGTCCTGGACGAGGCCACCTGTTAGATGAATGTCAAGTTAAGAGCATTGATGATTAAAGATAAAAAACTGCAGACTCTGTGGAAAAAATAAACACCTGCAAGCCATCTGCCTCTTGTTTTCTGCAAATCTGGTGGGTTCCTGACACGTTTTAGGTTCTCAGTCTTTCAAAAGTTGAGTCATGAGACCAATCAGAGATTAATTTAACATACTGAGTTATGATCTCAACCCTGTTCAAAGCAAACAGCAGCTCTATGCCTTCTGCAGATTGTTTCCTTTGGGTCATTGAGTCATTCAGTTATCAGGAAGCCTCACAGTCAAAACTGTTAACGACCAATCATTCATTAGAGATACAGAGATAATCAATCAGAGGCGTCTAGTGTTGGTGATGGAAAAACCCAACCAAGAATTTATAGAGAAGCCCTGAAAGGAGAGAGAAAAATCTAGATAACATTTTTTTAGTTCTGCCCTAAAAGGCAAGTGAAAAAATATATAAATATAAAAATATTGTTTCTCAGTTTTTTTCTTGTAATACTTAATTTTGCCACTAGAGGCAGTGATGTAAAAGCACAGTAGCAGAAAGAGCAGCCTTGATGTTGTCCTTTGTCCTGCAAATATCCTTCATCACCACAGTAGTAAAGTCTATATTGCTCATAAATATACAAGCTTTATATGGTGCTAACAAACAAACAGTTTTTGTTCCTTCATTGTATTTTATTGGAGCAACAACTGATATTTCACCACCAGGCAGTGTCTAGGCACTGTTTGTAGACCAAAACAAAATAATATGTGCAACAAACACATATACTATACTATATAATATACCTCGCTCCAAGCAGCCACCCAGCCCCTCCTCCCCTTCTCACGCGTCACCTTCTATGCGCATATTTATAAAGGAGAAAAACACTGAAAAACATTCTCACCTTTCAGAGGAACATTTCAAGTGAAGAAGTGTTATAAGAATTATTATTCTGAAGTCACTATGGCCTCACACCACTCGGACAGAGGAGGCCTGGAGACCTGATGTCTGTGTATAAGATCTGTTTTCTGATTGCAAGGCCAAATGCTGCAGCTGCTGAGGGATACTGATTGTTTACGATAGACTGTCTTTGTTATGTCTCAAACCAAGGCCACGGTGCAGTATTAGGGGAAGCCCGAAAAGCGAGGCAGGCAGAGACAGGGCAGAGAGATGACCGCAGCGGAACCGTGGGGTGCGATTACTTTCCATCTATGTGAATCTCTGCTCTGTTTCTCAATAAAAGTGCTGGAACGTTATACCACCGTCTCGTCATTTAGTAAAGATGGGAACTCAGTTACTATTGTTTAGAATTCCACCCAAAACTCCCATAACAATTTGGCGTCACGAACAGGATCTCCGACCGACGAGCCGGGGAGTCCGGGGACAGGAGCTGCTTTGGCCGGCCCGGAGAGGTTATCCGGCCTCTGGTACCCCGAATGGATTTTCAAGGGATGTGGAGGAGCTCCTGGTCTCGGAGCGTCTCTGGGCGTCGGCGCGAAGATCCGAACCTTTCTTTCATGAGACGGTAAGGGGATTATTTTCCAGCTCTTTTAAAAACAAACGCAATTGGTCAAAAATGCTTGCAAGCTTTTAAATTTTAAACCCCATTTTAAAGTATACCTCAAAAAAATTTTAAATTTAAAACTGTAAACCTAATAGGTAGTAAAAGTAAAAGCCGGTAGAAATAATGAATTATATTTAATCCTTAAGGCAAATAAAACAGGCTTCGCAATACCAAACGGTGATTAAGGTTTAAACATTAAACTTAAATTCAAAATTTAATTAAAATACGTTTTCAGCTGAAATGCGGACTCTCATGCTGGGAGAAGGATGGGCAGAATGATTTTCACCTGGAGAACGGGTGACCGGCTGAGCAGTTTGCAGCTGGTCCATTAAAGTCCTCTTGTCTTGGTTTTGTGCAAGAGGCTGTCCACTTCTGTTGTGGATGAAAGCGGCAGGGATGCTTAAGTCCTTGACTGTTGCGAAGACGTTCGCAGCTTTGATAAGTGGGGACCCCGACCATTATACCAAAAAGCCGACCATCAGATGTGAGGCCTTTCATTTTTAGTTGGTCGATCGTGCTAAGGACGAGTAGAAAATAATAATAAAAACACAAAAAAAGGATAAAATAAATAAAAACAAACAAAAAAAAAAGTCCTGATGCAGAAGAGTCCGTGTAATGGGTAAAGGGCAGAGTTTCTCAGGGTCAAGCCTAGCCCCAGGGTGGGAGGTTCGATTTCATGCTGAAAAAAGTAGGGGCCCAGAAGCATGACATGCATAAATGATTTGAAATGATTTGATTAAACATGCAGATTTCTCACATAGGGGTTATTATTATTACTATTATTTTATTTTATTGCAGTACTGCTACTAAATAATAAAAATAAAATTAAGAGAAAAAAGAAAAGCGAAAATTGAATAAAATGAATAAAAACAGAAAACGGAAACGAAACTAAAAAGGCGTTGCACCGGGGAAGCGTTTACGTGGGGACCGATTAGGCACTTCCGTTGTGGATAAAATTGGTCTAAACTGCTAATAGCGACGTATAACTTTCAAAAATGGGTAAGCGTCCAAGTGTCTGCGAGACACAGAGTTGTATCCTTGCGGGACTGAAGCGTAAAACCGCGTGTGGACGAAGCATCGGGGGGTCGTAACCAGAGCACGCTCTCCACCTTTTAAACTAAGCGGGAACTTAACGCGTTGAAAACCTCTTTCGGCGTTGGTGTTTAAAAATTATGAAAAACATAGAACTATTTAAGATGGTGAAAAAGCAGGCCTGCCCGTGTTTGTCTGTCTGAATGTCATCGTTTGTATGTAACTGTACGTATGTATGTATCTATGTAACTAAACGTTCATCTGTGTGAATTAATTCGGGGTAAAAGTAATGTTCATGGTTTCAGAATGTTCATTTGTTTTGGGAGAACTGCAGCTCCGTAATTCAAATGACATTTTAAGCATGGACTATGTTAACAATAGAGGTACAGTAAAAGAGAGATTTAAATAACAAAGTTTGTTTTTTAACATTAAATATCAGGACCAAATTAAATTGATACACGGAGAGATTAACATGGCTTGAACGGAAATATTTCAGCTTTGTTAGAAATTGGAAATAAGCTTTACATAAGCTTGTTAAGTATACTGTTTTACAAATTTAGGCTGAGTTCCTATCACTTGTTTTTTAGCCCTAAAGTAATTTAAAATTACTGAGATCTCATTGCTTATAATAATAATGATTCATCACAAACCAGTCCAGTTGAAAGAAGTTTAGATATACAAGATTTTTGATTCAAATAGATGAGGGAAAACTGTGCTTTGAACAAACTGTATGGAACTAAATATGGTTGCTTTTCTAAGGGTTTTCTATTCATTTATTTTATTTCTTTTTACTTGGGATTTGAATGCAACTAATGAGAAATTTTGAAAAGCGTCAAAATATCAGAAGGCCACGTTACACGCGTCAGTTACAAAATCATCTGATGTTATTAGTTATGCTGAACTGAGGTGAACCTCAGAGAGACAGTATAACCTGAGAAGGACAATAGATATGATAAACAAATCTGACCATGATTTAAACATCTGAATGTTTATGGCGAGGCTGGGTCTGTGTGTTCTGGCCTGGGGCACGAAAACTATGTCAGAGGGGAAAAAATAAAATAAAGCCAGCTTCTGAAGGGTTAAATTCTAATTCTAATCTTGGTTTGTTTTGGGTAGCCTTCTCAATGTGCGGAATTATGGGGGAAACTCTTATCATTTATAGAGAAACACTAGAAGCTCAAAAACTAAAAGGGAACAATCATTGCTTTAAAGTTGGAACCTTTAAAGGTGGAACCAGAGGGACGACAAGGTGGTCCCACATGTCATCTGACACCTTACACTGACTGTAAAGGGTTCTGGGTTTTCAGGGTTGCTGAAAACAGAAAGCTTCAGAGAACCTTAACCCTTCCTGACCAGGCACTCAGAATACATAGATCATAGATCAGATTGCAGAGGCCTAGACAAATAGGAACGCAGAGACGCGTTCATCCAACAACTTCTTAATCAAAGTCCTTAATCCTCAGTTTAAGAAGATAAATAAATAAATAATCACAATGTACACAATGTAAGGTTTACTTTATTTTAGGATTAATTTGGGAACTAATTCTGATTTGCTTAAGTAGCTTTGGTTGTTCAACAATGTTAGAACATTTTCAAAAAACTCCTGTTCTCTCCTGCTCTCTGCTTTGTTTTGTGTTGTAGAACCTTGGCATCCTTGAACAGTAACAGCATGGTATAAATATTTTTGTCTTTTCTGTGCAGAACAGCACCTCACTTAAAAAAAAAAGTAGAGAGAGAGGGAAAAGCTTTCACATGGAAAGCCTTTCTTTTCCTCAGTTGGGTTTTCAAAATAATTGGGAAATGACATGAAACGAATATGTTGATGAAATTATGTTGCAGATAACTTCAACTGTCAGACAACAACAGTTAAGACACACATTAAAAGCATTCTGTTAAGAATTATTATGAATTTACTGCATATACATTTGAACTTAAAGATTACTATTTTAATTAATAATTAAATTGCAGAATTCTGAAAGCTAAATAATTGTGCACAGAAATATCTTGAATGTGAAAGTGCTTGGAGGATGTTTTAATAAATGACACATGAAAGGGGTTTTGATAAGAACACTAATTACACCTTGTTTCTGTTCTCCAGTGGAAACAAGGACTCGTGTCTGCAGACCATCTTCACAAAGTGTTTTATTAGAGAGAAATGCAAAATAAAATGCTCAGTGCCCATCCAGAACTGAACGCTTATTACCATCCAGCTCAATCGTCCAGCCTGCGAGGGGGAACCAAGAAGAGGACTGGGGATGAAGAAGCCAGAGAACTCTGATTCCTTATTCTTCAACGGGAGGAAGAGACCCTAAGTGCGATTAGATTATTTTCTGCCTTGTGCCTGAATGGCCTGAAGGTTTCCTTAACTTTGCGTTCTTGACGTTTAGAACTCTTTTCATATTCTGTTGCTGTTTGTTTAACTGCTCTGTTCCACTGACTCACATGTTTGATTTTTTTGTGTTATGAGTAGGGCTGGGCAAGTTAACGCGTTAATTTCGCGTTAATTCATTAGACTATTAACGGCGATATTTATTTTATCGCGCATTAACGCATGTTGCTCACATGCTTTCAGTCAGTGTCAGTCAGCAGGCGCGCTGACTGCAGAGCACTGTCACGGCAGCACTCTCCCGCTCCCCCTCCCCTCTCGTACATGGCTCAGCGGCACCAGCCAATCAGCACGCAGGCTCAGCCTGGCCCGCCCACTCAGCTCTCACACAAACTTAATACACAAACAGCTGAGAGAGACCGCAGCAGCGGAAAAACATGAACAGAGGAAGTAGCACCGTTTGGCTTTATTTTAATACCGTAAATGAAATCAAGCTGTATGTTTTGTAAAAAGCCGGTTCATTTCAGTGGAAACACAACAAATTTATCTAAGCACGTGAAAAAACATGAAAACGTCGAGCCCCAGAAACGGAGAGAGGAGACGAAACTTCTCTCACTGCCCCGACAGACCCACAGACGTCTCTGACTGAGGCGTTTCAGTCCTCCATGGAACATCCAGGTAGATCAGTGGATGGATGGATGGATGGATGGATGTTACTGGAGCCCACACATAACATGTAATTAAGACCTTGAAAGAACCCAGTACATATATTAAAAAGTGTTATTTAAGATAAGATAACATTAGCTAATCCTTTTTTTATCCCACGACGGGGAAATTTATAGGATTAAAGCAACAGGCAGGTGCACACAACACAGACAAAATTACATAAGGATTGAAATATATAAGAGGTGGATTAGCGAAAAAACACTGAACATAACATTATTATTATTATTATTATTATTATTATTATTATTTAATTGTAATAATAAAATAAAAACCACAAAACCCAAAAGGTCAACAGTTTCATGATACATCAAGCTTAGGGACTGGCTAATATACAGCAGGTCAAAAAAGACCATATTTTGGCTGCAGTGCTTGCTGTTCTCTTATGAAGAAAAGATCAAGTAGTGCACTAAATTCAATAGATGGGTTGAAAATATCCAGTATAAAATAAGTGCTACAAATGTTACAACAATTTTGTTAATATGGCAGCAGAACATTAAAATAAAAGTGCTCTTTACACTACTTTTGAATTCATTCTTGGAGTTTGTAAATACAATGCGATTAATCGCGATTAATCACGATTAATCAGGGCGATTAATCGCGATTAAATATTTTAATCGTTGCCCAGCCCTAGTTATGAGATCTACACTTTAATATTACATCATGTTGATCAATATGGTTTTATGGTAAAAAATGGAAACTGTTTGCTTCAGACACACAAGGATCTATGGTTTATGCACCTTTTGATTTGATATAGGAAGAACCAGGATCGGATTGGCTCTAAAGATCCTTTAATATTAGCTGGTAATGATAACACATAGATTCAATACAGGGTTTTCAGGCTCAGATTGGCCGAGAGCAGATCTCCCTGGGAGGGGGGCCTTGCCAGTTTTTACTGCCCCCTAGGGGTAGCTTTTTCTGGGGTTCCCCTGCCCGCACTGAACCTCTCCTGCCTTTGCTCCTGGTGTTGTAAGTTTGGAGTGGTGGATTATTGTCCATCGTAGGGGTGAGTGGAGAAAGGAGTAGGAGGGTATTCAGGGTGGGTCAGAGTAGACGGATTCGACCTTGGTTACTGAACAGGTTTAGCTTACCATAGTCTAATGTAATTTTAAAATAATGTGCGCATAGGTACCTAAAACAGGCTTTACCTAATTAGATGAATCCTAAATTGTGGACAAAAGCTAAATCTTTGATCTTGTGTGTTAAAGCTCTATGAAGCATTCATGTTGATCTGTATTAAAAGTTCCAGCACTACCCGGTTCCAACACGGGAACCCTTTGGGTCCCACTTTACGAGTTTACAGAAATGGTTCCTCTGTGCTTTGTTCACATTTTCAAGTGATGGGTCATCTTGTTTTGACTTGATGCTGACGACGCCATCATCAAAAAAAAAGAGAGGAATGTTATAAGAATTATTATTCTGAAGTCACTATGGCCTCACACCACTCGGACAGAGGAGGCCTGGAGACCTGATGTCTGTGTATAAGATCCACTGTTTTCTGATTGCAAGGCCAAATGCTGCAGCTGCTGAGGGATACTGATTGTTTACGATAGACTGTCTTTGTTTTGTCTCATGGGAAGGCCACGGTGCAGTATTAGGGGAAGCCCGAAAAGCGAGGCAGGCAGAGACAGGGCAGACAGAGACCGCAGCGGAACCGTGGGGTGCGATTACTTTCCATCTATGTGAATCTCTGCTCTGTTTCTCAATAAAAGTGCTGGAACGTTATACCACCGTCTCATCATTTAGTAAAGATGGGAACTCAGTTACTATTGTTTAGAATTTCACCCAAAACTCCCATAACAAGAAGTAAGTAACTCATAACTTTATAAAGCTGTTAGCAAGAGAACATTTTGATCTGCTGGGGTGCTCTCAGCCATGTTGCTCCAACGCTGCACTGCTCTGACAATGGTATTTTAGGGCTGGGAGGGGCAGCTGTTCATGTGCACGTACACCACGGTCCAGCCCAGCTATGTAAATAAGAGACTGGAGAAGGTCATACCATAGTCCATCTGAAATATTACCTTTAGTGCTTCACATCAATATATTTTAGTTCTTTCTATGTAAAATACTGACATTTTGCTCATTGCTCCTTTGATTCTTCGAATCCAGGACTATTCATTTGAAGAAAACAGCTGTCAGTGATTTTACGTCAGTGCCTCTAGTGGCAAAACAAAGTATTACAGGAACAAACAGAAAATTTGGCCTTTCAAAGAAACATTTTTTACTTGCCTTTCAGGGTTTTCGTAGTTTTAGGCTGACCTGGGGTCAGTTTTCTGTCTACAGAGAGGGTAAAATTATTTATCCCCTCATGAAGAATTTTTTAAATTAAAAAATGTGTCTCGTCAACTGAGCAAATACCTTTAAGCCCCGCCCATTCTGCCTTCACAAAGGTCCTTCAGACCAGATGATCCTCCTCATGGACCTTTGTCTTCAGTTCACCCTAAAGCTTGAGCAGTTAGGGCTTTGTGTCGGCCAGCTGATGAAGACCCTTTGGGGTTTTTAGAGTGATATGTTCACCAGCAGCAACAGACCAACTTTTACTGCTGAAATCTTAAGATTTCCTTCTCTCTTTGTGATTCCTTCTATGAGCCCATAATGCCCATTTTCAGAGAGATTTATTCATCCCCACAGCATAATACTGCTAACACCGTGTTTCAAAGTGGAGCTAAGCAATGTCCCAGTGGTCAAAATGCTCCAGTTTTGCCCCTCTGACCAAAGTAGATTCTTCCAGTTTCCAGAATGTATTTCCAGATTTCTCCTAGTTTACATCAGTCTGGCTGAAAGCTGTCTTGCTGTCCTTTCCTCTGTTAATCGTCTTCTTTCAGCCTACAACCCCTGATGTGACTGAGTCAATTATCAGCATCTAGGAAGTCGCTCTGGACTCTTCAGAGACGCCTCTCACCAGATTTCTTTCAGACGTCCTGGAAATCTTACCTTTCCCACCCAGTCAGGTTTCTTTCGTGCCGAGTGGCTCTCTGAATTTCCTGATGATGTTTCTCCCTCCACTTGGAAACAATGTGATGACTTCAGTCATTTAGTCGTTCTTCTGCTTCGTGATGCTTTCTGGAGAAAACTGGCATGATTAGAAAATGTTAGAAACAGGCCACTGATGTTTTCTAAGATTAAGGCAATAATCAGATGTTGCTGGAACTATAGGTAAAGAAAAACAAAGTAGAGTTTATTAATAGGTTATAAAAGGAGGTCACTTTAGAATAGAAACAGCCTTTCTGCAGTTAAACACGGCGGAGGTCGTATCATGCTGTGGGTCAGCGGCTTTTACTAGAAAGATATGCAGTAAAACTCACTATTCACCCTTTAAATTTCACCCATTCCATCTTAGATAATATCTGACTGAATAGGATTGAAGTAAATAAAGATTCAGTGATCACAGACTAAAGTATTATGGGATGGACAGAGAATCAGGCGAGCTCCAGTCCTTCTGGCAACATGCACAGACGTTTAACCCTTCCAGGTTAATTAAAGCCACTGAAGTGTATCAAACCTCTCCAACGGATTAATCATCTTTATTTCTCTGATCATGGCCGCCATTTTCAGGCTAAGAGCCGCTCTCAGTCACGCCTTCTTCCCTCTAAAGGATAAAAGAATTTAAAGCTATCTTTTAACACTTTCTAACAGTTTGTAGGTGGTTTTAAGGTTGATGAGTAAGAAATAAAAGTCTGCTGAGCTTTTTAAGACCATAAATGTACCAGAATTAGACTGTTTGTAATCTAAAATTAAAAAGACAGCATATATTAAGGTGGTTCGCCCGGATCTTTATTTCCATTTGCTCTCAGAAACCAACTTTGGCCGCTCAGCCTTCACATAAAAAGGGCTTCTGGTGCCATGGCAACCGGCATGAAATATCTTTTAATTGACTCGTTTGTTGTTCTCAGGAGGAAGAGGAGGGAAACAGTCCGTTTCCTCCTCCTCCTCTTCAGGCTCTTTGTCTCTGCTGTTTGTCACCTGACCTCCTCCACATAGAAACCTGAAACTCCATTCACCTCATCCATGTTTACAGCTCTGACACAAAAGCTGCATGTAGAGATAAATTTATAATCTGGAACAGGTTGAGGTTTGCTATTGTCTCCCCACAAGACCAACATCGGTGGCAAGAAATGTTCTTTTTGTGAAACATTGTTTTTCCTGCTGCATCTCCTACCTAATGGGCAAAAAGTGGGACTTTTTAAAATTATTTTAAAAGTCTGAACTTTAGAAATCAGCATTTGCATACTGAAGATTTTAGCAGAATGTTGGAGGACAGTCATGCAGCCCTTCTGCTCTGGGCTGAAATTGTAGCGTCCCTTTAACCTGCAGTTACTTTCCCAAACCCCCAACCCATAATTTGGGTTGGGGGATCAAACCTGATCATGGAGATAGTCTCCATGCCTGGTGCTTGATATTATGCACCTTTGTCCATGAAAGTAGTTTGAACATCTGATTTAGATTATATAGAGGGGTGGGGAATACAGTTCACAATATATGTCTTTTTTTAAATTTGGCCAAATTGTAGACCCATTTGCATGTGAGATACCTGAACTCTCATGCTACCCTTTCCTCCTTGACTAAAGGTGAGCCTTTATCAGTTTCCCAAAATCATCCTTTACCCATACTAGCCCCCAGATCTACTGGACGGATGCACTGGACTGTAAGACTTCGGTCTGTCTTACAGTGGATTTGGAGAAGCTTCTCACTGAAGAAACTCTGTTGTTTTATGACAATCTGATGAAGAGGACGCCATAATGTTCATCATTTATGAACAATTCTCCCATTTAAAATCATCTCCAGAGGTTCTGGAGCAGTCCCCAGAACAGAGCCGGCTTTTTTTATTGAAGAAGCTCAGCAAGCTTTCTTTAAGTCAGTTGCATCTGATGCTGCCCTGATATATAATAAAGAGATAAAAAGAGATAACATTACACAGCAGAAAGGATCTGCAGCATCTTGCTACAAACGTTGTTGCTCCTATAAGCTTCTTCAAGATGTTCGGTCTGCTCTGCCCCTTCCTGTAGACGCTATACTCAAATGATCTTTAGACTGCTTTATGTCAGGGAACGTGTGACGGTAAGATTGACCTATCAGGACAGAATGAGCGATAGACTGATCTTTGGTTCACAGGACAAGATAAAATGATATATAAAATAGAACCTTTGGCCACGCCATGGCTATACGTGACTCACATACTCCTTTAAAATGTATGTAACTTAGATACTCATTTGCCAGTTAATGCTCCACGTCATATTTTGTTTATCAGAACCTCTGGTTTATATTTCATATAATTTTCCAAAAAAGTTTTGAAGACTAAAAAGATTGCAGCCTCCATTGAAACAGCAAAATGGGTTAGGGTCGGAAAAACTACTAAACAAAATATTATCTTCACTTCCTGACATAATATTATGAAAGCATTTTGCATACTTTTGCTAGAAATGTCATAAAAATAGAAAAGGATTGCAGATCCCGTCTTTAATTGTTGAATTTCCCTCTTTAAGTAAGGCAGATGGATATAGAGTAAATGGAATGCACCCCGCTTTCCACCCTGGAGAACACTAATAAATAAGAGATTGTCCACCTTACGTGGACAAAGATTATAAATATATTATGCATACGTTTTGCTAGTGATGTCATCAAAATTCATTGAACTGCAATGTTTTTATTAAATATTGATTTTTATAAAGTAACTGGCTGCATTTTTTCTGAGACGCCCTGAAATCATCGGTGAAACTGATAAAGGAAAGGTTATCTACCTTCCATAACATCCATACTTCTCACTAGAAATGTCATCAAAATGCATATAAACACAGATGTTTTGCTTAAATGTTTTCTTTTCCACAGGCAATCGCCAGCCATGTTTTTTTTTTTTTTTTGCTTAGGAAAGCTTGATAGTCACGTGACCTGGTTGTAAGCCAATAATAAAGGCCAAATAAAACATAAGCCTGACACGCACCGAGGAGCTAAATTGTTTTTCCCCCATGGACCAACGTGGATATTACACGTTTTTCAGTGACACTGGGTTATTGCTAGCAGGATAAAGTAAAAAATAAGTAATTGTCGTCTCTATCAGTCTCTATATAAGCACGCTGATGGAAAATTGGGTGGAAGGAAAAAGTGTGATAGAAGCAGATGCATAACTGAGTTCTTCTAGAGCCACCACAGACAGACGTGTCCACCATGTGAGCAACAAGTCTCACTCACCTGGTGCTGAAGATCATCCATGTAAGCAAAGAGATTTCCACTAAAAGTTCTTCCAGTTTTGGACATTTTAGACATTTCTCCTGTCAGTGTGTCAAACTATGTGACTTTGTGATGTTTTGACATTTATAAGAGCAACACCTTTTGGAAGACTGAGTTTTAAGATCATCTGCAGCAGAAATCTTTTTATGAATAACGACTCCGTCACGTTCAGGGTTGAAGTATTTTCTGAGATCGGATGAGAACTGAAAAAAAATACAGAATCTACGTTTTATTATAGGATTTCATGTCCATCCATCCTTTTAATTGACATGTAGAGTTTTGTTTTTCAAACTCACCAGTGAACATCATCTTATTCTAAATGGAGACGTTACTGGATGACTTTAATTATTTTTCACCTCCAGACAGCAGTGAAGCAGTGAAGCAGGCAGCTGCAGCTCATTAACATAATAAATGTATTTTTCACTTCAAAAAGTTAATTGAAAAATGAATTCAGAGAAACACAAGCATCAAACAAAAGACCTGGAAGCTCGCCAGCTTAATGAGTCTTTCTATAATTTCATGCTGTGTCTCCAGCATCACTCCTCTTCCTCCTCCTCCTCCTCCTCCTCCTCCTCCTCGATGTGTTTTTAATTAAGACAAACGGCTGCTGGATGTTTAAACTAAAATGACACTTTCATTGTTTGATTTGGAAAGGAGCTGCTTTGAGGATCTCAGCCGTCGTTTCTTGCAGCTTAAAAGCCGACTGCAGCTGCAGAAACACAGTTCTT